>NC_052951.1:9282567-9641734 GCF_013358895.1 Oreochromis aureus | reverse complement strand
ACATGGTATCAGAGTGAGCTGCATTCATTATAATGCATTTTTGGTTTAGAAATAGTGTACATGACAGTTCAACTTTACACTAATTACATAGTAGCTGTTCATGTGATAGCACATGAACAGCTGTGCAATTTTTGTTTGTTATTTTCACTTTCAAGGGAGAAAAAACAGAACTATTCGCTCGCTTGTTTTTAGATCGCAGTTCAGCATGAGCGGTGTCATTACATGAAATTTTCCCAACATGTGGCGGACAACCTTTTCAATATGATTATGTGTAACCTTGCCTCGAAAGGCTGACTTGTGACTCATGACATTTGGCTAATTGCAACATTCAAACAGTGTGGTGGTTCACATGCACCCCACCTGAGACTCTGAGTCCTGCCCTGTGGCTCCGCTACCCTGAGGGTAAGCTAAAGGCCAATGGCCTTCAGCTCCCTCAGTGGCCAATTTATTTTCATCTTGTTCACCCTAATGGTTCATCTTTCATGTTACCACTTCACATTGTGCAACCGACATGAAGCAGTGAAGCCTCTCCTGGCAGTCTGAGATACAAGGTATCTAAGTAAATCCAAATGCATTCCGATATTGATATGTATCTTTGTCCATGCCTACTTGATCTGACTCGCGGTGTACAAGTGTCAGCCAAGATAAGTTCTGCTGTTTATTCTTGGCAACGAAATCCATCTCTAGTTACTGGAGGACCCCCAGAGAGTAAAATCTGTATTTTAGCTTCTCTCGTTAGCTTGTCTCTGTACTATTGCCAAAATAGCTTTTTTAAGAGCCTTGGCTTTATTGTGTTCTGCTGCTCTCATGGGAGTTCCTTTGAGCCAGGGCAAGCCTGACATAAGAAGGCTGTTTTACTTTCACATTTATGTGCTAAAGGGTGTTTAGCTATGTTCACCTTGAAGTTTAAGATATGCATACACTGGCGATTTACAACCTGGAAGGCAAACATGATGATAAAAAGCATACATAAATGTAATGGAAAGTATGTACCAGAGGTGTGGACTCGAGTCACATGACTTGGACTCGAGTCAGACTCGAGTCATTAATTTTATGACTTTAGACTTGACTTGAAAAAAGGTTGTAAGACTTGTGACTTGACTTGGACTTTTACACCAGTGACTTGAGACTTGAATTGGACTTGAACCTGTTTACTTGAAAAGACTTGATATTTTACCCAAATCTAAAATTTAACATACATATTATATAAAAAGTGCGGACCATTAATTCACTTTATTCATTCATTCATTCTTACCACACTCCGTATGTATGTGAGCGTGGGCTGTAGCACAGCCAATCAAATTAACCAGATTTGAAAAAAACAAGAACAAAAACGCTCGAGCCAAAAATGCTTCCAAGAGTTATTTCTTTCGGGTACATAAACTAGTAGTCAACAAGTAGTCAACAAAAAACGAAATGCAATATGCAAAACATGCAAGAAGAGAATCACAGACGGAGATGGAACAACTTCCAACTTTGTCCGACATTTGAAGTTGCATAAAGAACGGTAGGTGGTGCTTTTT
This sequence comes from Oreochromis aureus, assembly GCF_013358895.1. NCBI lineage: Eukaryota > Metazoa > Chordata > Actinopteri > Cichliformes > Cichlidae > Oreochromis > Oreochromis aureus. The sequence continues at coordinate 9,640,211 of NC_052951.1, read as the reverse complement.
TTTTTTTTTTTTGCTGTGATGAGACAGCTGACTTAGCTAACTTCATCTTATTAGCAAATGTTCATCGGGCTACGTTGATGATACTGTTTGGCTTTAACAGGTATGATATGTTTGTCATGCTATTTTAAATCCGGTCCTGCAAGCGCATCCAAGAATAACATGCAACTTGTTAGCTCAGAATTGTCGGTGAATGGTGAGCAGGGTCCGTTTCAGAAAGTGGGTTCTGTAGCTGTACTCAGTCTCTCTCCGTCTCCTCCCCATCATTAACCCCGTAGATTTAACCCAGTTTAGACTGACAAATATTTATTTTACCATCACATCACAATTCAAAATCACTGTGTTTAATTTGCAATTAGTGTATGGTCGTGTTTAACTTTTGCATGTCTGAGCCAGGAAAAATTTTTTTTTGGTTAGAAAATCTGGCCCACCTTAGTGTGTAATTGAGTAGTCCTGCTATACATGGCCTTTTTCTTCTGTCATTTATGTCAATACATCAAATAAAATACTTTGATCTTATATTATTAGCTGTTGTTTATTTGCAAAGGTACAGGGATGCTAGACAAAAACGGCGTTTTCTACAGACAGCCTAGCATATGCTCTCCACTTGCCAGTGAAAAAAGAAAAAACACCCCTTCCCTATTGGTGTTAGAGTTTACCATGTCAGCCAATCAAAAAAATGATAAGGCAACATGTGACATTTGGTTGTTTAGGGAGAAGGGAAGTTTTAGGAGTGACACCGCGACGGAAAGCGGGCGAGCGAAAAGAAAGAGAGAGAGAGTTTTCATATGTGAGACATTAGTGACGTTTAGCGTGTTGGGAGGCTATAGTTAGTTTGTTGTGTAGTTATTGTTTTGTATTGTGTGTCGGTTAGACTGCTGAATTTCATATTTGATCTAAAAAGCTGTCAAAGGCAGATTCCAGTGTAAACGCTGTCTCCACATAGAAAACTGGACTGTTGCACCTCCAGTTGTCAGACCTGCAGGGTTTAGGCCTGTGGTGTTCTCCTCTGTCTTATACTGAACACAAACTACATTTTTGGACTGGCACAAATAATTTGTGTGCCTTCTTATTTGATGCAGCACACCTGATTGTTCTGTAAATAGATTTAAATGGTTATATAAAAAACGCCTGAGGCCTTGGCTGCATTTTTAGGTAAATAGTACCATATAACTTTGTTGTTTGCAAAACTTGTGCATAATTTTTAGAAATGTACAATTTCTATTTGCATTTCAAGTTATGAAAACGATTAGTTAAACATGTAAAAAATATAACTTTTTTACTCGGATTCTGAATTTTTGTCTGAATTTAGATCAACTGTGCTAATATAGTATACCAAAATGAAAAAATAACTCAAATTTCAGATATTTGAGGTTGTGCTGTAAATAATGATACCAAACAAGGCAAGAAAAACATATTTTAAAAGTGAAATATAGAAGTAAAATCAAAAGTAGTCAAGAACGGCCAATTATACCCGGGACCCCAGAGGGTTAAAAAAAAAGACTTGAAAGGACTTGAAATTCAAAGTTTCGGACTTGGGACTTGACTTGAAAGTTGTCTGTCTTGACTTGCGACTTGACTCTGACTTGCTTGACTTTACTTGAGACTTGACTTGTGACTTGAGGATAAAGACTTGGGACTTACTTGAGACTTGCAAAACAATGACTTGGTCCCACCTGTGGTATGTACTCATATGGTGCATGTAGATTTTTAATCCATTTCCATATTAATGTATTTTGGGTAAGTGCAATTTAACTTTTTTAGAAGAAAGAGATTATAGAAACAGATTATCATGCAGATGACTTTTTTTTTTCAAATAAATAAAGATCCCCCCAAAAAAGATTAATGGCTGATAATGATGTTGGTTGAAATTATTTTTTTTGTATCAAACTGATAAATTCTCATTGCTCTTAAAATATAAATGTTAGCAAATGACTTTCTACAAACTGCAAGAAACTTTCATTTTGTCAGAAAATGTCACTTTATAATCTTTTTAACTAATTGCCAGTTTTAAAAATGTTGCCCTGATGCTAACTGTGATGTCACAATGAAGCTCTGGTATCACCATGTTTGCTTAGAGTGCAGCTTTTCGACATCTTTCCCCTGGCTTCACATCTGCCACAGTAAGTTATGTCTTGGCATGGAGCGACGTGTCTTCCCCTTGCGCACAGTGAAATTTTATAGTGACAGACAGTGATATAGCTCCATAAACAAATCTGAATTATCCACTGCTGCAGTGAGCTCCGCCTCACCAGCAGATTCATTATCTCTGTCGCCTCCTAATTCCTTACCAACTGCCTGCTTTAAGAGAAAGTAATCTTCCTCAAACACAACTGTAATAAATTTAAAATCATAAATTTGCAGTCTGTTACTTGCCCCTCTCCCCACTCATAACTTCTCATTTAACACCTGTGTTCTACAGCCCTTAGTCCTCAACCTTGGCACCCTCCTTGTCACCAAGATTGTCAGTGGCAATGGAAAACACTGCCTCTCAGAGCTGAGAAAAGCTGCCTATCTCTGACACCACCTGTTTATTTCACCGCCGTGAAGCTAATCGATGTATTCATCACCTCAGGGCTTCTTTCCCACAACAGTGTTTTCTGCACATCCTCAATAAACTCCATTATACTGAAAATCCTGTTGCCTGAATGACTGCACGTACGTGTTCGAGAGGCCAACCACCAATGACAACACAACAAATTAAAATTCAACCTTTGAAGTTGATAACAGTAGAAAATTGATCATCTAACTGAGATACACAGTTGCGGTTCAACTGTTAGTTCAGAAGCGACATTTTTATTTGCAGCACAGCACTCAGCCATACTGCCTCTATAGATCTGTCCTCTTATAAAGAGTTGTTCAGAGTTGACAGCCATCAGTTTCATTTTTTTTCTGTCAGCCTCTGTGCAATTTTGCCACATTTGCCCTAGCTGTCATGGCTGCCTCTTTGTCAACAGATTGCAGAGAATCTGCTGGATAAACAGAGCAAAATTGAAAATGAAACTTGGCAGCTCACACACATACATGCACAGGCACACACGCATGCACATCCAGTATCTTAGAAACCAAGGCAAACACTTGAATAACCCACTGTAGACAGTTGTCCTTGGGGGAAAAAAATGATGAAAGCAGCCATTCATGGTGCTGAGAAATAATTTTTAGAGAAGGAAGCAGAATTACTCAGAGAACTTAATCTTGTCCGGAATTCAATGTAGTTACAATCAAAGTACTGAAACGATTAATGGAAAGGTTCTTTATTGCATGAATGACTTGATAAAATTATGTAAGTCTGTTCATTGGGCCTGTTTGTTTAGAAATGGTTATACAATCATCAGCTTAGAGGTGAAGCTGTGCTTTCTCATAAATATATTACTAACACAGACAGTTTAAAAAGTGGATGTAACTACAGTGATGTCACCCATTTTTTTCTGAAGCCTCTAGATGAGCAAAACCACGCTGGTTGTAAAACCAAACGTGATAAGGAAGGGCTAATGATTTGTGACCGACAACCAATTAGCCAATAAGAGGGCTGTTTCATACCAAAGATAATCACTTACAAAACAGATAAAGCAATTGAGTGATACCATAAATTCACCAGGAAAGTGTTTACAGAGATAATGTATGAAATACATTTTTCCATAAACTTCTATGTCTTTTTGCAACTACAAGCAATTGCTATCTGGTGTCTTTTGGATAGAATGCAGGTTGAGGTACTCCACTGGCTTTTTTTGACTGTGTTTAATACTATCTATGACTAAGTTTAGTTCAGATTTTTTTAAACGCTATTATAGGAGAATTGGGATGGACCTTCTGACTAGTTTTACTTGTCATATTGCTCAAGCTTTTCAAGAAATCCAACTGTAAATGTAGCCAACCTTTATGTACATATTGGACACATAATATCGTCCCATGGTTTTATTGAAGGAAGGTTTTATTTACACATGAAGTGGTTGATTAAACCTTGAAAATCAAACCATTTCACGAAAGGTAAAAGCACAATATTTGCACTGTTTTCAAATATGCTTTTCTCATCTCAGAAAGCTGAATATGTTCTGTTATTCTTCCATGCATTTAGTTGCCTGCTTCTTATTGTGTCCTGTGCAAAATCAATGTCTATAACTTTGTTTATGGCATATTGCAATGCATAAAGGTTTCCAAGAATGCTACTCAACTGAATGGCTATTTGTGCCACTTAACTGAAAGAAGTCTAATGGGGTCAGTAGAGTTCAGCTTGTATTAAGGAGCAGATTGTAATGCAAACTGAGGTACATTTTGTAGAGGAACATTTTGAGCTAACTCCACAATGTGTCAGTATGGATTTCTTGCAAATTTTGTGTCTTTTTCTTTTGTCATGTAGCAAGTGAATGTGTAGAGTGCTGTAAATTGTAGCCACAAGTAAATGGTTCATGTTATTATGACAGAGATTATGTAATTTGAGTCAAGGGTGTTGTCCAACAAGTCCTCTAACTGAATGATAGATAACTTTTCAGGGCACTTGTAAAATAAAACTTGGATGATGGTGACTGTAGATTAAAACCCACCAAAGTCTTTACATTGCGCTTTTTGCACAAAATGTTTCAGCTGTGTTGTGTTAAAGCAAGAGCAGGATGAAGCAGGCACTTCAGTGCAATGTGCAGCCCTACTTACAAGGTCAAGAGAACATCCATTCATCCCCCTACCCTTGGCATTCTGTGTACATTCTGAACACCAAATTGCAAGAGTTGGTAAACAGCCAAACAGAGAGATTAATTGTTTCTAGGTTGAGTGGAGCAATGGACTGCAAGAGATGAAGGTTTAATTAATGAAAAAGGCTTTAATTATTAAGATTATGTTGGCTCCTAGTCTCCTCTTGGCAATCAGTTGACCGTGTGTCAAAAATCAGGAAATTAATGAACTTCGAATATATTGAATGAAAATCCGAATATATTAAATGGAAGTCTGAATATATCGAATGAAAACTGACATTAGAGAGGCTCTGGCACCATCTTGTGTTTTAGATTTTAGATAAATATTTTAGCATCTGATGTCGCTACAAGAAGTAGCACTATGAATAAGTCAGCATAGATTCAGCATTCCTAAGTAATGAAGACATAATTCTATGGAAAATGTCTATACTACTAGTATACAGATCATGTAATTTAGATAATGTACTGAACCTTTGTCTGACTTTTAGCATATAGATAGATAGATAGATAGATAGATAGATAGATAGATAGATAGATAGATAGATAGAGTCCAGTTTCATTCTATATATTTGAAGAACTGAAATCCCTCTAAAACATTTGTTGAACAGTTGACTAATGTTCGATTTTCAATGTAGGGTGAGAAAAATGATAATTCTTAGCTTGCAAGTTCTGGTGAAGTGAGTGGTGTTGAAGACACTTGCACAATTTTTGGTACTTACATGGATAATCAAACTCTAAGGTGAGGTGTCATATTGAAATATCTGGTTCAATATCTTGGTCTAAAACAAAATGACATAAATAAATTTCTTACACAGTTTAAAGGTTGCTTTGAGTATTGCTGTGGCTCAGTCATGAAACTCCTGAATGTCATTTCAGCAAAGCAAAAGGGCAGCTACAGAATCTCAGGTGATGATTGCAAAGGGCTTAAAGCAGTATGTACTCTGGAGGATAATCATGTGCTTGTCCAGCACACATGAAAAGGTCATTATTCTGCTATGTTTATAAATTTCTCATCATCACTAAAGTGGAATTAATCACAGTAATTATTTGTGGGTGACACACCACTTACTGTGTCAGTCCAGGGAGAGTTGATATATGAAATACTACATTTTTTTATTATTTCAGACGGTTTTACTCCTCTGTTGCTTAAGGTTTATATGATGTTAATTAAAATGTATATCTCATCACACAATCTCAGTTTCTCTTCTTGTGTTTCCTAATTTACCTCACCTTACAATCGCAAACCAGGATGGATTTACTGTAGCTGTACTGCAAAGTGCACAACATAAACTGAATAAACTGAGTAATAACCGTAAATCAAAAACCCCAAAAACTAATTAACAACCTACCTACCAAATACAAAAATATGAGTGAAAGTACATTTGACGACATGTTCATAATAGCTAATGTCTCAGATATCATGAACTAATTGTGATTAGGCATTTTCTTTAGAAAGTGGAGTTTCTTTTCAGTTTCTTTAGCTGTGTCTGACAAAGTGGAGTAGGCTAATAGGTTTCAAAAAGTAGCACATCATGCGACAATCTAAAGAAACTCAACAAACGGGTAAGGAACAATGCCATTTATATCTATCAGCTTAGAATGAGTTAAAAAGTTATTTCTAAGGCTTTGGAACGCTAGAAAATCACAGTGATGGCAAAAACATGGAACTTTTCAGGAATGACCAGATTACCAAAATTACTTCAAGAGGCTATCACCCACTCATCCAGGAGAGGAGAAAGAACCCACAACAACTTCTAAAGAACCCCAGGTCTCACTTGCTTCAGTTAAGGTGAGAATTTTTGACTCCACAATAAGAAAGAGACTGGAAAATGGCACCCATAGGAAGAGAGTTTCAGATATCAATGTTGACCAAAAAGAAACAAAGTCACATCTCACATTTCCTAAAAATAACATCCTGTGATCCAAGGGCGTAGTTTGGCATGGATGGAAGGGACATGTCCCCACCAATATCCAGCGATTATTGAATTGTCCCCACCAATAATTTTATCTCTTCGAGTAAAGGAAAACAAAACCGATAGAAAGAAAAAAAACGATCTGTCAACGTCTCATTCACCCAGCGGTGCAGAAAGAGTTAAATTACGTTCTCTACTGGAGTCCTACCTCATGTGGCCAATGTGATTGGCTGTGCCTTTCAGGGAGCTCTGTTTAGTTTTAGCAGCGGCAAGCCTGCACTGCGAGGACCTGCAAGGAGGAGAGGAGGATGGAAGCAAAAAGGAAGAACCTGGATATAAGAAAGTATTTTTCAAAGAAACTTAGTCACTTAAAGTCAAGTTCACTCCTAAGATGTGTCCGTCATAATAACGTTACAGGCTATGCTGTACCATACATGCCAACCCTTCCGATTTTTCTGGGAGAATCCCGAATTTCAGTGCCCCTCCCGAAAATCTCCCGGAGCCACCATTCTCCCGAATTTCTCCCGTTTTTCCACCCGGACAACAAAATTGAAAAACCATATCCCAGATTGGCCCAGCCAATTCCAGTTTCCAACAATGGCTACTGCTACTGCAGCTACTTAGCTTTAATATTACTCTTATTATTCTTGCTGGATTGCAAAATAAACTTTTAACATATTTTCAGGCGAGAATGTAGCTGTGTAAACTTCAAATATCTGAGCCGATGAGAACAGCAAACTCCCGGCACATCGTTTTAGGCTTTGGCCCACATCAGTCTTAAATTGTATGTAACCATGAATAACGTGTTGCCATGTCCACCAGGAGAGATTGGACAGTATAGATGTAAAACAAATATGCCAGCAGTTTGTTTCAGTTAACGAGAGGAGAAGGCATGTGTTTGGCTCCTTCACATAGTGGACATTGAGTTGTTGTGTGGGGCACCAGTAGTCCATGTCTGTTGCTGTAACAGTAGTTCATGTTTAGAATAAAAAATCCCAGCTCACTGATTTGATAGGGGCAATAGTGCCTAAAATGTTCCATAATTTTGCTGAGAGATCTTTTACTTTGTGGTAATCTCAGAGGAGTAGTTTTATGGACAAAAACCATCAGGTCATTCAGTGTTCCCTTAGTACTAATGTATAAGAGATGTTGGTGTACTATAACTGAAGTAATGTTGTTAAGTCCTTAAAGTCATATTCTTTTATTGTCATGACTGTATTTGAAGCTATTTTTATTTTGGTATGATACCTTTACCTGAAGTAAACTAAAGTCTAAAATACTTATAGTCAGTCATTTGTTTAATAGTAATTTAACATTATATAATTCACATATAAAACTATGAATTGTAATTTTAAATGGTTTAAAAGCATGTGGAATAGCATATGTAGGCAAGTATATTTCTCCTTTTTTATCAAGAAGCAAAGACAAAATGGAAAAAAAAAATAAACATGGAAGGGTTTGGTGGTTGAATCATCCGTCCCCACCAATGCCAAAACCAAATCTACGCCCTTGCTGTGATCCCAAAGACTTTTGCGAAAACATCTGTGGACTGATGAGACAGAGGTTGAACTTTTTGGAAGATCTCTCTTCCAGTAAACTTTTTTTTAAACTAACACAGCATTTCATAAAATGAACAGTCAAACATGCTGCTGGTGTTGTGATGCCCCATGGCTGCTTTTCTGCTTCAGGGCCTGGACAACTTGCCATAATTGATTGAACCATGAATTTTGCTGTCTACTAGAAAATCCTGAAGAAGAATGTCCAACAATCAGTTTTGTGCTCTGAAACTGGGCTTTAGAGCAGGAGAATGACTCAAAACACATCAACAAGTCCACTTCTGAATGGTTAAAAACATGAACAAAATGACCAAACAAACAAATGAAGATTTCTATATTCAAAGGTTATTCAAAGGTTGGACTCCTATGTAATTGCAATACTTCGTGAGCATAAACATGAGCATAAACTTTCATACTTGAAAAACCTCCGATGTGGCTGACTTCCCTTTCTTCAAATTTTGCAAAGAAGAGTGGACTAAAATTCCTCCCCTGCAATGTGACTTTCAATTAGTAGGTTTAAGCAACTACTTTTTCTCTCATGGCCAGGTAAGTTGGGGTACCTTCTTTTTTCATTAAGACATGAAGCCATTTTAAAAACTGCATTTTTTATTTACTTGTGTTATCTCTGTATAATTTTAACATTTGTTTGATGATCTGAAATGTATAAGTGTAAAATATATACAAAAAACTAAATCGGGATTGGGGCAATGTCATATAACTGTATGCCATATAACCTGAGCTTCTTGAGCACTGGGGAAACAGGATTCAGGATTTTGTGTTTTCTGTATTTTCACACAAAAGCTGAAAAAAGGACAAGTTGACATCATTGTTTTATTTCCATCCTGTTCTCTTGTCTTCTCTTGTATTGTTGTTTGTTCTATATGTTTTTTTTCCCTAATTTCCTGTTTTATGTTGACATAGTGTTGTGTGTAGTTTGAGCTTTGCTTTGTTCATTTCCCTCCATTGTCCTTGCCTGTCACAAATTCTTTTTACCAACGGTCAGCTCATTCCGTTGTCTCATTGTGTAATTAGCTCCCTCTCAGTGTCTGTATAGTCCTGTGTTTCCTTTTATAAGGTCCTGTTCCCTGGTTGTTTCCACTGGGTAATGTCATCATTCTTTTCCACCTTGTAGATTGTCTAATGGTTGGACTTTTGATTTCATTAATAAAGGCTACTGTCTGTATGCATGTTGCATCCTAGCCTTGTCTCCAGCATTGGGGTTGTCATCTCACATTAAGAAACATACTCACCTTTTTCTTTCAAAGACAAAGTTTGTTAACTTTTCAAAAAAGATACAAAAAATGTGGGTAATTACACGTGTCATGGTGTGTACAGTGGCCAGATTTAGCCATATATATTCTTTGTGAGGTGATAACGATTGTCTTCTTTTAAAACTGAAAAGTGGAATGAATATTGTCATTATTGTGTTAGTAAATGAACTACTACCTTATTTCTTGTCGCTTAATGAACAGCAATATTTATTTGAAAAGAGTAGTTAAAGTGACATATTTGTTCCATATTTAACTTACAGAATAGAGCTGGACAATATGACTAAACTCTAGAACATATAAACAGTAAAATGATTGTTTTTGTTTGTTTTTTTAAATATGATTTTTTTTCATATAAATGTAAATTTTTACCTGACCTTACTTAAATGGACTTTCAACATTTGTTTGGCTACATATGACCGGTTTAACATTTTAGGTAACTGGCTGCTAGTTCCTAAAAAGTTCAGTTCTGTTCGTCTGGACGAAACTTTTTTCAGTGGGAGAAATGTTTGGTCACTCATCCAAGCGACTTCTTCAGTCTAGTTCTGGACTAATAACAGTTTGGTTGGCTAAACCTTTAGTTGGATGTCACTGACTGTTGTAGCAGCCCAGGGTTGGGGTTTCAAGCAGCCCAGGTATTTCAAATTACAATATGTGAATTAACAACAGTAAGAGAGTCACATATTGTATTTTGGTAAATTGGCATGTTGTCCAGCTCTACACCATAAGTTGGCCGGGGTCAGGGGAACAGAGGAGTAGATAGAATTAATTCAGTGAAGAGAAACAATAAATGGAACCAGTCCGTGAACAAACTTTCATCATCCCAGTGGGAGGACAAAGCAGTCATGGTGTTAAGTAAAACCTCCTACAGGTGAATCTGCATGCAATTCTCTCAGTACACACAACAGATAGTTCAAATCTGAATGAAAGCAGCTGAAATGTACGCAACTGAATGCACAATCACAATCAACAATCTTTTTCTCAGCGTGATGAAATGATCAGCAAGACTCAAAAAATGGGTTTTCTCCAGACTGAAAATTCATATAGCAATGACTTAGAATAAAATTATGTGATTGTGCTTTTTTAACCAAAGTAGGACAAATAATACAAAGACAACATATACATCACTTAGAAAACATTAACACTGTTATATAAAATTTGAATTTGAAGCACTTCTGTGGCAGTAAACAATTTACAAGATGGCAGGTAATGACTGAATATCAATTATAGCAAAGTAACAAGACAACTGACAAACAAAGATCATACTAGACCGCATCAAGCAGTCATTGTGGACAATACTTTTGTAGACACTCACAACTGCCATCAAATGTGCATTTATATTACTAGAGCCAGCCTCCAACAGGTCAGTGTCCTGGAGTCTGGTCAGCAAAAGAAAGCAAACAATAAACAGTGCATCAAATAAAAGTCTAGTGACTTAAAAAAAGAGAGCACTTTTTTCCTTTTTTTCCAACACTTAATGAGAAATCTGACTTTTAAGAAAAACTTATATTGTGCAGTATTTTTGGAGTCTTTTCCACTTTTTTAAGGTTGTAGTCCTTTGTCTGAAGCAACAATAGGATATTCCTGTTGAGCTCACATTGCTTCTTAGCTTTTCAGGAACTGTGGAAACAAAACAGCATTAGTCTCATTCCTGTTTTTGTTTTTCCTACACACACACACACACACACACACACACACACACATACATACATACATACATACATACATATATATATATATATTCAATTCAATTCAATTTTATTTATATAGCGCCAAATCACAACAAATGTCGCCTCAAGGCGCTTAATATATATATATATATATATATATATATATATATATATATATATATATATATATATATATATATATATATATATATACATACATACATATATATATATATATATATATATATATGTATATATATATATATATATATATATATATATATATATATATATATATATATATATATATATATATATATATATATATGTATGTATGTATGTATATATATATATATATATATATATATATATATATATATATATATATATATATATATATATATATATATGCCAAATGTTAGCTACACATTTTCATGTACCTCTTCCACCTGTCCCAAAGGTGCCACCTGTCCACCCTGTTTAGTCCTTGAGTCTCCAGATGATGCAAATTTGGATGAATTAGAATCATTTGGCACTGTCTGAGTTTGTCCTGATGGGAAAGAGGGACGACTGTACAGAAGAATGTCCCCAAATTCTTGAAAAAGAGAAAATTAATCAATTAAAGAGTCAGTCAATTAATTATTCTTTATCACACATTCAATGGCCTAAAATTATAAGAGACAAAAAAGATCACATAAAATAATAAAATGCAAAAAAATCTCCATTATAATTTGGATCCAAATTTAGGTTTCAAAATGAGCAACATTATCCATATAGTACCAGAGTGCTGTCGGTTTTTGCTGCTTCCTTTTCCTGCTAATGGAATCATGTGCTTCTCCTGGCTCTCTCTTTCCTCAACTGTAGCCTCTTTGACCCTGTGAGTCCCAGTGCTGCCTCGTCTACCCCGGGCCTCCCCAGGGCCCATCCGAGGGAGCGTGGCCCCCCTCACTTTATAGTCACCATGGGACATCTGGCTGGTGAAATCCAGAGGCATACAAGTGTCTATGGAAAGAACAGTGCACAGAATTTTAAATATTGCAATCATTAAGAGACACAGTATGCAATAGCAAAACTCATCCTTGGATCTTTCTTTACCATCACTGAAGACGTCTTTGGGTTGGTAACCCTGTGGAGCAGACTGGTTCTGTTTATGTCGCCTGGGCCTTTTATGTGTTATTGCAGGACTCATGTTGCTATCTGTGGACATGGGACTGCTGGGTCGCTGCTGCCGCCGCCCTAAATCATCCAGCGGACATAGATAGCACAGTTTAACATATTACATATGGTAAACTTACAGTTATTATTGTAACTGGAAGTGAATTATATAGAGCTTTATTTGACTTTTGTTTTTGTCTCTATGATAATAATAATAATAATGATGACAGTTATGACAAAATGCCTCTATCAGCTTCTTTCTGTTAGTAATACAGCCCTACATTTTCTGCAAAAGTTGAACAGTTTCGCTATTTCAAATGATCGTTCTCTTTAACGAAGTCTGAGGTTGTCAGTCATCCAGGTTAGGGTGATGCTTGGATTTTTTGGGGACTTTTTTGCTAGTGAAACCAAAAAGATTTAAATCAAAATACTTTAAAAAAAAAAAACCCTTTCATATAAAATTATGTTAGTTTGTCTAATTGTCTGTTAGTTTGTCTAATTATCTTTGAGCCTCTAAAAATGAGGTGCTACATATAAAAGTAAAATACTTTTATTAAACCACATGAATTGCATGTTGACACACATACACGTATATACCAGATTACTTTTCATTTGAATAAGCCAGAGATTGCTGCCACTCCTCCTCAGCTGTATGGCTAGTATGTGTGTCTTAATCCAAATACTTATGGACTGAACTGTATTAGTTCCCCATATGCTTCCTCACCTGACTCCTCTGGGTATCTGCACATGCGCAGGCCAACAATATCCCGCGATGAGGCTACTGCCTGGTTGAAATCTCCATCTGTAAAGAAGGATCCTTCTGAAGTGCTGACCACACTGGACCTGCCTGATGAGATGTTGTCCTCAGATGCTGAGCCCCAGCTGTTAACCATAGACCCTGTGACTGATCTGTCCAGATCTCCAGTGCTGGAGGCTGGGGTCTGGTCCAGTCCGTGCAGCAGCTGCTTGTGTGGGGACTGGTGGTGCAGCTGGTGTTTGTGCTTCTCGTGGTTCTGGTCGTGGCTGTAATGACTTTCAGTGAGCTCTGCATCTGTTTCCTCCTCCAAATCCTCATCATTCTCTTCCTGTCCATCAGTATCCATGCAGAGGGGAATTGAGCTGTAGGTATGTGTTGGGGAAAGAGGGCGAGGGTTGCTTGTGACGTGTTGACTGTAAAATGAATTTAAAAATCTGTCAAATTCTGTCATGACAATAGTTTTATTTTAATAAATGCAAACATGTTGAATTCAGTCATGGGTTACCTGAGATGTTCTGCTGGATTGTGTAGGCCATTAGTCAGGTCTCCCTGTGATGCTGTGATAGGTGGGTGATTATAAGATACTTCAGTAGAGGATGAGACTGGCCCTCTAACTGGTGGAGTTGGACAGCCTTCAGTTCTCTCTTCTGGATTAAAACTGATAAAAAAGAATAGCTGACATAATCTAATGGCTAAAGAAGTCCAACCATTTGCCACAGTCCTGACATATTAGTCACAATTCATTAGATATTAATGCAAAACCCTCAGTGCACCATCAACACATTCTATCAAAGAAAAATACAGAACATACAGAAGTGAACTAAAAGCACAATTTAATTGCCCAATTGTGACAGATTAAATTATCCACAGCAGCTATGGGTGCCTTAAGGTCCTTGAGCAAACCAGTGGTTTGCAAAATGCATGGCAACTTTTTTTCATTAAACATTTCATAAAGTAATTCCAGTTATATAATCCTGCTCTAATAGTAAACTGACTGTCAGACAATGCCATAAATGTGAATATTGTAATTGGTTTGGCTATTACAATGAGACCGTGTTTTGACAACCGGTTTAAGGATGTTCTCAGCATATCTCCAATTAGAGATGTATGCTTATAATAACTGTATCATTATATTTTTTTATCAGTCAGTATAACCTGATGAGCTACAGTTGCCTAATGAGCATCATACCATGCTACAGTTGTAGTTTTACACATTTCGACATATTATTTTTACCTTGTTTTTTTGTTCTTTGTTTATTTTCCTGGGCCAGGGGGTGGGGGATCAGTGAAGAATAACTAAAAGTAATAATATTTTTGCACAAAGTGCATGTTTTCTAGCAGTTTGAAATGCACTACTTTATGTAAGGCTGTGGTCAGACGTTTACATCCACTCACCACTCAATTTGGGGCTTTTTAATGATTTCTTTAAGGTGTTCTTTTCCAAGGGCATATGTGTGTAACATACATTTTTTTACGGTTTAAAACAAAAAAAACAAGATTTTTTTTTTGCACAAATTTGAATATATTTTGGATTTTTTTCTAATCTAATCCACACTGGGCCTTATCCACAAGGGACAAAATTTTGAAATGTATACATTTACGCATTTAATAAACTGTGCTAAAGGTTTTAGAATGTCTTTTAACTAGCCCAGGCGTACTAACTTTTTGTTAGTGATCTTGTTGACTTCAACCCATAGTTTCTCTTTGCCGTATTATAAACAATTTGTCTGACAGCACTCATTGGATTGACCAGTATTTAGAACAATGGGAAAGTCAAAGGACTTTAGTGAAGATCTAAGAAGGAGAGAACTGTTGAGTTCAAGTTGGACCTTGGAACCATTTCTAATAAACTGCAGATTTCCAGATTATCAGTTTAAACAATTGTATGTAAGTACTAGTTATTCGATGTGTCACCACTTTGCCAAGGGTCTGGAAGAAGGGTCAAACTCTCACACTAAGATGTGAGTAAATAGGTTAGGATGTTAGGAAGAATACAGGAACCACCAAGGCTCAAGCTTGCTATGAACAGGAAACTACTGGAACACCAGCATCACTGCCCACAAATGGTCTGAGAAAAAACCACCCACTCCAGAATCAGCACATTTAAGCTTGGCTGAACTTTATAGTTGTGAACTTGGAAAAGCCATATGGCTTGTGGAGAAATGTTTTATAGTCAGATGAGACATAGATTGAGTTATTTGCCCACAATAACAAGAGTTATGTTTGGAGAAATAAAGGTGAGGCTTTCAAACCTAAGAACACTGTACGAGCTGCACAGCATGGTGGTGGTGACATCATGCTCAAGGGCTGTTTTGAACCCAGTGGTAGTAGTACATTGCACAAAGTGAATGGAATAATGACGAAAGAGGACTACCTCTATATTTTTCAGCTTTACCTCAACTCAACAGATAGATGACTTGAACTTGGGCAAAGTTGGGTGTTCCAACACGACAATGATCCCAAATACACTTTAAAACTGGTTTTGGAGTGGATAAAGTAGGTTATAATTAAACTTCTGGAATGGTTTTTCCAAAGCCCCAACCTCGACTATGCTTAAAAGCTGGGCCTGATCAGGAAGCCTATCAATTTAAATGAACTCTACCAATTCTTTGAAAGAGAATGGTCAAAAAGAGTGGTCAAATATCCACCTAGAATGATGCAAAAAGCTTGTTGGTGGTTTTTCAAAATCATCTGGCTGAGGGCAAATTGCTAAGGGACATTTAACCAAATATTAATTTGGATGTATGTATAAATCTGACCCTGTAAATATACTCTTGTCCTTGTGTGGATTACAGAAAAACCCAAAATGAATTTAAATTTGTAAAGCTAATTCTTGTTTTCTTTAGTCGTTAAAGATGTATGATGTACTTCCACCTTGGAAAAAGAACAGTTAAAAGAAAGATATTGTTAAAATCCCCAAATTACCATTGCATTCATGCCTATGATGAGTGTATGTAAACTTCTAATTGCTTCTATATTGCTTTTGGCAACTGAAGGTGATATGCTAATCTGTCTATCAGCATGTGCTGTGTAGAAATACAAGTATCTTTTCCTCCTACCTTCTTTCCATGGGAAGGCTATATTCATCACAGTCCCAGGCATTAGCATGAGGAGGAGATAGGGCTTCTCCCCAGGTTACTGCATTATGTTTTGGGATCTTTGGGACCCGTATTCCCTTCTTTTGATTTTGACTCCCTGAGAAATGAAAAATAAACATCAAGATAAACAAAGTCCTGCAGTTTGCCTCATTAATATTAAACAGTACAGACTAGTTGTTGGCCTCACCTGAGGTGCTGTTGCTGCCTCTGTCTGAACTGTGGTGTGAGCCACCTGTGCTGTGATCTCGGGTCTGGTTGTAGGGGATAGCTTTAGGATGAATCATTCCTTCTCCTCCTTGCAAATGATCTGAAGACAAAGCAGCAGGAAAAAATGTACCTATATTTCTTTCTTTTTTTTTTATAAAAATAGTGTAAAACATATCAAGTTGGTCTTCCCTACCATTACTTTTTTGTTCAGTCAAGTTGTATTGCATCTGTGCTGCCATCTCCTTTGGTATTGGAGGCAAATTGGGGGGCTGCTTCCAGCAGGGTATATCCAGAGGCTCTGCTATTGAGCCGCCAGAGGCTGCCTTATTCTTAATGCTGGCCTGAATGAGCTGTGTGGTGGCATATGGAATAGGCTCATATGTGGCTGTTGAATCCCCTCCTGGACTTGCATAGCACAAGTTGGAGTTGTTGAATGTTTTAATCTCATTGAGTTTGTTGGAGAGATTCACATCACTGTATATGGCTGTCTCAGACCCAAGCTGTCCCTCCTGTTTGTTTTCTGGGTGGTTTCCATAGTTGGCTATGCAGTCGGCTGAGTACGTGAAACAAAGCAGCACATGAGCATGCAAGAACACAAATTTTAGCACAGCTACAAGGTGTATGATTTTTATTACTTGAGCAACATGTATCTAAGCTTCTAACAGAGCCAAATTAAGTGTGAGTCTGTGAGACTGCACTCACCTGGTCGGCTGTATGTTGTCATGTTACTGTCACTAGTGCCATTGCCATTATTGCAGCAGTTGATGCTACAGTCCTTATGATTGGCACATGCATTTGGCCAACTGTCTGGCAGCCACAGCTGGTTTAGGGGTTCACCCATGCTGAGAAGGCCAGGTCTGCAACAAGGAGGATCACAGAAACGTCAATCACAACCTGCCACCTTCATAAATGAGTAATGAGTGAGCATGGACTGGATGCCTTACAGCACATTTAAAGCAAGAAGACACCTCCCCCTAGTGGTTCCACTGTGCAAGTGCATTTCTTTTATTAATTTTTATTCAACACAAAGGGACAAAAATACCTCACCTGCCAGCACTGCATACTGATTCTCCTCTTTGATATGCAACTGCAAAGAGAAAGAGGAAAACATTCAGCCTTGATGAGCTGTCAAAAAGATGAAGCGCTAAAGGCAGAAAAAAACATGAAAGAAGTCTAAGCAAAAAAAGAAAAAGAAAAATTAAAGCAGAAAGTCTACATGCTTCTATCCATGGGGTGTATAGTTTGACTGTCTGGTTTAATTTGCATGAAGACAACACAAATAATTGTCTGTTCCTTTACACATCTCAGCACAACACAACTTCACAAATGATTTAGTAACACTTGTTCAGTTTCTCCACCAGTAAAATCTCTTATACAAGATTAATATTTTAAAAATGTTAAACAAATGAACCTAACCTGAGCCAATGCATTTGGTCCAATGGGACAAGTACATTGTTGCTATGTGTCCATACAACATATATTTCTCTTCATTGTTCTGTCACATGTCAAACTGTTTCCACTTTTAGATTGCAATTAAGTACAGATGGTTGGGATGTTTATATGAATAAACATATCCAATCATTTGCCACATAAAATCTAACATGTATTAGCAGCTAAAGCACATAGTACATACCTGTAGGTGTAAAGGTGAATGATGGAACTGAAGGAACAAACAAGAAAAATCAGTTTTACTTTTTTGTAACTTAGTTACTTTAGTATCTAAATTATTAGATACTACCATAGTAAGTTATAGCATTGCAGACCTTTGTATGCAACCTCTGCTGTGTGATGGGCATCTCCTCATGTAAAAGTTTAGGTGTACAAGTATTTTAATAACCACATGCCACCTGTGTTAGTGCTGCCTCCGACACAAGTGCCCAGGAGAAGGTTAATAAGGGTGATAGGCGACCCAGGAGACAGGGAAGAAATAACAGCAATATTGTAGCACACATGGTAATGGCAGTTTGACAGGCCTGTGGCTCCAAGAACTGTGCTATGTTGAGGAAATGGCACTCTACAAATAAGCAATTAAAGGTCAGCCTTTGAATGTCTGCATAGCTGCAAATGCAAATTTGTTTCTGAAGTCTTTGTGTCAAAGAAAGATTAGACTGGACTGTTTTTCACCGTTTGATGTGATCTGTTTATCAGCCACAGAAAATATTCCTTAATATCACTGAAATGACAATTGATGATCAGTGTGGTGGCAACATGTCATGGCTTGATCCCTTCTACAGTCCTAACAGTCTTCAGATGTTGGCACATTTGGCCCATATAGATGTGAACATTTATATTTACATCTACCACTGTACAGTAAGGACATAGGAAAAAGGCACACACCCTTGCGGATGCCAGTGTATGTGCTGCTGAGGCCGCTTCTTTTCTTGCGGTGACGGTACAGCCACACGCTGAAAATCATAAGAACCAACCAGCAGGTGGCGCCAATGCCAGCGATAAATGCGGGCTGCTTCACCACATCTGAGATCTGAGACAATGTGTCTCTTTCCTCGCTGATATCCATCATCTGGCCTGCAGAGTCTGAGCAGTAAAAACAAAAGGAGAAGGTTCAAACATATATTGCCACACATACATATGTACAGAAAATGCAGAAAGTATAACTGAACCCTTCAGTATGCTAAAAAAAAAATGTTAATGGGCCCAAAGAGAGAAAGGCATTGCTTAAACATAAAAAATGTGAATCTAACCATGAACAGATTAAGAATAGCATTATGCTCCATTCAGATTTTTCACTGAACACACAAAGGAGGCTCTGATCAACTGCATTTGGAGGTTTTCTCTAAAACATTCTGTTGCTGTGTTCAGAGCTGTGGCTTTCTAATTTTAACACTGCATTTTGGCAGAACATTTACCTAACTGGAAGAAAGCAACGTCACTCTGTACTCCAGGTCCAGCACCATTGCTAGCTGCAACCACCACACTGTAGCGAATCCCCGGTGCCAGACTGGAAATGAGCACGGAGAAGGTGGAGCCATCCACTGACTGGTTTACATGGTAGCGACTCTCATTACCCAGGCACCAGATCTGTCGAGAAGAAGGTGAGGAGAAGATGAGAGGGCAGTGATTGCCCGAGGGACACACTGAGCAACACAAGAGGCACCTTCAGTCTTACAGAGTTACAATTTACATTTTAGGTGCAATACACAGACTCAGAAGGACAAGTACAGGAGTGAGTGAGCGATAGCTTTCTTTGTTTTTTTTGTTTTTTTTTTAATAACCTTGTATTCCTGAATGAGTCCAGCCTCTTCTGCATTTGGAGGAGGTTTCCAGGAAACGAGGATGGCAGTGCCATTGGCCTCAGTCGTTGTGACCGTGACTCCCTGGGGTGCTCTACTCGGGGCTAAGACAAAGAAGCACACAGTTAATAATGGAGACATTAACAGAGTCTCTGATATTGTATGATGATCATGTACAATGATATGAAAAATCACTGTCTCTTTGGCATTTATAGATAGTCTAAGACAAAACTTCACCTTCTTCCAGTGTCCTGACCACCTTCACCTCACTTTCAGTTCCCTGGAACTCGTCAAAGAAGGGACGCACTTTGAACTCGTAGATGGATCCCTTCTTGAGCTGACTGATCACCACCCCGTCCTCAAGTGAAGCACGTAACTCCTGGACAATCCACTGCCCGTCTGGTTGGCCATGCTCAGCAGACGCCCTGTAGAGAACCTTGTAACCCTGGATGTACGGGGACTGCTGCTCAACCTAACAGAGATAAAAACACGCTGTTTAGATGTCAGACCACATGACAACGAGACTCTTTTTGAACACCGGAAACTAAACAAATTCAATTCAAAGGCTCACAATAATATTCGCATGTGAGATAAACATCTACCAGTTTTAACAGATCTGTTAAAACTCAGTTAATTCAATTTTCCTTTAGGGTGATGCATTTTATCATTTTATCATCTGTGAATTCTCACTGTAAATCTCAACATGAAGTCATTTATGGTTTCCATTCAGTAAGGTTCTGGTTAAAATTAAGCCAGCATAGGACTCAGCACTTTCCATTTGAACCACAGTATTACGAAATGGGATGCTTTAAGATTTTTGTGGAGGCATCCACACAGAAAAAATGCAACAGACATTCTTATGTGCTTGGAACAAATTGGCAGTGTAGCAGACCAATAAATTTGCATCTCCGTGCTGTGCTTTATTCTCTGCTAATAAATGCTGGGAAACTGGGCAGTCTAGATTCACAGTCAAGAATCCCTAAAATAAAAGTTTTGCCAGCACCAATAATCTTTATTTTAAAATCCTGACCCCTTGGTTTTCATATCATTTGTTAAATCTGTCCACATGTAAAAAAAAAAAAAAAAAAAAAAAAAGTGCATTTTTTTCCTGTAGTTACATTAACTACAAGCCAGTCGGTTCGCTTACCGTCCACTGCACTCTGACAGCGGAAGACGAAAGGACAGTTGGCGTGCGCAGGTGGATAACAACATCTGCCAGTTCTCTCTGGATGTGACGATGATCCACTCCCTGCATAGTGGCAGTGCTGTCTGTGTGTACCATAAGGACAGGAGCATAAAATTTCAGTGTGTTTGTGGCTAAGCTGGCATTTAAAAGCTTAAAAACTAATGGAAAATCCACACTGACCCTGTGTTCTGATGGAGTCAGAGATTGGGCTGGGGTCACTCAGGCCATAAGAATTCACTGCTCTGACCATAAAGAGGTATACAGTTCCAGGCTTCAGGTTTCTCAGGACAAAGGTCTGCGCCTTCACATGCTCTGCCAGGGTCACCCATCTGCTGCCTAATGTGTAACTGCAGAGAGTGGCCAAAAATGACAGCACACAAACACAGGGAATATTTTGTCAAGCTTGATCCATGTTAAACAGAATGACTTCGTTAAAACACGTTTGACCCTGCAAATCTCTAACCTGAATGCCTCAATCAGGTAAGAGGTGGGTGGTGCAGCGCCACTGGGGCCAGATTTCCATGATAGAGTGACAGAGGTACGGCTGATGTCAGTCACCTCAGGTTTAGATGGAGCACTGGGAATCAAGCTAGGGTCTGAGGGATGACCAGACTGGACAACAACTCCAAACTCTGCCAGTGAGACAGCAACAAAATCATGCAAAAGTTAACCCAGCAGGACTTTGGCAAAAATTTCTGTATATCCAAAAAGCCTACCTTCAACTTGCAAGTACGCTGTCCGGGAAGCCTCTCCATTGGAATTAGAAGCAATGCAGGTATAGAAACCTGTATCTCCCAGCTAAGGATAGAAGATACAGAGGAGGCAGACATTGACAAGTGGCCTTGGCTCAGTGCAGGTTCTTAGTAAGTGCTGTATTACAATCTCCTACCTTAGCATAGTGAATCTTCAGCAATCCTGTTTCTGTTAGCGACATACGGGAGTCCACAGGAGACACCACCACACCATCTTTCTTCCAGTGAACGGCAGGCGTTGGAGTGCCAACACTTTGGCAACCCAGGGTTACTGTGCTGTCTACAGAAACAGTCTGATTGACTGGACCCTGTCTAATGACAGGAGGAGGGTGGTCTGACCCAGCTAGGAAGGAAAAATGGGAAAGTGAATGACTAAACCACAAAATGACATGTATTAATTATAGACATGTCTCATTGGGAATACACAGTGCTGTCAGTGTCAAAACAGCATGTGATGTAAAAACTTTTGAAAAAAAAAGATGTAACACGGTTTTAAAAAAAGAATGGCAATAAAATACAACAAAATAAATACATACAAATATTTTGCTTGCAACTTGTGAGAATGAATAAACACATGCAAATAATTTGGTGAAAAAACCGTCTAGGAATTTGTTTAAAGAATTAAATTGCTATATTTAATGCATGTTCAGTTTTACAGTTTTTTATAACACATCAATATATGTGAACAGTGTCTTGATAGTAAATTATAAATATATATATATATATATATGGGCAGTGGCTGGGGGACAAGTGAGATCTTAGCTGACATTTTTCCCCCTCCAACCCTTTTCTGCATTTTCCTCTCTACAACAGTGTCATTGCCAGTGGTATATTACAGAATTTGAGATTAGGAATTCATTTTCATAAAATGTTAAAGTTATAAAGAGAGAGAGAAAAATAAAAATAAGAACTGAGAATAGTTGAGAAAATGAAGGCCTGGGAAAAAAACAAAAACAAAAGACAGATAAGATGTGGAAGATATTGAGAGGTAAATTGGTAAAGAGGGAGAACAATAAGCTTAGGTGGCTGCGCAGGCAGTGGAGGAAAAAGAAATCAACTTTTCCCCTCCAGCGGAGAGCAACTAATCGTTCATTGGGTTGTAGGTACTGCTGGAGCCGGATCCAATCATGTCGGCAAAGCCCAACTAATAACAGTCTAACTTAGATAACAGACTCTCTCGCTCTCTTACATTTTAAAAAAACCCAGGATGGGGCAGGGGCTCTAGATAAAAAATAAAAAAAAAAAAACTCCAAAAAAGGTGATGGAAGCGTGCCTTGAAAACTGCCAGAGGTAATGTGAACCAGTTATTACCATACAAATGCACTACTCTAAATGGGGATGAGAGGAGTGTGGTAGGATGGATAGAATTTAGGGGAGGGGAGAGTGGAGAGAAAAAAATGTGCAAGTGAGAGTGTAGAGCTGTGCAGGCTGCTGGAAAAAATGCTAAAAACACCCATGAACAGCCCACCTCCTTTTTACTGAATAGACTCTCACTTTTATACCGAGGTGGCTGCAGGACACATTATCGGTATGGGCAGCAGACTGTCCACGACAACTGACAGAGCTGCACTGATCAACTCAATTTGTAGATGCATTACCAGTCTGTTCAAAACTGAAGCAATTATTTTCTTTAATGTATTTACGTACATAGAACTCACACAGACGTATGAGTAGTTATTCATCACCACACAGGTGCACAATTACTTGTGTCTGCAATTACTTTTGTAGGCCTCCGAGCACATTCAAATTGCTTTTTAAAGCAATCAGCATAGTTATTTCATCATGTACAGTTTGGATGAGAGTCCCTCAGATTTCTATGAAAACATATACTGAACTCAAAATACAGAGTACAATAAATCAGTCTGTGCTGTGTTGTGTTAAGGCAAACTAATGATTAATGATGATCAGTGCAGCCATCTTTATTTAGACTATTTACTGCACCATTGCAGGTTAGGAAATGTTTCTTTAAGAGAAGATTTATATAGTATTGTGCAAAAGTCTTGAGTCAAAAAACATTTCTTTATATGTTGCTGGGAAAACCGGAAACACATGAAGCAATTTATTGAAACGTGCAAACGTACATGGAACAAACAGTTTGTACAGTTTGTACAATTCTAATGAGCTAAAATATTTGACATGAGTACCTTTAGTCTTTAACACAGCCTGAACTGTCTTAGGCAAGCTTTCTTGTAATGTCTTTAAGTAGAGTCTTTACCTTACAATTTAACACATCTTACGATGACTGTTAGGATCTATGAGCTCTATTTCTTTGGATGAGAAAAAGCTCTTATTTGGATACTGCCTGCCTTTTGTTTTGTTCATTGCCAAGACAATCCCAAGTTCTTCTATCCAGGTATGCTTTTGTTGCATTGGCAGTGTGTTTGGTATCATTGTCTTGCTGAAAAATGAAGCTGCTGCCAATCAGACACTGTCCATATGGTTTTGCATGGTGGATCAAAATCTGATGGCACATATTCTGCATAAGTACATCCATTTTGACAAGATACTTAAACCACGACAGAGCCTCCACCATGTTTTACAGATGGCTGTAAGCGCTTCCTGTTGTACCTCTCCTAAGCACCTCCTTCAAATTTGGATTCATCATTGCATCTGTTGCCTCTGATTTTTAGTATGGTTCTCGTGTAATTTGGCATATCTCAGCCTCTTCTCCCTGTTTCCTTTCCTTAAGAACGGCTTGTTGACAGCTACCATTCCACTGAGATCATTTCTGGTGAGGCTTCATCCAAAAGTAGACAGATCCGCTGAAGAGCTAGATGCATCTTTTAGGTCCAGTGTCAGGTCTTTGCTGGATTTTCCCCCCATTGTGAAAGGATCTGACTTACAGATACTGTTGCTTGAGTTAACAACAAATAAATAAAAATAACCAAATAAGCGTTAATCTGAAAATATAAAACTAACTGTGGAAAAGCAGCCAAAGTCAAAAAAGAAAAAACTACTGCTACTACAACTACTGCAGAGGTACTCCTCAAAACCACTTTAAAAAATTATAAGAAATTCTGGCCCCTTGGAAGTAAATATAAAGAACTGAGGACTGGCTCAAAACTTTTGCACAGCGCTGTAAGTACAGACACTCTTTATAGACAGTCACCGCAGAAACCAACTATTCTGAGCCCAACATGTGAACAATATCTCATAAAATCCCTCTCCTGACAGAAGCCAAGGCAAACCACCACACCCATATTACTGCCGTCTGCAGCCAAAATAAAACTGTAGTTTAATTTACCTGCTCAACAAAACAAGACTGCTGCCACAAAGTAGTCCACTTAGCCAAAAGACAAAAGAATGAAACTTCAAAAGAGCTACATAAAAGTCCCCTCCTCTGCCCTCCATCTCCACTTCCTTTTACTCACAGTCTGTAACCTCCAGCAGCGCTTTGGTAATAACGCTGCCAGCGATGTTAAGAGCCTGGCAGCTATAAAAGCCGCCATCAGTACGTTGAACATTGGTAATGGTCAAACTGCCCATCTGGGAGACGGACAGCCGGCTAAAGGGCTGCGGTGGCTGGTAGGAGAAGAGAAGACTCTAGAGGGGAGATGAAGATCAGAGTTAGAGAGCCATTCATTTTCTTTATTTACACTGTGCAGTGATTTAGTAGTGTGATGACAGACTAAGGGTCAGTCTCACCTCACTGCCCTCCCTCTGCCAGAAAATAGCAGGCTGCGGGTTGCCAGTAGCCTCACATTGGAAGGTGACCGTCCTGCCCACTGCCACCACCTGGTTCCTGGGGCGAATGGCAAAAGCCGGGGGCACTGCAGAAGAAGAGAGGTCCTAATTACCTGTCAGCATTACACATTTGTATCATTCTCAGCATTATAACATTAGTGTGTGTGTGAGAAAAGCTTTACATATTTTATTCATTTACCCACACATAACATGAATTACATACTGTAGTGGTGGATGGAATTACAGTGAAGATAGGACAGTGACAGGGACTCATGAGTTCTTGTTGCTGTCTGATGGTGGATGAGGGATGGACGACAACTTACCAGTATTGACTACAAGGAAAAAAGACACACAAAAAAGCAGTGCAATGAATAATCAGGGTGAATACACACAATGCACACACAATTGCAATGATGCAGGGACAGTTTTAAAATATTTTTTTTTCCTACAGTTCATGTAAGGGTTATGAAACTGTAGGCACCTGGTCAGATATGCAAGACATCCAAAATAAACTGTCAAAGAGATGCTTTGTTATTATTCTGCTTCACCTTGTGGTTGTTCTCTATCTCTTTCCCTTCCTCTCTCTGTCTCTCCGTGGCTGGTTTGTGTATTTCTGTGGCTGTTCATGAGCTTGCAATCATTTAGTTTCTCTCTAGTTCACATCAGGTGTCCAAAGTTACACTTTCTCCCTGTTAGTGCCCTATAAGAGACGACCTGCTTTACTTTAGGAAATGCTCTGTCTGCTTTATGTGATGATGCTGTGTGGGTAGAGCGTGCAGACAGAAGAACAACCTTGCTTACTGTGATTTCACCAGACTGTAATACAAGCTATTTTCACACTGCAAAATAATGCAATAGTGGACATCATATGGACACATGATAGGTTGAGGACTATTTAATGTCTGATTGGACTGTTTCTGACATTTGCGCTAATATGCAGAAAAGCTGAAGTGCATGTGTGAAAGCTAGTTGTTTAATATCTTTTACTGATTTCATTGTTGGTCACTTTAAATGAAAAGATCTCACTTAGGAACTCATTGGCCCCTTCGGTACCCTGCACTGTGCACACTAGGCCAATTCAGTAATCCTTCCAGTTATTCTTCATCATTGTGGTTAGTAGCATTTCAAAGTTAGTAGTTATTTCTCTTCTATTTTTATGAAGTGTGATGTATGATGTATTGACCATTTTTTAAAATATAATTAATGTTCTCAATGAGCACAGCTAAGTGACACAGGTTACCCCCCCACAACGTCTCCTTAAAGAAATGGAAGAAAAGCACAGATGTTAAAGAGTAAAGCAGGCTGTCTATCCCCAGTTATGTGCAGCAGACTTATTGGCTGTGACGTGTGAAAAACACATGTAATTGCCGGTTTGAGTCAGAGCCAGCTAGCCTAGAGGCATAGTTTAACAGAAGTACAATTGGTTAATGAGGACATAAAACTCATAAAGGGTGAGATGCGGATGAAGCATTGTGTCTGGATAGAGGGAAAAAGTAGGAGCTACTGGGACCTCAGCTGTAAAATTTCCACACTAACAAACATGCATTTGTAGATGGGAAAAACTGGAAATCTTAAGATGTCAAAGCTAGATTTATAGTGCAATGAATTGCTTGCTAACCAGCTGCTTTTGGAACTACAGTGCTACACTGCTGTGGAGACTGTGGTAAAGCGTGGCTTAAGCACCCTCTCTATAAATAGCCATATCTATCCACATCTCTAGAGTAGAGTGAGAGAGAGAGAAAAGTAGAGAGAGGTAATACAGGCAGAATAAATACATATTAATTTAGTAAGTCCAGAACAATGTCATACTTGGAACTTGTGCAAAATTATTATGACTAAGCTCCTTGGCTTACTACAACTGTTTATAATGGCAATTGTTTAATATCAACCAAATGTTCTAGGTCAGTAAAAATGATTCTGTGGTTAGGGCTGTGACTATGATTTGAGCTATACAGAGGTTAGGCTTTTTTTTCTTCTTTTTTAATATGAAACATGCATTCACTAAGATAACTATCTGTTTAATCTAGTAATATAACATCAAATGCTGTATTCCTGGTCTTTTCTATTGTCTGCCAAATTTAGCTATGCCCCCCCGATGCTCATTTTCTCAGGTTTTTGGAGGAGGAGGAAGACAATGTAATTGGAACCATGTCAGTCCTCAGCATGTAACCAGCTCATCTTTAATTAAGTCCTACTGTCTTTGCAGTATATGTCACCAACTGCTTCTCTGTATGTGTGTATTTATGCGTACTGGTTTGCATGTGCAACCATGAGAGATATCTCACTGCCTATTTCCTGTCGCTGATTTAAGAACTTAAGGGTGTCATTGTGGCATTACAGCTTAGGCCAAATTAATTTAGCTCCTGTAGTCACGTACATTTTCTTCTGATGCTCATTTTAGTTTGCACAAACAAACTTTTATTATGTCTTCTTAGCTGTTGTTATATGACCCTCAGGCCTTAAGACAAACGCACACTAGAAAACAATTCTTCGGTACAAGAAGGCACAATGACGAAAGCGTGGTCATGCTGAACGCCCAGGCAATGTAAAAGTCATTTCTTGGTAAATTTGTGACACTATGACACAGGATTAGGTCTCCTGTTAGGAACAACTCTTAGGCAAACACTTCTCATCCATTAAAATGAAACCTGAGGCCTTGAAAAAAAATATGTGGACTGCATATACATGAGAAGAAGGTGCTTTGATTGTAGAGCATTAAGTGTGAAGGCTGGGTTGTACTGACCATGTACAGTGAGCGTGGCAGACGCTTCAGACTTCCCAACCATGTTCTCCACCACACATGTATAAGAGCCTTCGTCTGCAGAGGTCACTTGGCGAACAATCAAGGTATGGTCCTCTAGGATTTCAAATCTGCTGGCAGGACAGACATGCACACACACACACATGCCCAAGAGATGAAAGAACAAGTGGAAACACCATGTTTGCATGGTCAGTTACTGAATGTAGAGGGTTTTTGTGTGTTACCTGCCCTTAGGCAGGTCAGAATCATCTCTCCTCCAGCGGACAGTGGGAACAGGGTCTCCTTGGACAACACAGCTGAACTCCACACTCTCCTCTGCCAGCACCACTACACTGCTGGGCCGTTTCACAAAGGTCGGACGCTCTATAGGGCAGCACAGCAGTAAGAGGGACAAACATCATTACAGGATCAAATTTATTGTGTTTGTGCGTGCCACCTACAGTGGGCTCAGAAAGTATAAGATTGCATTGAAAAGCTGATAAAAATGGAAAGAAGTCTTGTGTCATATCAAATCCTTTGAAGCAGGGATCAGACGACACTCAGACTGATTTAATCTACTCATCAAAGGCTCGCTCAAGTAAATCAACTCGCTGCAATTGTTCGCCTGTTATAAATATGGCTGAGAGTTTATTACTGAGTACCCTGTGTGGGAAACAGTGTGTTCAAACAGCTGAAGAAGTCAGAAGTCAGATTGTTATTCTAACCAAAGAGGAGCTTCCTCTGCATCATATCATGGCTGGACTGAGGACTATGCACACCAACAGAACATCAATACATTAAGTTTTGCAAAAGTTAAAAAATGGAAAGCAACTTGTCTGAGATACAGAAAGCAGGACTACAACCAGCAAAAGTTCTGTGAAATGTTCTGTTTCATGGCAGTCACAGAGAATGAGTAGCTGTCTACAAAACACTGGGGAAAAGATCAAATGCTTGTGCAGTGCGATTCATATTACAGCAGAATAATGGGATCTAATGCATGTTATGGCTTCTCAAGGCCTATTGTAGTAGAAGACCATGAAATGCTGGCTGTCATGAACTTTCTTCCAAAGTCATCTGATTTTAACCCCTCTGAACAAGCTGAAAAAGTCCTTCACATTAATGACTTTTTCAAATCATTTGAGGTACATTTGAGTTTTGAACAAACTTTTATAATCAGCACTTTATTTTTCAGTGGTTCAACCGTTCACCCAAATAAGGATAAATTATTATTTGCTGGGATGAAAAAAAATACAATAAAATCAGGTTTGACATGACTGTGAAACATAAAGAAATTCTATAGATAATCATATATTTATCTCCATAAGCCATTTATTTTGTACAGCCCGCATTCAGCGGGATTTTCCACATTTATTTGACAGGCTCTTTGAGCCACTACATTGTATATTTGCAACCTGAACCAAGGCCATCTAACGATGTGGTACAGATAAGAGCTCTATTCTAATGGAAAGTGTTGGGAAAATAAGTGGGGGATTGAGAATAGAGGCTAGAAGCAGGAGGCGGCAGTAGAAGAAGCACAGTACCATAGGGAGCTCTTATATTGAAAGGTTATAACATTAGATGTAGCACTGTTAGATGTTCAGTGCATGTTCAGCGGGGAAATTTGCTAAAGCTGGTAGACTGGGTGGTAGAGCTGCATAATCAAAATAATTAATGGGTTATTATACCCCAGTGAAAAAACCCTTATACAGTGGACTGGCAAGGCACTGAGAACTGGAAGTACTTAGACTAAGTGAAGTACTGCAACATTGTGAAATGCAATCAAAAAGCTGCATATTTTACCAAGCACCGTGAGTTCGGCAATCTCACTCTCCCTCTCTCCCACCATGTTGGTTCCAACGCAGATGTATTTCCCTGCATCACTCTTCCTGGTGTTGGTGATCATTAGTTTGCCACTCCGAATCTAAAAGACAACAGAAAAAAAATCAATATTTGCACAGCTGTATTTGTGGAGGATCTCACCATCTGTATGTGTACCGTGTTCGTGAATTACTAACAGAGTATCACATCCATAAAGCGTGTAATAATCTGGCTGCTATTTGTGTATTCTGTGATAAAATATGCCTCAGCTCAAGTTTTCTTTGTGACATGTTTATTTGAAAGTATGATTCCATCTTTTGCATCGTCACATCTTTGACTGTCCTTCGTTTAAAAAGAAGTGCATGGTGTTGTGTAAGCCTGTGTGCATCGATCTGGCTCTCTATTGCTTAGGAATAGAATTTTCACTGCCTTTCAAGCTGCACAGAAGGTCACCCATTATGAAATTACATAATTCATATCTAGCACTACATGAGAACCCTGGGAACAAAGGGACTGCCTCTTTGTAGAGACGCTCCTTAGATGTTCTGTCAGCCTACTTTGCCTTTCCCAAACTTTTCTCTAAGCATATCGGCAAACACACACACACACACCTACACACACATGCGTGCGCGCGCGCACACACACACACACACACACACACACACACACACACACACACACACACACACACACACACACACACACACACACACACACACACAGGCACACCCACACATACAACAAAAAGATGGCAGATATATTCCACTCATGTTTATTTTTTTGGCATTTCTTCTTTATTTGGTAGATGTAGTCGAGATAGACAGCAGAGGCATGAAAGAGAAAGAAGGAATGACATGCAGCAAAGGGCCCACCCTACATTCAAACCCAAGGCTCTGCAGAAAAGGACTCGGGCTCAATGAGAAATCCGCGATCTACCAGGTAAGCTACTGGGGTGGCCCACTGCTTTCAGCCTTTTCTGTCCACCACACGCCTCCACACACCATTTCTTTGAGGTACTTTGAATGTGAGATCCTCTACTGATAGTATGCAGCAGCTTAGTGTTAGAGGTGACAGCAGAGCAGTAGTGAGTAGATGAGAAACTGGAGAAGGGAAACATGCTGACCTCCAAACAAACACAAAGCCATTCTCTGCAACCAGACATGTGAAACCAGGCATCAACTTCAATTAAACTCTCAGCCCAGTTATTATGCTCTTAGATTGCTTCTTCCCTGCTCACACTGGGCCATGGAATCAAACTATTCATGCATTCTTGCTAGGGACACAGCATACACTACAGCGCTGCCATTTCTTAACAGAGTTCAGAGGTCAAGGCTGCCTACAGAGCTGCGTCCATTGAGTAATTCAGCAACATGCCAGACAGCACCTGGCTCCGTAGGAACTCTCAACTCTCCAGCTTACAGATGGAATACATCATTAAATCGCTGCTGCAGGGATAAAACCAGCAGCCTTTCATTTATTAGTCAGCCTCCTCCAGGCTAACCTTCCACCACAAACGGCTCACACTGTCCACCAAATAAATAAAAAAATAAATAAATAAAAAGACCAAGAGTGGCCTAAGAGTGGATACCATTTCAAATCTGTTGTAAATCATGCGGTTTTAAGAGGAAGACTTAATAAATTGCGGGGTGACTTGTGGTTGTGTGTACTTGAGATGCACATTGCCAACCACTGGTAATCACAGGGGGCACGTGGGGGAATTTGGGAAGTAGTATTGCAGATTCAGCCATTCCTGTCAGTATTCACTGGATTAGGGTTGGATGTTTGGAGTTACATTATAGCCACTAAAATAAAACGTTCTGTACTTCACTGAAAACATAAGGCAATGGGGGTGTTTAAGCTGCTGTGAATGATTCATGAATAACCCATCCATCCAGTCATTTTCTTAACTGCTTATCCAGTTCAGGGTGACACACACATATACCACAGGCTCTTTTTCAAACTAGTGCAATGTCAGTTAAAAGATTTCTTATTTGGTCTAGTTTCTCTTTCTACATGTTTCCATTTCAAAGAGTTTACTGACTTTGGCTGATTGAGATTACCTAAATCCTGGAGAAAGGGTTTTGCAAGTTACCCCTTGCTGCAAGTCTCTCTCGAGGGTTGCTAAAGATGATCTAACCATTGCCACTGGCTAATGTTATACTTATGCTCTGCAACTTTTTTTCTGTTTACTGCACTTGTAACTTTAGCAGCTGATTAAAGAGTAGACTGAGAGCTTTTTTATTTCCTCGACTGACCGCTCCTCATTTTTAGCAAAAATTCCACTGCAAAGAAATGAAAATGTGGTTTGTGAGTCCTCCATCTCGGACACTGAAACCTCAGCTTTTCTTCCTCTTGTGCCTCGGTGTCTTCTATTTCCTTTTTACATAGTCTTAGATACCCTGAGGGAAAACACATTAGCTGCCTTAGTGTGATGTGTACGCATTTTCCTGCAATGAAGACACTCAGCTTTTTAATTAAAATCCATAAAATCAAATCCAACTGTTAACTCACAACTTGATCTGCATATCACTATTAATAACTGACAGCTAAAGGCCACAAGGGAAACACTCAAAAGGATTTAAAGTAGCCATGAATCACTTATGGTAGACTCCTTTGGTCTTTGTACAGTAAGTAATGTCTTTGAGAGAACACTCATGGCAAAGACACATTTCCATATAGAAAAGATGATCAGGGAGGACGAAGCCAGGCACGTAGCAAGTACAAAGGGAAAAGCAGCCTTTGTATTTCCCTCAGAGGAGCCTCCCCCTTGGCTCTGATCCTTTCCTCTTCTTAAATCAGAGATAGCTGCTCTGTCCATCACAGTCCCCCAGAGATGCTCTACCTGTCACTCCACACTAACATGAGCTTTGAATCTCCTGCGTGTTCCTGGGAGCATGGAAGAGAAGATTCAAATAAACAAATCAGCTCTCTCACACAGACACACACACACGCACGCACACAGCTATCTGAGTTGTTGAAACCAGATTCTGTTCTCAAGTTAAAGGAGCAGGAAGCCATTAAATGCAAAATAAATTCAGTGTATACAAAAGCATGAAAAGGAAAATCACTGCTGTCTGCCGCGTGCCACATGACCTAATACATTAGACTAAGACCATACATCAATACAGTAGCTCACATTAGCACACGATGCTGTTCCTTCCTGTACAGTATAATGTACACTTTTGCTTTTTTTCCTGATGTGCTGCTCAGTGGTTAAGGTTTTGTATGAGCCAAATAAATCATCTCTCCAAAATTCCTACTAGCGTTTTTGGTAATGAGAACCAGAAAAGGTTTCAGTGGCCACAAGAAAATTATCTTGCAACTTCACAGGGTTGCTTTTCCAAATTCCTGCAGAACTTTAATTTGTATGTTAACGTTACAAAAAAGGCAACTAAGCATCAGAATTTCACACTGAAAGGCTTTTTGAACCCCACCAATTTTCATGTCTAAGTTTGTTCTTCACATAACTTCAACGTTCTAGCATCTCCAATGTAATGACTTGCACTTTCCCATGAATATAATGATATAACAACAACAGAATAAATTATCATTAGTTGAAATGTGTGAGATCAAAATAGCTGCTTTTACTGTTATGCGTTCATCTCTGTCATCTAAGTTGGAGCCATCTTTCCTCCAGGAGATTGTGGGCTCGGGGTGTCCACGGGGTGGCTGGCACTCCAGGACCGCAGGCTCACCCACTGCGACCATAACGTCAACGGGATTCTGCCTAAATTCGTCACGTAAGACTGGAAAACAAACAGACAAGCAGAACAGAAAACAGAGAGGACTTTAATGATGTAAAAAAGGTGAATACTTCCTCGTATCATTGGTGTCTTAAAGTGGGGCTGTGTTTAGTATGTCAAACAGTCTATTTCAATGACTTTTGTGA
The DNA here is from genome assembly GCF_013358895.1 of Oreochromis aureus. Classification (NCBI taxonomy): domain Eukaryota; kingdom Metazoa; phylum Chordata; class Actinopteri; order Cichliformes; family Cichlidae; genus Oreochromis; species Oreochromis aureus. The sequence goes on along the minus strand of NC_052951.1, from coordinate 9,606,585 downwards.
TGTGGCATTAGCGGCTATTATTTTTAAGGTGCAAATTTTATAGTTTGGACTTCAGCTGCACTTTTGCTCTTGGCAACAATATTAACACCTTTTTTTGTTGGTAGAACTGGGCTGTGATCCCAAGTCTTTAACAGCTTGACCAGTGGGATATTTTGTACTTGACCTCCCATGTCAAAAACACAACCTTACAAGCTTCAGTTGATTGTTTACTAGCTCTGTCAATCCCACTTTTTGACAGTGACACACAAACACCTACCAAAAATACATTTACAGAGCTACACTGTTAGTAATCTGATAATATTAGTACAGTATTATCCACTCATCTAAATTGTATTCATTTATCAGCCTGTCAGGATCCCTCATGGGACTACTCCTTCGCTCAAGCAGGGTCTGTTGAGACTAGCTGCTGAGAAAGTTGGTTCTTTTAATGGCTGACAGTAAGATGAGAAGATATAAAGCTCTGTAGTAAAGGTGGGATCCAGCAGCCTACACTAGCAGGAGGCGGAAAGCTACCACAGCAATTTATCATCTTTCCACAACGACTAGTTTGTGTGCAGAAAAAGATCTTCCAGCCACCAGCTGTATCGGAGACAAAGCAAACTCGCATCTACTCCAGCGTGAATTCTGGTGGTCAGAGAGAGCTCTTTCCTGTCTCCACCATAGACATTATATTGTGGTGTTTGCAGCACTTCCTGCATCATATTGAATGGGGCTATCATTTGCAAAATTACAGCAAGAATAAAAGTGAAATTAGGATATGTAGAAGAGAAACGAAAAGTAAGTTCTTGTGATAAAAAACAACTTTAATTCCATATCGGTGAGCACATTTTTGCCAATGATGAGGTGAACAACATGTGCTAATGTAGACGCCTGTGCATGAGTGACTGTTGTTAAGCATTCCCGGTCTTAAATTACAGGAGGGGCTTAGAACCTGAAACAAGCCGAGGGAGCCGAGCCAACGCAGACCAAGCAGAGCAGCAAGACTCAGTAGAGCTGGGGTGAAAAGACAGGAAACAATGAGGAAAACGCATAATCACTCCCATATGGCAGCAACAACCCGTTCACCTCTGGTTTCGTATTTTGTGCACAACACTGAGTGGGCCCGAGACGCCTGATAAGCACCGTGGATATGGGAGAACAAATTGGGATGACCTTCTAATTGGAAGTATTTTGGCCCACGCATATCTCTGAGACTCACTTCGCTGCGTTGCCCCTCTGATCCTCTGAGGAGGGTTGTGACCGCCTGACTGAGTGCTGATGGGAAACAGCTGTCTGACAACCCCACCCCACCTCACCCCCACTCCCCGACTCCCCCCAACCCCTTCCCCAATGCCGCCGACACCACCATGTCGCATGATAAAAGGCACTTCCCGTGGGACGCGAAAAACATGGTTGGGGTTACCTCAGACAGGAAGAAAGGGAGACCGTCATAATTCTGTGCACACTGTGTGCGTGCATGTTGACTGATTGACTGATATTATCGTTTAATTCCAATGGTGGGTTGCACATCTGCTTTTACTATTGTGTGAGGTCCAAATGTTTTCACAGAAATCGAAATCCTGGACTGCATCCATAAACCCCTTTGTTAAAGATTCAGTTTCAGTGATAGCATTGCAGTTAGCATAAGAAATAAGGCAAGAAGAGATAAGGATTAAAATCAGAGGGAGCATACGAAGGTTAGGAAGGAATGTCTTTGTAAGTGTGCACACATTTGTATGTGTGTGTGTGAACAAGGAGAAACTGGTTAGTTTTTCCATGTTATGCTGTTGTGCTGGGTAAGCACACAGATAATCTAAAAGCTGTGATTGTAAAACTGACTGTTTATGTTCTGAGTTTGGAAAAAGTATCTGCCTGTTACATTATAATAGGAAATTATGCATGCCCAAGTAAAAACCATGAAAGCATACACCAGTGCATGTACTGTGATCTCCAAACCTAAACTATGCATACTTAGACTGTTTTCTTCTCTCCAGTTTCTCGACAGTCGTCAAATCCTCGTGTTTTCTTGCATTACTGTCTTCTCTCGTCATCTACTGGCTCCACACAATTAATATAATTTCTGCTTATCTAGAAGCATATCCTGACAACCTACCTTTTGGGAGTGATGTTGCTCAGAGATTTAAAGATTTAAGGCTAGACAACACTGTCTAGCCTTAAATCTTCCCAAGTCAGCAGCATTTGCATGACCAAGCTACATGGAGAATAATAATAATAATAATACAAGAAAAAGCATACTGATTTAAAGAGGATTTGAAGAATTATGCAAGGAACAATCAGCACAAATTAAACCTTCTTTCTTACCATATATTTTTCTCAGCATGCTTTGATTGCAGAACCAGAACTATTATGATTTCTTTTGTGTCCTCCTGCCAACTTTAAAAACTTTTAGTGTAATCTGATTTTCCATTCTCTTTGTACATGCCTTGCATCTATTTTAAGGCTCTGCACCCAGTTTTAAAAACAAATCATACTTGTTTATTTCACAAGCTGCATAATGAACAGGAATTTCGTAGGTTTTTGATGGTATGTAGCATCCATGTAGGCCTGATTCAGTGAAAACCACCTCACCAGCTTCTGAGGCCTACCCAGCTTGCCTGTTTAGCTCAAGCTTTGCACCTCTCCTCGTCTTCTTTTCTGCCTCCATCTGATCCCTCCAGATGAGAATCGCATAGCCCACTTCAAAGCATCAGCCCTTGGCCTCACTAGTTGGGATCTGACAGCGTCTGACTTGTTGTTAGTCCTCTGGAGCCTGAACCACAGCTTGAAAGGCCTACTGTAGCAGGGCTCCAATAATCCTCTCTATAGAGTCCAACTAGACCAAAGAAATACGTTCAAATCAGGACAGGCCTGAGATATGCCACAGACAGTAACCTTATCACACTATCATTGTATACGACAGCCAGATACACCTTCTGTGGTCACGGTCTCAATTTACTCCTCGATTTACTATTTGCTATCCTGTAGCAGTAACAGTTATTGCATACTGCAGATTCAGCTGCACAGCTATTGTGATAAAACATAACTTTTATGTCCCAAAGTCAATAGTAATATTACTTTAAGACATTGATGGTTTAAAATGGTTAAAATCAGATTTCACCTCGTGTTATATTGGAGAAAAAAAATGCATTTGAATGTCCTTTTTAGTATTTTAAAGAAAACAAACCGGAACACTTTGGCATTTCTAAAAGCTGGTTGATGTGTATTTTCATAAATCTTATATCTTGTTAGAACACTTTGCCCTCATAGCCTATTGCAACGTACTACTAGAAAGATATTTAGTTATATTCCTTACTCGTCAAAGGAGTTGACCTAATATGTAATGTTTTTTTTTTTTATATTAAGTTAACATTGTAATGCTCAACTGCTGTTTTTGTTAAGACTTAAAGGAGAAAAAAAATCACTGCATAGTCTACAAAGCTAGCTAGTAGCCATTTAGCTTAAAGTCTAATTTATCGGTACAAAAACTGAAACAGGAAAAAAAGGAAGGAGTATGGTGGCCCTGAGAGGCCAAACGGACTGCAACTTAAGAAAACACCAGCAATAAGAAAAACGCTGCTAAAGCACACAAAACGCAACGGAAATAGGAAAAACGACAATGGAAATAGGAAAAAACTAAACAGAAATAGGAAAAATGACAACGGAAGTAGGAATAAAGAAAACAGAAATAGGAAAAACGACAACGGAAATAGGAATAAAGAAAACAGAAATAGGAAAAACGAAAACAGAAATAGGAAAAAACAGATTTCCAAAAGTACAAGGGAAGTGTTTCTGGGGAGACAATAACCCGACGGACCAGTTGCAGGAACCAAAATATGCTAAAAATTACGCTGGGAGACACTTAAAAGAAGTGGAGGATCTATCGGTTTTGTGAGGAAAGAAAAGATGAGAGGTAAGTGTGTTAGCCTAACTATTAGCCTAAAAATCCGTCATCAGTATTATATGAATCATGATAAAACACACTTACCATGTTTTGGGTTCCTGCAACTGGTCCGTTGGGTTATTGTCTCCCCAGAAACACTTCCCTTGTGCTTTTGAAAATGTTTTTTCCAATAGACCCTGTGCACAAGAAAATGCTAAATTCCTGTTTTAAGACCAGATGTAGGGTTGTACATTTCTGGTAGCTTTATTTTGCGGTCAGTCGCTACTGCTAAGATGGACTCCAAAATCATGTCCAAAACACGAAAACGGAAAGATCACGTTAAGTTACAAAGAACAGAGGGTGGGAACACTCACCATTGCTGTGTCATAAAAAAAAATCAATTGATCAATTTGATTGGTTGTTTACATCACTCAACACAAGCAGAACTCCATTACAAAATCAGAAGACACATCATTCACATTCAGAAGCACATCTCTGTATAGTGACAGTTCTTAAAATTTAAACAGGCAAATGTTCAGCATTCACACTACAGGTGAACAACAGTCAAAGGTTTCCCCCGTTATGTCAATATCAGCTAGTGAAGTACACACCTACACAGCATGTCTACAAACCGTGAAAAAAAGCCACAAAAAAAAAAAAAAAAATGATTGCTGGTAAGGGTTTCTATACATTTATATTTATGAAGGGTATGTTGTGACTTACCTTCAAAATCACAGTGGTCCCTCGCTATAACGCGGTTCACCTTTCGCGGCTGCACTGTTTCGCAGATTTTTTTAGTGCAATTTTGCATGCTTTTTTTTTTTTTTTTTTACAACACATGTGTTCTGCGTCCTGATCGGCTGTAGACCATTGTTGATCTCCTCCGTGCCATCTCTCCTGTACAGTACAGCATTGCTACGTCGATTGCTAGCAGTGTGACTCTGAAGAAGATAACCATCGCACAAAAAATTGGACTTCTAATTCATTGATGATCTGGACCTGAAAATAGGGCTTGATCTTTGGTTTCATTCTATAATACTGGACTTATTTTTCTACAAAGGTTTGAACTTTGAGAGTGTTTAAACAAGAGAGAAAAGTGTGAAAATGTTCATGCCTGTCTGATAAAAGTGTATAAAGTGTGTAGTGAGGGCTTTTACAGCCTTAAAACATCTATAATAATTGTAAAAAATAAAGTTGTCTACTTCATGGATTTCACCTATTGCTGATTATTTTTAGAACATAACACCCGTGATAAACGAGGGACAACTGTATACAAATACTGAGAAATATAGAATTTGAATCCATTCTCTCTTTTGCTCTGAGGCGCGGGGGAAAAAATATTGACAAGTCAATGAACGTCATTTACAGATATATTCGGTAAATGCCCAAGACATCTTGAGAAATGTAAATCGCCACTTGATTTATCCATTTGGTTGACTTGTTTTGGAAAACCCGACGGTAAACAAGGAGCGAATATCACACCGGAAACGAAGCGCTATACAGGAGTTTCCTCACCAGAAGTAGCATATGCTAAGGTGCACAAAGTCTATTTCCGTTGTCGTTTTTCCTATTTCCGTTGTGTTTTGTGTGCTTTTGCAGTGTTTTTCTTATTGCTGGTGTTTTCTTAAGCTCCAGTCCGTTTGGCCTCTCAGGGCCACTGTAAAGGAGTCACTTGTAGGACAGTTCAAATAGTAAGATAGTAGCGACTGTCTTTTAACCTTCTACTGATTATTGGTTCATTTGGGTCCCCAAAATGCTAAGCTGTTACTATAGATCAGCCTCAGCCTCTCTGTGATGTGTACATACTAAAATGAAAAGGGCAAGAGGCAGATGCTTAGCAGTATTGTGGTTCTGTCTGTTTCCTGGCACTGATCACAGTGACCGCACAAAAAACACAATATTATAAGAGCAAGTAATATTAACCAAAAATAAGAACTGACATTGTGAAATTTTAATGCGGCTCAGTGCTTAAAATGTTTCTTGTTGTTTCAGCTCAAATACAAACCAGCCCTTATTGACTAAAATATCACAGAGCAGCAACTCGAAAATGGGCATGCAATAAATACCCAAAGCTAACCTTGAAAATACAGCTATCGTTTAGTCCCAGCAGATATGAAATCCTTGGCTTTTCTCACAATCTATCTCCTGACCTCTCGCTACCCCCACCCCCTGGTGTGTTTATCCACCATGAACCACCCTCCTCCACCACCACTTCCTCCTCTTCTTCTCCTTGCTCTTAAAAAACTAGTCTGGAGAGGCAGAAAGCTTTGAGAGAAACAGCTGCTTCACAGAGAAACCAATATGCGCAGCTCATGTCTAATAGTTGGTAATATAGACTGAAAAAAGAGAGAGAGCGGGAGAGTGAGACCAACAAACACATACTGTACTCTCACACGGGAGGTCCAGTGGGCCCTGTTCTCCTTTGCAAGCACCCACCAAAGCCAATAACATAATACGAATTGCAACCAAGCAAATCCAATAAAAGGGTCTCACACATACAAATTAGAATACATACATGAGCTCAGTCTCATAACTATGCCACAGGAGATTTGTAAAATAAACACAAGCATCTAGAAGACAGTGCATACTGCTCATAAACTAACAAAAATTCCTTGCTTGTCCTCCATGAGCTCCCCAATTTGAATTTCATTTTCCACAATGAAATCATTATTTAAAAAAACGGTCCCAGGGCAAACATATTTTCTTGCACACAGGGCCATATATCTATCTTTGTTTGGCAAACCAATTAACTCAATATTGTGGCTCACTTCATAAGATAAAGTTCCTTGTTATAATATTTACTGGGTCTTTTAATACTGAACTTTTGCTTTTCTGTTGCTGTCCTTATCTTTTAGATTCAGAGAACGACCCTGTAATGCCTCAATACATCCTAAAGTTAGAGAATGATAATGCTGGCAATGTTGCTTCTTTCTCTTCTTTAAAACACACATATGTATAAAAGAAAAGACAAAAACTGAAAAAAGACATTGTATGTGCAAATTGGACAAACATATCATCTGCTAAGCAGCACTACATCCTGGCAGGGGATGTGTACCATGGTGCCATGTGAATGTGCGTTCAGGGATAGATGCACTGCTTCATCAGTTCTTGGAAGTTCTGACACTCTAATCCTGTTGATGTACGTGCAGAACATATCATTCGAGGAGCAGATATTAAAACCAGCTAAAAGGATTGCGTGACCTCTATTTTAATCTTCTTCACTCATCCCATCCCTCTCTAAGAGGTAAAGCATTGCAGTGAAAATAAGGAGAGGGGAGATATGAAAAGACAGACGAGCATGAAGAAGATTAGGAGAATTAGTGAAGTGGCAGAAGAGCTGGGTGAAACAGAGGCTGAGCAGCTCTAATAGGGTTAGTAGAGTTGTCAATTACTGACTTGGATATATTTGGTTGAGAAAAAAACATGTTCATCATCAATACATACAAGAAACACATACCAACTGTGTGTGTATATATATCATACTTGGCTTGTCAAAACAAACATGATACAGGTTCATCCATCCATTTTTTGATAGTCTCTCTCTTTTTTTTTAATGCACCAATGGGGTGGCCTTGTCTTCTTGCCTTCTAGTTTTGCTCTGATGCAGTTTATTTCTCTACCTCTGTTAGTTTGTACTGTCAGCCTGTTTTCATTTTCAGATGTCACATGATGTATAATCTGGGTATTTCTTTTCTACAAAGTCAGGAAAATGATTGTGTCTAGATGAATATCTTCCTCCCCAACACCTAGAAATAATACAAGGCACCATACATTATCATAGACGTTCGCCAAATATGGCACTGCTGATGCTATTGCAGTAGTAAAGTATGTTGCTGGGACTTTCTTGTTGGATTTGCAGTGTACTATTAAGTGTACTATTATGTGTGCCTTGTTGGCATCAAAATAGAAAAAGTAGAGCATTCAAAGAGATTTTATGGAGTCAGGATGTGACTGCTGTTGGCTTGTTGCAAACTAGCTCTGGCTGTAAGGCATTAAATAGGTCCACAGGTTCCTCCAGTTCTTACAATGACTGATTTCTGCAGTAAGTTGTTTTGTGGCAAATATCTTTGTGAAAATTCCACCTGTATAGGTATACAGATCTATCATGTTTTGTCAGAACACTAGGTGGTGTGTTGACTCTTCAAGTTAAATTCCTATGGGGACTGACTTTGTTCAGCTTATGACTCACATGTGCATGAAGATTAGCTGGGAAAGCATAATTTTCTGATGTCATGACTGGACTGGACTTTTTCTCATGCCGTCAGCAAAAGGTCAAAGTAAAATGTGGAAACGACACCTTTGTATGGGCTGTATAGTGATCACTCATTCACGTTATTTTAATGTGGTTTTAACTTCTTGGATAAAAATAATCTGACAGTTATCATTTGGCAATTGTTTCGGACTAAATAAAAAAAGATTGAAAGAAGTGCTGATCCTGACGAGATCAGGTGGGAGGTTCTCACTGATTTTTCATGTAATTTCCCATATGACTAGAAATATTTTCTTAATTAAAATTTTAATTAAGCAGCTAACTTACAATCAAGTCAAGGATGATGCAGTCCTAGTAAAAATGAAGTACAATCCATAAATTTTATATCTGGTAATACCCCCTTTTTTGGCCCATTTTTCTTTACACTTTCAGTTCTCTTTCAGTTAAAGTTCAGGGGCATTCATCCTTAAATTCCCACCACAGCATTTCATTTACTTTGACATCTTGACAAAAAATGGGTCACAGCAACAACTTTTACGTTTTTTTTCGCTGTATTTTTTCAGCCATTCAGTTTTTGATATGATAGTGTGCTTGGGATCATTCTGCAACATCATTCTTTTGCATGACTTCTTTTGTGTTCATGCTTTAGCTGTTAGACAGATGACTTCACAGTGGAGAATACTGCTGCACTTGGGATATCACTTGCGTTGTATGACACAATTTGTGCCAGCCTTTAGCTGTCAGACCGATGGTCCCACATCTGACTTTGAGTTCATGGTCAGCTCGATGACTGCAAGGTGCTCAGGTCCTGTGGCTACAAAAAAGCCCAAATCATCACCCTTCCACCACTGTGCTTGACAGTTACATTTGACAGTTATACTTGACAGTATGAGGTGTCATGCTCATGTGCTGTGCAAAGGAAAATATTCCACAAGTCTTGTGCTGCCGTGTCCTTTTTAGAGAGCAGAGGCCTTCTTTTGGCAGTCCTTCCAAGTAAGACATACTTGTTGAGTCATTTTGTAATTGTGCTGTCGTGAACTGATTTAGCATGCTAACTGTGGTCTGTAGATGAAATTGCATGGTCAGACTATGGTCTGACCTGAATTTGCTGGGACATCAACTCTGGTGGAGGTTGTGTGTTAACACACACCTAAATGTATGTTGCATTATAACTATTGTTTCTGCTCTAATGGTATAATGATGTAATTTGCAATAGTGATAATCAGGATGTGCCGATTATATACCTATCTCTAATGTTATTTTGTATATACACTTCATAAATTGTTATAATAGCTTCATTATAAGGTATAAAAAATGTGTTACAGCCCTGCAAAATAAACACCAAGTGCCCAAGTGACATGAGAAATAACTACCTTTAGATTTAAAATGACACAGTAATGTGAAAACCCACAGTTTTACAACACGGTTTCCTGTCATCAAAAGGGATTGCCCCGCACTTTTCCTTTTAAATTAAAATTATTTGTATTATGCTGCTTCATCTTGCAGGCACTGAATACACACAATTATTAAACAAGCTAATTATTTTCAAGTATTTTTTAATTAATTTTCGCCAAGGTGTGCCATTTAATTAAATCAAGATTGTATTGGACAAAATAAATGAACAGAGAATAAATCAGACCCAGTTTGGTCAATTTAATAAGTGCAAATGCATTCAGGGAACGTTTTCCTTCCTTAGGGCACATAATAATTGTGAAAATGCAGCGTTCAATGAAACATGTTAGTGAAATATAATCTACTAAAGGTATGAGGTTACCGTTATTTTCCTGCAGTCTTTTATTTGCAAGGATGAAGCACTACTTCAGGTTTCTAGTGATGCAAGCCTTGCATTAATTAATCTTTTAGAAGTCTAAACAATGTGGGTGGTGTCTGTGCTTTTCACCCGTTACTTTGGAAATAGCACTCACTTTGCACACCAAGCGCTTTTAGACCAAATGGAATAAATCAATATAGCCACTCGCTAATACAATAAAATATAAAGCTGAATAATGCAGCTAAAACAGGAGTCTGGTTAGATGGGTGGAAAACTCGGGAACTGTTCAACGCAACGCATAATGATCTATACGCTGAGATCTCACCTAAAAACACCTACTTATTGGAACTGCATCTCTTACCAGAAGATGGCTTTCAGTACGGTCCCAAGTCAGCTTTCCTTTGTTACTCCTGAAGCCTATTCCATGTGTGATGTAATTTACTGAGATTTGTATTGAGCCTGTCAGGATATACACTCATTAGTGATATAAAGCATATAAAACCTCACAAAAGGAAAAAAAAACCTCTATAAACATAACTATTAATTGTGACAGCAATAGCAAACACCTGAATCCTTTAGAAAGCAGGAAATGCATGTCAGTGAGAATGGAAATGGTACAAAACCCAATCAAGTCCTCTTCTTCTGAATAATGGAGAGAACTGGAGGCAGTAGAAGAGTGGCCCTCTCTCTCTGGGGCAAGAGTCCCTCACATGAAAGCAGAAAAGCCACACGCGCACACACACACACACACACACCACCCTTTAACCCTCTCATTAGTGTAATCCTGCATGAGAACAGTAAATTGTCATGAATAAATCCACTTAGAAGTCAGCGAATGAAAGACTTTCACTTTGAGTTGGTTGCATTACCATTTCAATAAGCGTGCCACGCTGCAAAACGTTGGCAGTGTTTGACAGAGTAATTGGGAACATTAACGAGTAGATAAAATGTGGTAAGCGGAGGGAGGCGTCCGTGTAAGTACGTGTGCGAGTATGTCAATTAATTTTTTTCGCAGACACAAAAACACATTTGCAGATTTTTCACTAATAGGGCCAATGAGTCCCCCTGAAGGAAAGAGATTGGTGTGAAAGACTTTACCGGCTTTGTTTGGCAAAACAAAAGAATTGGATAGTAGACAGTAGTCAGACCTTGAGACAAATGTATTCCAGCATTTTGGCCCATAGAAACCTTTGTTTGAGCAGCATGACCTTAGAATTGTGTGTGGAAAATCTCCTTGGGCTAGCTTGATTTCTAAATAAGCACCTTTCATGAACTGTACACAAAGAGAAAAGAGGGCCAAAGTTTAGGGTATGTGCAATTACACCCTGCAGACAGAGCATAAATCTAACCCTGAGTGGGCAACTCTTTGTTTAAATGAGTATCTAGCCTAATTTCTACCTGGCCTTTGTTTGTGAAAGAAGACAAAGTGGGTAGAGATGGAAATAATAAAGTGCAAAACCCAGGAGAGATGCTCCAAGGGAGGAGTGCACCTAGGTCACAAAGCGAGGAGGAGGAGGATCAGGAAGAGCTGGTAGTGGGGAGGGCAATGTATTGTAACAAAGAGAAAAGTGAGCCAGACAAAGACACAGAAGCAGGAGAGCGGAGATATAGACACAAAGAAACAAAGAGGTATAGTCAGTGTAGCACTGGATAAGACAACTTTGTAGTCACTGTTTGCTTTATGGCGAGGCAGGTGCCAAAATATGCAGGAGTTATGTGTTAAAACACACACGCATTCCCACACACACACACACACACACACACACACACACACACACACACACACACACACACACACACACACACACAAATCACACGCAATATACACATTCATAGTTACAGCTATGTTCTGCATCTTAATGTACCCCGAGGTGCCCTAGTCTCTCCCTCGTCATCAATCTGAGAGACAACTCAAGGCCCAGGAGAGAAAGAGGCTGTGGGCAAATATGTAATGCACTGCGGTGTGCCAGAAAAAAAGAAAAGAGAAGAAAAAAAAAGCACAATATAAATCAGACAAAAGTACGAGATGGAACAACGGATGGTGTTCACGCAAATATTTTGAGACTACAGCATTATATTCCAGAGGATATTACAGTGACTGACAGATATACATTATGCACCGAGCGCCACAACACACCCGAGCCCATGCTTTCATTCAACCAGGAGAAACTGCGGTTTAAGAACATGCAAAGATGCTGACACTGCATGAAGTGATAGCAGAATTACACGAACTCAAGACACGCAAAGTTTGACACCGCACCATCGATAATTTCCGCGTAACTGAAGGATGTGTGAAAAGATGCAGCACAAAGTGGGGGAAAAAAGAATGATTGGCTGATTTACATGCATTTAGTGCTTCGTATCAGGTGTCAGATATTGATAATAGGATGTTCTGGCAAGCATCGGTGCTTCAGTCATGCTTTGCAAGCATTTCTCTCTTTTTTTTCTCTCTTTAAAAAAATTATTCTTCTGGAAAGAGGGCTTTCTACCAAAAAAAAATAGCACTGGATAAACATAAATATCTAAACACCTTATTACCATGAACTGCCAGAGGTCATCAGAAATTAAATAAATGATAAGTGATGCACAAATAAAATCTACGCCCTCTTAATGGTTTAAGGGAAAAAAAACAGCCTAGGAGCAGTAGTCTTTGGCACTTAGAAGCCCTTCAAGTCATGGCGTAGTCTAAAAACCAGTAATTTAGAGTAGGAATGGGAACAGAAATCGGGTATTACGGCAAGCTTGTTTGGTTTGGACCGAGCTGCGCCAGGGAGGAATGAATGGGAAGAGAAATGAATGAGGGGTGAAAGATGAAACTTTAATGATCCCTCTTGGGAAATTGGGTCATTGCAGCAGCACGGGGAAGGGTACAGATAAGAACAGAGCAAACGCAGGTTTCCAGATAATACAAGTAATTAACGTGAGATAAACACACAAAGGATAACTAAACACATGAAAGCGATAATTACGCACACATTTATATGTTAAGCACATGTGTCAAAATGCCAGACAGGTAGACTTGAAGAGTAAAGACACATATGTAAACATCCACGGTCAAGATGTTTAAATGATCCAAAATTGCAAATGGAGCACAGGAGGGAAGATGAGCAGGAAGATTTCTGCCGAAGCGGCCCCCAGCCCCTTAATTGGTAGGAAACAAGAGGACTCTGAATAAACACTTGTCATGAGACACAGCCTGGCTCATTTTTTTTCTCTGCTCGCTCCTATCCTCTTCTCCTGACTCGTTTAACTGAAGCTAACTCGAAGCCGTGTTCCCCTCATAGCTCGTCCTCCTCCTCGCAGTTCCCCTTCACTCATCACTAGTCGCAGCTGTCTAGCCTTCATTCTGCCTTGTGTATCTGTCTGTTGCTGGGACAACAAGCCAAACACCACCTCAAGATTTCCAAATATCCCGACAAACTGCTCTCTGCACCTACTACTCTCAGTCTCCCCCCGCCCTGCCTTCACTGTGGCCTGCAGTCCTCCCCTTAATTCTGCTTTCTGGTCTTCTTCCTAATTATCTCTCGTGGAGGCCAACATAGCCCCTACCATCCCCCGCACCGCTTCAACCCCGCTACTGAGAGACCCTGATGAATAATTTCACGTTTTTCTAGCCTTCTCCTTTCCCTCAACCTCAAATTGATTATTGTACAGAAAGCGCAGCTAAAAGAGCAGCCCAATGGGTAATTTGTCTTTCTGATGATTGGAGTCCATGGATAGGTGTGGGGGAGGGGAAAGCGAGAAGGCTCCAAAACGATATGGAAAGGGAGTGAGAAAAAACGTGATTATACGAAGAAAAAAAAATTAATATTGGAACGCTTCGCAGAGCTCGTCTCTGATAGCTCATTCTGTTTGATGTCGTGGTCAGAGGAGTAATTGGGAAGAGTGGACATTTGCATGTGGGAATGTTCGTACGAAAGTGAACAAAGTGAGCAGAAGAACATCCTTGAGGACTGTCTGTAATTACATGAAGCGCTTTGGAAAATGCTGTGAATGCCTGTCATTCGCTCTCCATCACAAACACTACTTACAGCCCCGTGGCTACAGACACTCATCCATCGATGTTTGATTCCACTTAAATATGACTGACTGACGTGCTGTCGGAAGACGCTAACCTCCAGGTATTCCAAGCCTCCAATACTGTGAAACTCCCACCCGGTGGTGTGCAAGGCTCTGGCGATGACAGGGGAGGAGGGTATAATTTGGGCACCACAGGAAAGATCACTAAGTGTGCATGCAGATATTCTGCCTTTTCATTAGGGTGAGGTATCCCATGAATAAGCGCTGCTGAAATAAATGCCTGTATTTATTCTGCTTTAACATTAGGTGACTCACCTAACTGCGTGTGTGCAAATTAGCAGGCCAAAACAGGGTCAGTGGTGTGAGTCATTAGCAATTTTGGTTAAGGCAAGTTCACACCTGGATATTTCTTGATGGCACTTTGCTGTAATGTGATGTCGAAAGTTGCAAACATTCTTCATTTGCGATTTTTCTTATGCAGGTCCTGCCATGTGCCTGTGATTCCCCATCATCGCAAAGATAAGCTGAATCAGCCGCCCACCAGCTCTCCTTCTCTCATCTCTCCGTCTTCCCCTTGCATACACCCTCATCACTTTTCATTCCCCCCCTTGTGTTTTCCTGTCTTCTAACTTCAATCTCCACTTACTCTCATCTCCTTTTGTTTCCTCTAAGCCATCTCACTATCTCCCAGGGCTTTGTTCCTCCCTATCTTCTTTTCTTTTCCTCTACTTCAAACCTGCTGTAAAGTCTTTCAGCAAGGCTAGATTTTCCTCCCTGTTATTTTTTTTTAGGCCTGAGCTTTCCTCATTTTCTCTTCCAGCTCTGTTGTGCATTCTCCACCCCCCACCTCCTACCCCCAACCCAGCAAACCCTCCTAATGGATCCAGTGTCTGCAGAATACCAGAGTAAACCGCACAACTGCACTGTGGCTTCATGTTTGTCTCTGCTTCAGTGTCTCTCTACTCCATCTATGAAAAAAGGGGGGTACAAAAAAATGAATTGAAAACTGCTGAACACGAAAGCAAAAAGAATGCTTCACAGTGCAGTGTCTGATATCTCAAATAAAAACCTGAAAATTAATGTTTTAACTTGAAGGGTTTTTTTGCTTATTCTTTTATTTGTTAATCTTTAACTAATAAGGGGTCATGTAGCTTTTTTTCTTTTTAAAAAAAATAAAACTGCTTAGGTTTAACTTTCCTCTGTTCATGCAGTCATGGAAGCTACCATTAAACTTGATACTTACCCAGTTATTCCATGTTCCCAAGAAACTGCTGTTGCTTCTGATAAACTCAGCAAATATTGTGCATGAGAAGCTTTTTTCCCCCCGATTTTGTGCCATAACTTATATCCCCGAGGAAATAACAGGAGGATTCCGCTTAGTAAACAATCCCGTCTCCTAGAAATTATGTTTTCACAGTACTAATTTGCCGAAAATATGTTTTGTTAGAAACGTTAAGGGCATTAGTAATACCGTTTTGATTGACAAAGTAATATGTTTGCAAATCATTGTCACTAAAAGAGTCTGCAGAGTATTCAGACTCAATTAAAGTTTATTTTTATGCTTCACTCTACTGAGGTTACAGATAGATGGTGGTCTGGGTAAAATACTGAAAAAAAAAAGTTAATTGAAGCAAATCATCCAGTGGAGGTGGAGACACAAGTAGCTGCAATATTTCCACACATAAAGGATCCACTTTCTCCATCTAGTTATTTTAAGAAGCTGAAATGCCAATCAAAAAATGACTCTCTGCACTGAATTTGAAAAAAAAAAGTGTGTACAAATAATTCCCACCTCAAAAATATAGAAACTATGAATCTTGATCCTGCTGGTTTTTTGATCCATGTAGCTCTTCATTACAGCGACAAATTTAGCCAGAGATAACTCTTCTAAAAATGTACAAGCACAAACAGCAGGAGTTCAAACAAGCCTTGTAGCTCTCTGCCTCGGAGGAGTGAACCAATAGGAGTGCAGGCAGGAGGCTGCAACAAGCTTACAGGTGCCGGCGTGATAGACAACGCGATAACAGACCGACAAGGACAAATTGTCACATCTCTGCTGGGCTCGGCACTCCACAGGTAGACGGCATCCCGAGCAGCCCGAGACAGTGACAAATGGACACAATTTCCCTTTATTTATCTATGTGTCGTGTGAACCGCAGAACACATGCTGGCCTGCCCCCCCATAAATCTTTATCCGGTTAACACAATGCCAATAAACCAACGCATTAGCCCTCCCAAGCAGGCTAATCAAGCATATCGCACAATCTGTAGAGTACACAAACACATTCCTGATTTAAAAAAGGAAAGAGAGAAACACATCAAAAAGACATTATAGAATCCCTTCAGAGAAGTGCTGTTACTCACAGGCATCTGCACACAACAGCAAAGCATTTCCTGCTAAAAAAGAAAAAAGAGAGAGAGAAAGCAAAATAGAAAGGATGCACTCAGAAAATAAATCTGGGGGCAAAAACATGTCACTTATAACCCCGGTAATAAGTTTCTACTGTGGAGATGGAAGAAGGCTGGAAAAAGCTTTAGGGAGTCAGGGAGGTCAGGGAAGAGAGAAGGCAACATTTATACTGGTTAGATTTGATAAGGCCTGGAAATTGCTGAGGCATCCACTTCCAGAGACAAGCAGCCTGCCAGTCTGTCTCGGTGACTCTGACCGGCTTGGCTCAGCCGAGAGGTGCCTCGTGTGACATGATGTCCCCCTCTGCTATTAACCCTGCTGACACAAGCTTTCCTCTTACACAAATACCTACATCATCAGCTGCCAATCTGACTGTTCAATCTACAAACACTGGACTAGAATGAATGCTCTATAGATGAGCTTGCTCCCTCTGTATGCAAACAAAATCATTTTGCAGCCCAAAAACGACACCCTGGTCTCCTTCACTGATATCAACACAAACGCTCACTAAAACTCTCCCTGCTGGTTTTGTCATATTACCTGACAGAACACCAGCAGATTTTTTTTTTTTTTTTTTTGCTCAGTGCCAAGCAGTCACTGGTGTGAATGGCTGAGCCTCTGGATTTAATTAGTGCTGCGCCCATATGGATTAGTAAACAGACAGGCGCACACACAAGCTGAAAGTATGTCACATTCCCACCTGATCAGCTCTTAACATTGCCCTTGGTGGCATGCAAACACAGATGCACACATGAATACACACACCAGGGGGAAAGAAAGAGGGCGGGGCGGGCTGAGCTTTAGAATCTGGTGATTTCTTTGCTGTAAATTTAATTGGTTTTAGCAGCAGTGCAAAGAAAACGTTAAGGTTGGCTTGCTGCACCATGTGCACAGAGACAGCTGCTCTGATGGGTAGGAGGTAGGAGGGAGCAAAGTGAACATACTGCTAAATAGATTATTTTAAAAACCAGCCAGGTTGATAAACAACATACTGTCAGCCTGGCAACGCAGGGATGCAGATGGATGGAAGGACACGCAAACACACAGTACCATACTCTGCAAATATTCACTTTGCCTCTAATCCCATTGAAGCCCACGCAAAGGACAAATTTCTGTCTGGTGTTGTTAATCTCCTGGGGTAGTTAGAGTTGTTGGTCATTTTTGGATCATTCTCGATGTTTAGCCAAGACTCTTTTACTGGTATGTTACCAACCATTTGTTTCCTTATCCCACTCGCCATACAGGACAATTATAGAAAGAAATGATGTATACACAAGTTGTGATATCACAGATGTTTTTTCAGGTTATTTAATTATGATTATCTCACATGGTATATTTGGTATTTTCTGCACTTCTATGGCAGCTGTAAAACGTATGTCTCAAAAGCAGAAGATCACAAAATAAGGTCTTTGGATGATATTCAAATGTGACTACAACCCATTTTTTATAATGTGGTAACAATTTTTCTTTAAATATTGTAGCAGCACAAAGATCATTTTGATTACACAGTGAATTGTAGAAGGGCAAATGGCATCTATTCCATTCCCACTCAAACCCTCAAGTGCTTTCTCTGCTTTGTAACTTGGGTAAGTGGGTATGATCTCACTAGTAAAATGAGTTTTTTGGGATGCTGAGAGCAGAGTTTAGTCAATGTGGTCACTAAGGACACAAGGCTCTGAGGCAGGGGGTTGATTTAGCTCTGGTTCTGCAAAGTCATAAACAAGAACCAAACAAATACAGAAAAGAGGTAGGCATGTCAGGCTGATAACTAAGGTAACGCCTAAGACCACCAGATCAATTATTCCTGATCTTTTTCTTGCAAAACAACTGGAGATGAGAAAAAGCCTGTTTCTTTTTTCTTTGTTTGGCGTTTCAATCTTAATATTTGGCCATGCTAACAAAGCTGTTAAAGAATGCTTGATAATTATTGTTCCAACCAATAAGGTTCAACCAATAGTTAGGCTTCTTGAAATATTTTCTCTTTTACTCCGATATAGCATTTGTGACTCTTTCAAGCTGTTTATAGCTCTTATTCAATAATCTAAAGGTAGGAAGGTTAACCGTACAAATCAGACTAACATTTAATAGTTTTACTCAGTACACAACACTATGACTCCTTGCCAGGGACAATAGAATGTCTGCTTTGAATGAAAATGATGATTTTGTCTTGATTGCATATTCAAACAAGACAGAAACACCAGTAAGCTCTGCTCCAGTACACTTCACCATTTGATCTGAGTGGAATATACTTGTACTATTGCACGAAACAGCTTATAGGCAATGGCCATTGGTCTAGTGAACCACTAACAGTATTTCAGTGTACCTAACTACTTAATGAAGAAAAGAAAACAGATTTCCAGGTTTACTTGTAAAATTGTACACCACCATGCAAATTTCTTGAGCCACACCTCATTTCTTTAAATGTTGCTAGAAAAATAGGAACCTGATGTCACAATTCATTAGCACAAACATACATGGAAAGACTAAAGCAGAGTTTGAAAATCAATATAAGCACATTTACTCTTCTGCAAAGCCTGAACAGTATTATCCAAGCTTTCTTATCATCCCTTGAAGAAGTCTTGAGGAATAGTTCTCCAGGCTTCCTGAAGGACATTCAAAGTTCTTCTTCGGATGTTCGCTGCCTTTTGTTTGATTCCGTGTCAAGATAACACTGCTTCAATACAGGCTCCATTGTCTGTTTTCTATCAAGGTATACTTCTATTGAATTGGCAGCTTGTTTGGCATCAGTGTTTTCCTGGTGGATCAAAAGGTGGATATTACAGTAGCATTCATAATTCCATCAATTTCTACAAGATCCCCACCATCACTTGCACAAACGAAGCCCCAAACCATGACAGATCTGCATGGCTGTAGACACTCACTATTGCACATCTCCTGACCTACTTTGTACATGCTGATTGACGATTGGAATCAGAACTTTTAAACACGAATTCATCACCCCATAAGACCTGTTGCCACTGATTTTCAGTCCAGCTCTTGTGTAATTTGGCATACCTCAGCCTTTCCTCCTCTTTCATCTCTTTATAAATGGCTTCTTGACAGCCACCCTTCCATTCAGAACATTTCTAATGAGGCCTCAGGTACTGTTGATAGTTTTAGACTTACCACTTCTCTTTTGGCCTCCACTTATCCAATTTCCTCACCCTGCACACCATCCTACTGAAAATTAGTGGAAAAGCAGTAGATATGCAAAGAAAAACTTTAGAGAGCCTTAGGAACTATTGCTCAAGACCACATAAAAAAAATTCAAGAAAGTCTGGCTCGGTAGAAGACAAAAAAATGGGAGATATGAGGAGTTGCTTCACTTTTGCACTGTATTGTAGTTTTCTCCAGTCCACTTTTTTTTTTATATATAATTATTACATAAACAAAGGAAGTAAGGGGGGTACAGGAGATGACAGGATTGCTTAGACAAGTTAAGCTCTAATGGTTTCCTTGACACTCTATTTATTACCTTAAGCCTAGAAGTCAAATCATGCACGTCTCCAAAAACAAGAACCTGAATGGACAGTGTCATTTCCTCATTTCTGCACATCAGTGCCCACAATGTATGAGCCTAATCGAGTCATCAATGATATGTTACAGACTGAAAAAAATCTGCAATACGGTAATGAGGTTTGGTTATCCTTTACCCTTAAGGCTACTCAAACTGAAATGTGGTATTTAGTTTTAGCTGTGCAAATAATGAATAATACATGGCAATATATGCTACGTAATGCGATGGTGGTTAGAGCATTTTATGCAGCTAAGATGTGTATGAATAATAGCATAATCTGCTGCAATTATGGATAGATAGCTTATAATTAGTTCATTGTAATCCCTCCAGCTGTCTGGCTCTAAGCAGACTCAGCACTGTCTGGATCCAAATAGGAAGAAATGTGAAAGAGAGCAGTTAGGGGTAGGGATAACCTTATTCTGGGAAGACACTTTTTGCATTGTGGACTAAAATTAAATAATGTCCTTCACAGTCTGTTGAGAGAGTCTTTTATGTCTCTATAGGCAGCAGAGAGAAAAAAGCGACACAAAGAGGAGAGAATTAGCATTGAGACGAGGTCAGAGTAAAATATCATTCATGCTCCAGTCCCCCACTCCCACACACAATAAAGCACACCATTCCACGTCATACAAAGGCTTTTATTTTTTTTTTTAAATCTAGCCTTGGTTGATTTCCATTCTCTTAATTTCAATTCACTGTCTCATTTGGCAGCATGTGTCCAAATTAATTGGTTTGTTGTTGGACACGCTGTTTTCTTCCGCTCTGCTTGACATAAATATGCAATTGCTTGGGGGTTTGAATAAAAAGTGGGAGGTCAACATACCTTTACGGTAGTCCTACAGTAATTTACAAGGCAAAGAACAGTGAGCCTTACTGGGACTGAAACCCTTGATTAGACCCAGTAGGTGTCTGTGGTGAAGGTAGCCCATGTTTAATAGCTTTCATTGAAGCGTACTGACTAACATGCATGGGCTGTTAAAGTCCTGGTGTTTTTGAGCTTCTCGCTCTGTTCAGAAACCAAATGGGAGTGACAAGGAGGACTATTGAACAGCAGACTGTGTATACTGTAAACAATGTACACCACATGTCCTGCTGTGTGTTCATGAGAGCGTACAGCATCTTCCACTTTACCTTCCCAAAAGCAATTCAGTACCAGAGTTACCAAGTGGCACTGTTGCTTTTAACTACATAAAGGTCTTCACACACAGGAATGAAACACAGATACCTATCACAGTTATGCATTCCTGATAAAGGAAATGAATTGCAAAGAAAATGTTCAACCAAGCACATGCCTCTGACTTCAGTAACCAACCTTGCCTACATTTGGTCTTTACAACAAACTGTTCTCACACAACTACAGGGGATAACTGGCTGTGAGATTTCTGCTACAGCCCAATGCAGCGAAGGGAAATACTGTATAATTCTTTGTTGGGCTCACAGCATTGAAAATACTAGATAATGAAACTTCAAGAGCAACATATCTGTCTAGAACATTACTCATTGCATTGTTCCTATATTCTGTATTATCAAAAAAATCATTAACCACAGTTTTGGTCTGGTTCTTCTAAAACTTTGCTCTGTCCTGAAACTGTCCTGTTAAGGACACTAGTTCATGAACATTAAAAATATACTTTTTCTTCTGTGTTGGTACTCTACAAACAGATTTCTTTTTTACATCATTAGGACAGATGAAAACATTCAGAGATGAACATCTTAAATCTTTAACCTAGTGTCTTGGTTGCAATAGGGAAAGCAGAAACCCAGGCATCCCTGTTCCCTGCAGTTTTCTCAAGCTCATCGCTGGGTATTCCCAAGCACTCCCATTCCAACTTGGAGATATAATCTCGCTACCAGATTCTCAGCCAACTTTGAGGTTTCATCCCAGTTGACCATGCCCTGTTTAGACCTTCAATAGGTGGCCAGACCACCTTAACTCCCTTCTTTGAATCTGGAGAAGCAGTGTCTGTACTTCCTTCACACCCTCGTATAAGAGAGAGTGAGGCTTCCTGTTAAATCCAGAACTGAATTCAAAATCCTGCTCCTCACATACAAGGTCTTGAATAATCAGTCCCCATCTTATCCTAATGACCTTTTAGTACTTTGCTCTTACACTGCAGGCTTACTTGTTGTTCCTAAAGTGTTTTAAGTAGGGGAGAGTAGGGGATTCGGGAGACAAACACTATCTCTACTTTTAAGATTACTTTTAAGATTAGGATTAAAACTTTCCTTTTTGCTACAGCATATAGCTAGGGCTGGCTCAGGTGATCCTGAATCCTCCCTTAGTTAAGCTGCAATAGGCTGAGGCTGTTGGGTTATTCCCATGATGTATTGAGTATTTCTTCCTCAGTCACCTTTCTTACTTACTATTTGTTAATAGACCTCTCTGCATTGAATCACACTTGTTATGATCTCTGATTCTCTTCCACAGCATGTCTTTTATCCTGTCTTCTTTCTCTCACCCCAACCGGTCACAGCAGATGGCCGCCCCTCCCTGAGCCTGGTTCTGCCGGAGGTTTCTTCCTGTTAAAAGGGAGTTTTTCCTTCTCACTGTCACTAAAGTGCTTGCTCACAGGGGGTCATATAACTGTTGGGTTTTTCTCTGTATGTATTATTGTAGGGTCTACCTTACAATATAAAGCGCCTTGAGGTGTCTGTTGTTGTGATTTGGTGCTGTATAAATAACATTTGATTAATTTGAATCTTCTTCTACAATCTCAGTCTTTCAGTTGTTACTTACGTTCGCACATGAAAGATGTATAATGTCAAAATGAATGCCAGCAAACATACCACTGATCCAGACCAAGACAAGTACACAACATTCACAGTGTCTCTTGAAGACACACAAATCAGTCATGGGAGTGAAATGTGGAGTAAACAGGCTAATCAAACAGAAAGGAATTCATATGTATCTGTAAGCAAGCATCAGATATTCTCATCCCTTGCCCTCTACCCTATTTTTTTCTCATTTTTCATTCCTCCCTAGTATCCAACACCACTTCCAACTCCCCCCATGGCAAAGCGAGGCAGGCAATAGTATCTGCTCTATTACAGTGCCTCTGGAGATATCTGCCTTCTCAGCATGCAGCAATGCTGGAGACGGAGAAACACATAAACACACATGGCGCACACACAGTGGAGACCTCGGGTCTGAGATAATCAATGCCAACAGAGCAGCACTGGCTAGAGAAGGCAGAGAGAGGCTAATTCAAGGCTGAGCTCTGTTCATATAAGAAAAAGGCAGCAAGGAGAGAAGGAATGATATCTGTAGTTCTGTCATTGTGAACGATTTAAAGCAATCAAAATTGTTGTTTTTATTGTATACAGACATTTAAAAAATGTATTCCAACAACAAAAGAACACCACATGGCTTCAGCATCTATTTATAAATTGCACGAATGTGAGGACAAAAAAAAGGGCGGCAGCAAGAGTGTAAGACATCAGACTGACAGCACTCCTGCATCACAGTCGCTGTCTCCGCACACGGTGTCAACAAACCTCAAGGAAAGCTGACAAGAGGTGCAGGTGTCCAATGGCTATTAGTCTAAAAACTTCCTCATCTGTCAGTGAAGGGAACCAGTTAGTGAAGCAGCTGTCAATTAAACAAGCACTCATCTTGAGAAGCCTCTCACACTCAAAGCAGAGAGTGGGTGAAAAAAGACGTGCATGACAGGTGGTTGTATATGTTTTCTTGTCTGTCGACATTTTGGTTCGAGACCTTTAGCGAGACATTTTTCATGGCATATATGACACAGATTGGTTTGATGAAGGCCCATAAGGGTGGGGGTGGGGGGGTGGGGGGAAACGTACTGAAATGCCAACCAGGAGCAAAAACAGAAAAAGTGAATCTTGTTGTTCACAGGAGTCTCAGCAGGGATGTGGAGCTTTCCATTTTTTAAAACTTGGACAATCAAGTAATGATACTGGAAATGCAAAAAACAGACACGAAAAAACTTGTACATTTCAACATTTTCTATGTCAATGCACTATTTATCCACAGCCCTAAATTAGATGAGGGAGATTTTGCCTCCCAGTACCTGATCAATCCAATTATGAGTCCAGCTATAAAACCTGGCTCAATTTGTTCACTCCAAATTAATTCAGTGGGCTTATAATTAACCAGCTCTGCTTGGAAGCCACTGGGATAAAATATAGGAATATGGAGCTTGGAAAAAAAATTCTTATCAGCCTGTGAATCTTTCATGAGAAGATGTAAAACCTGCCAGGAGGAGGTTTGCTTACAGTCAATATGAAATTCAGACTCAGTTGTATCATGAGACCCATTCAGACTTGACATGCATGCTGAGATCTGAGAGAATACACATCTCACTGAAGTAGTAAAACTATCAAAAAGCACGAGCCAACCGTCTCTATATCTTAACTCTCTAGGTTGACTTGATCTTGGTGGTATTATCTCCCTTGTCTCTCATATCAGGAATGTAGGTTAATAATATTTAACTATGATCTGACACTAAGAAACAAAGGAAACATATGCTCTTTTTTTGGTTTTCTCAGTGGAAAATTCAAATACATTTGTGTAGGTTTTGCTAAAAGCAAACAACATTAGCACTCTACAGCTGAGACAATTTGCACATTAGGGTGTAAGAGTGTACCTGTCTGTCATTCATCTGCTACTATACATAATGCTGCTCTAGAAGATAGTGGTGCCATCAAGCACAGAGATTTGAAAGCTTTTTTTTTTTTTCAACCTAGTCAGCGTGGACCAGAGGTTGAAATTTCATGCCATTATTTCATGTTAGTACATAAACAAAGCGTCTGTATTTAATACGATTTCTTTTTTCCTAAAAGTAGCAAATTTTACTATGAAATGCAATATTTAAAGTTTGATTAACAAGGGTATTATGCCTTTATATCAGTTTTCAGTGAAAATGCGTTACTGTTACTGACCCACATGTGACAACCTCTGCCCGACCTGCAACCTTTTTCTCTGCATGTGTTCCAGCTCCCTGGTGGGCGGGGCACGGCTTGTCAGCGCCAACTGGGAACACCTGGGCCCTGTTTTCCCAGACCATAAAGCTGTGGTTGGCACTTCATTCTGCCTCTCACTCTCAACCCACCATGTCATGCATTTATTTAGTTTTTCTTAAGGTGGTTGTTGAACTTACATGACCTATAGCCACCTTCACACTCATGTGGACTGATCTGGATGTTTTTTTAAAAGAGAATTTTTTTCTTTTGTACTTTTTTACATTTTTACATCTAGTTAACTCCCAGGCGAGATTGATGTAAGGGATATTTATGTCATTTTCCATTGTTTGACAGATTACAGCTATCATTTGTTCATTACTCTGACCTGTCATACATTACATGGACCGTTCTAACAGGATTCATTGATGTTTTTTTCTCAGAAGCTGATCAATTAATATAAACTCTACCTGCATAAAATAAGCTATAAAAAGTCCCCTTATCATCCTTAACTATGAAAACAAGTGACTATAAAGGAATATCATCTGACAGATCAGCTGTAAATGTCCTTTTGCCTCCGTAGCAAAACATGAAGCAGAAATGGAGGCAAATGTTTATTAATACAATGCACATATTTAAATTGGATATCATACCCCGAAAACATGTTACCGTAAGAAGATAACAAAGCAATACAACAATACAAGAGACATTATAATAAACTCCACCAAAAAGTAATATTGGTGCATGACAGTATTTTTCTTATGGTTGACTGTGGTAAATTGCCAGTAGATTGCTGTTTTGAAAATGACTTGAATTCTGACATGTTTTGCATATCTCATTAAATAGCGGGGGCGGATTTATGCCCTGAATTTAGCATAAAAAATATAAAAAATGTTGACTATAGGCACATTACCTGCTTTTAATGTGTGTATGTGTGTGTGTGTGTGTACATGTTTAGACATCGTTGAGAGGACAGAAAATTGTCATGCTATTATACTTGTGTGGACCAACAGTCACTTATAGGGACAAAATGCGCGTCCCCATGAGTTTGAAGGCATTTTTGACACTCAAAATTTGGTTTTAGTGTCAGGGTTAATATTTAGTCATGGTTAGGTGTAGGCTGAGGGTAAGGGTTAGGGTAAGTAGGGGGGAGGCATTACTGTATGTCAATGAGATGTCCTCACTAAGATATGAAAACGAGTGTGTGTGTGTGTGTGTGTGTGTGTGTGTGTGTGTGTGTGTGTGTGTGTGTGTGTGTGTGTGTGTGTGTGTGTGTGTGGGAGGGGGTGGAGGGGCATTAATATTTGTATAAATTAATACAAAGTCACAGTGCCAAAGGCCATATCACTCAGAATATCCTTTTAATTATTTCCAGTTACTCCTCAGTGTGTCTAACTTTTCATTTACAACTCAGCTTTATCTCTCCTTAAGCTTCCAGAGTTCCTTCTAATATATTGTCTGCATTTGTGCCTCTTTGTTATATTTCTGTGATAGCCTTGGGAATTCTGGGAGAATCAGTAAAGCAAATACTCCACGGAGAAAAACACAGATTGAGAGAGGATGGCCAAACAGAGCAGGGATCTATTGGCAGATGGAGATTGCATTATGAAATGTCTTTTCATATTCCGTATCATCTCAAGATAAAATACTGCCATACATTTGAGAGAATCAGTGGGATAGAAAGCCTACTTGTAAGCATATACTGCAATTGTGTTTGCAGACTCTTGTACCTGATTGCTAGGTTGTAGTAGATTGGAGAAGGCTTTCATTCAATTGTCTGTCTCACACAACATGACAGAGACCCTGAAATTGGCCTTGATGACAGAGAAGAATTTATTTGTGGGTGAGGGCGGAAGAACCCAGCCAAGAAAATAAAGGCTGTGGATTTTAGTGTCTAATACAAGCCACACTAGCAACTAATTGGAAAAACGACTAAACTTGCATATTTGAAACAATATCATAAAATGTAAAAAGGTAAAAAGAAAAATTGTCTGTTATTATTCAATTATGTTTTAGGGATTGGAAACATTGACAATGACAACAGTGTTTCGCTTTTTTTCATGTGCTACAATATTAATGTTAAAAAAAAAAAACGCTGTGTATTTTAAGGAAAGCAGAGCATCAACATGAAAACACACAGGCACACCTTTGTTTTACCCTCTCCCTCACACACATGCATACAGTTTGTACAATAGTAGGAACAGCAATTTTACAATGGGGGACACGTTAATGGTCATCAAAGCTTCTCAGCAAACAGCAGCTCCTTCGCAAACATGTTGGCAAGTATTCCCACAAGAGCAAGATAGCGATGCTCCAGAAGGAGGAGAAGCAGGGAGAAAATGGCAGAAAATAGGGGATGCAGAACTGACAGCCAGGCAGGCACAGGAATGTGGTGCCTTGGAACTGTTCATCTCATTATTCCCCTTTCCAGGGAGAACCCACCACACCCCTACAACCCCCCTACACGCACCCACTCTCACTCTTTTTCCCCCCATTTTTTGCTGCATGTTATAAATTACCACATCTGCAGCCTATTAGAGAAGATACCAGAATCTTTGGTTGTGGTGGGTAAGCAGTAGGAACAACACTGCATACACAGTCAATTACACTGCTGCTGCACTAGCAACTGCTCACATCTCTGATTCCAAGTGTCTCTCAGTGCTTTTATGTAGTGTGAGTTCTGTGAAAATACTCTACTGAGATATTCTCAGTTTCTCATATTATTTCTCCATTAGTGTTGTCTGATTAAATGTGCTTGTTACTCCAAAAGCACATAAGCATTACACCTTAGGTTACTTAAATAAAAATGTTCATTTGCTGAACAAAGTAGTTTTTTTTTACACTACTTGTTGCATTACTTTTGTATTACCCAGCAGCATGCACTTACTGCCACACAATAATATGTAAAATCTGTAAAATTTAAACTTTACAAATCAAGTATTACCAATTGTACATTAAAGAGGTAAGTATGTTGTCTTTCCACATACTTGGTACAGCTTTATGTCTTAGTAGCAGTGGCTAGTTTGCACTTTAACATCACATTCTTATCCTTTTCAATAAAACTGAAATTCCTATCATATGTAAGTTGGCTCATTTTTCCCCAGCACACTTTTGCCATTCCTCTACACAATCTCAAGTTGGTTGATCCAAGCACAAAGCCACAGGAGATGGGTGTGTTGATTTTTTTTATATATAACTATGTTAATATATTAGTACAATAATGCATTACATGACTGTGTTCAACAAAAATGTAATGGGATCATGGTAACACTATAATTTGAATCACGTTAAAGTCAACACTGATCATTGCCCACATTATAGCACATTTGTTTATAACGGGCTTCAGTAATGATGTTTAAAATATAACATTTAGTCAGTATTTGTTTCAAACTATATGTA
Organism: Oreochromis aureus; assembly: GCF_013358895.1. Taxonomy (NCBI): domain Eukaryota; kingdom Metazoa; phylum Chordata; class Actinopteri; order Cichliformes; family Cichlidae; genus Oreochromis; species Oreochromis aureus. The sequence continues at coordinate 9,578,476 of NC_052951.1, read as the reverse complement.
ATTTACTTTATAGTAAGACCAGCCCAGTTCACTGTGGTGAAAGTGATATTTATTTTCATCACCTAAATAAATAGCTGCAAATGTATTTAGCCAATTCTGATTTTATGATTTTAACAAACATATAAATAGAGAATCTTGTATCTTGGCAACAAGGACATAAGAAAATAATTACATAATTAATATAATATTCTGAAATGGTATAAACTAGCTTAATCATCTTAAATCACTGTGTTTGATTGTGCAAAAACTAATTAATGTTTCCTATTTCAGATGAGCAATGATGGATATAATACCAGAGAAGCTACGTGCTTTTGAAGCAGATACAAAAGCAAAAGCTAAGCATTTTACTCTAATGGTGTCCCAATTTTACTTTGTTAAGCAAAATGCGAACGGCGCTGAAAGGATCTGTTTTTCTAAACTGTATCGCTTCAAAGACGGTTAATAACAAACAATAAGCACTGAGATGAATTTCCCAGCAATTTGGATGTCTGGTATTTATTCACAACATATAAGATTTGATTGTATTTGGCAGGAATAAAATAAAAATGCCCGCCTCTAGTAGATCGCATTAGAATTTTGATGTGCTTAATGATAGTCCAAAAAGTTGGCATTTAATTCACAAACACTAACAAACAATCATCAAACCACAATTACGCAGCCCGCCATCTGGGAGAGTGTTCATTTTTCATTTTCATGGCCTGAAGGGACTGTCAGAGTTGTGCATAGAGTTATTTATTTATTTATTTCAACACAACAACACCCAACTTTCAGCAGCTGATACGATGAGACACAAAGGGGAAAAAGGGCAGAAAGTTTAAGAATGAAAACTGACATAAGGTGAAAAAAAGAAAAAGGCAAAACGTTTGGCACCTGAGGGTGTTAGCATTAACCCCGAGCACACATAAGACTGGTGGGTGCTGGTGACTGTGGTGTGACAGATAGAGGATGGATAATGCTAATAACTTAGCAAGTGCACAGACATCACTCTTCTGTTGGTGACAGCGGGATTACTACGCCACGCTGTAAGCACTTAATATTTTCACAGTGACAGTTTCACAAGCAAAATGGCACACCAGACGTATCATAATTTATGTCCGTAAATGGTTTGTCAAAAGTTTTTACTTGATGATGAGGTTTTTGTTGTTAATTGATTTCACTTATTAGATGCACTGCTACAGTTAAGCATGTTAATGCTGCTTATTGTTTCTTGTGCAAAGTTGCAAATCAGCAAAGGGGTGAGCATAAAAGGCATATGACATCAGAGCAACCTGACACAACGAGCATAGGGTTTTATTGGAAATAGATAAAATCAGGCTGTATTACTGCTCTAAGGATGCAACAAAATCCAACCACCAAGAAAGTTCTTTGTTTAGAGCGTGTAAGGCGAGGGGAGGATTTATTGTCAGGGGAAATGGGACAAGCCAAACAGTATCTAACAGGCAACAATTAGAGCAGAATACATTAATTAAATGCAAAATGCCGCCTAGCATGATTTAATGGGCGGAGAAGAAATGAAGAGATGCAAGGCAAACGAGGGAGAGATGCTCTAATATATATTTTATGCCACTCATATATGGGCACACAGAAGCAAACTCTACATAAAAATCATTCAAAAATCATAAATTCATGACTACAATATACAATATGCCACGTAAAACTGGGTTCCTACAGTGAACCTAAATGACATATGTGTGATCATATATAAAAGTAGATTCATCAGTTTTGTTCTTTGTTTTTTCTTACTGCTGGTTTAAACACACACACATGCATACACAGAGACACACACAAAAACACACACATACACAATATTCTTTTGTTTAGAGAAACTATATGGAAAGCAAGATGGTTGCAATTAATGTTGTCATTCAGTAATCACCCAGAGTGTAAAAATGTGAAGGTCAGTCTTTTCCTCTATCATGACGCTCCAACTGCTGTTTCGGTTAGCATGCATACATATACAGCCCAATTCTCATAAAATATACACACAGACACAGACTAAGGGCTAGCTTTTGCGTTATGATTATATGGCCACACACCCAGGAGCCATATGGTCTTTGTCAGAGGCTCTTGAGTACTTTACTTCCCTTCTCCTTTCACCAAGCCGTTGCAAGCCAAACAAAGTCTTTCCCTTCGTCCTGACAGTCTGGTACAAACTTGGCTCTTGGAAAGGCTCAGCTGAGGGGAATACAGCAACTAAAACTGTTTAGACAATACTTGAAGAGCACTCGCCCCCAGTCTCCAGACTGTAAACACAAACCAGCTGTCCCTGGAGTGTGATACTTATTCACTGACTGATCTCTAACCATAGGCCAACAGGGAGGGAATAAGGGAGCAGAACACAGGATCAGGAACAAGAGGATAGCACGGCTTCCACAGACTGTCACAGGCAATTAGAAATAAATACTGATATGTGGCTCTGTGGCTGTGAATTGAAGACCATTCACAATGTGTCGGTGGTTGTCTATAAAACAACATCGCTTCCCGTCCATATGGAGCGAAAATGACAACGTTCCTGTGATATACCACTCTACTGCCACTTAGAGTCTCTTACTCCATTTATCCAGAGTGACTGGAGACAGGATGTTGTCAGTGGCAGTGACAGCCATCTCAAGTAAAGAGACATCATTTAAGGGATAGGGGCAGTGAGAGGGGGACAAGCACTCTAAGAAGCCAGCTCTCTGTCTTTGCTGCCTTGTGTATCTACTGAACCTGCTTAGTTTTAGCACAAGATTTCAACCACAGAGAAAAGACAGGGTCCCATCACAAGCTGCCAATCTGACAGGGTGACTGAGGTAAGCATATCTCATTGTCCACGTCAAAGAGAATAATACAGTGGACATGTCTATCAATTTAACGCATTTGTGTAATTACTACTTCATATGGCTTCCACTGACTTCCCAGCTACAACTACAGCTCTCTAGAGTGTGGACACAGGCCAACAGTGGCTCAGTAATATTTTGTGCGGCCCAGCAGTGTTGCAACCCTTCCATTCATCGCCAGTTTATGTCACACTATAATAATTATCAGTGACTGAGACCAAAAGGATATTCTACTCACTTTCAGCTTCTTTGGTATATCTGTCATAGTAGACTACACCTAGCTAATACCACCATTTGGGTCCCATTTATATTGAGTATTAAAGCAGATTTTCACATCCAGTATTACATTATAATATCATATTAGTGATATTATGCATACTTATTACATATTCATTACAGTTTTCCATAGTCTGTCTTTCTAACAAAAAGAGAGTACATTACAAAAGAGAGTGTGTCCTATCAGTAGGTGTTAATTAATATATTAATATAAAAAGAACAAGATAAAATATTAACAATAATAGATCCAAAATAGTTTCTTGAGTTACAGCATACTGAAAAAAAGGGTTATGAAATGCTCCCTAATTTCAGCTCATAAGCTTCCTGTAAACTATCAAGTTATGACAAGTGGTATGCTTCAATATGGACTCATGAAGTCAAAACAACAGGGTTGCAACATCTGCTGGTGAGCGGGGGACACATGGTACCGTAGAGCACATCTGTTAATAGTATGAATAATGTATTAGTTCATATACCAATAAATTGTATATACAAACAGAGAAATCTTGTGGGACGCTCTAATTGCATGACGAGTCCTGGATCTGTATGGATGTCTTTCCCTGTGGCTCATTACTTCATCACTGCAGTGTTGCTGCTTAACCTTCAGCCCTGCAATGAGCCTCACTTTCCACTAGCAAATGACAATGTCCAATTTCATTAAGAATAACATTTATTTCTCTCTCTTACTGAACCTAAAACTGTTATACTACCCAATAACCTTTGGAGTACACAAGCTGTGACTTTGCCTTCACCTCAATAAAGCTCTCCATGATTGAATCAAGTGGCTGAGGTCAACAGGACATATGTTCATTTCCCAGGGTCCGCTAGGGTCCCTGCGGGCAGGAAAAAATATGCTGAGTGTCTTCAGTGACATTTATTGGATAGGAACTAAGTTAGATTTTTTCCCCTTTTTTTCTAATTTCATCTCTTTCACTTTTAGAGAGGATTCCTCTACACAGTGCGTGCACGAGAGTGTGTATGCCTGTGCACATGCATGTGCGCATGTTGTGCATGCTTACAAAGTATTTCAACCCTGTGGTCATGCTTCAGGCACCAGCACATAGTACATCTGTCACTGTCTCTACAACTTCACCTCAATTTTCTGCAAACAAGTTCCATTTCTGTGCCTTGAAGGACAGATACTTCTTCCTCCGTGTCTTCTGTTCCAGTATGTCTCTGTCACTCCTTTCCTGCTCCCATCACTTTACATCTGTCAGCCCCCAACAGCCTTTTGTCAGCCATCTCAAAGCTTTTCATCATCTTTCCCCGATGTTAGTTAAATTGTAACAGCAGCAGAAATGGTTTTAATACAGTAAATTCACTTGGAATTGAGTTGAGGTTTTAGTAAGTTATTATTTCCCACTGTAGCGCTCACATTTTCTTTGTCGATAAGAGATGAAAAAAGCTAATTCTCTCTGTGGGATTCTCGTCAGTGTACTCCAGCAATCTCCAATCACAGTACAAAAACATATTCAAAAAACATATATTATATAAAGTAGAATATTAATGGCAGCCATCTTAATTGACTGTGACTTCTTTAATGATTGAGGACATTAGTAAAAAAAAATATTATATTATATGTTAAAACAAATGACTATTGTCATATGTTCAAAAAGAAAAAACTTCATTTGACCCGAGTTCATTTCTGATGCAAAGTGCATGCCATCATATGAGTGCCATCGTGTCCTCCCAGGTGATGGACATATATATGGCTACCTGTAAATGCTTAAATAAATATGCTGCAATCTCATTCGCGTACTGTGTTGTATGCATGAATCCATGCTGTACCGATGCTCTTCACCACCTGCTTCTTTCTTCCAGCTAATGTGTTTATTCTCAGTAGGTTTTCTTTTTTTTTTATCAAATCTTTTCGCTTTTAACCAGCACAGTTTGTCTCACTAGACAGACTGCAGATAGCAAATACAATGCACAGTGGTGTGAACGTTTACTGTATCTAACTATAATTTTGTGTGTGCACTTACTCTGTTAGCAGGGTAAGGACATTTCTGCACATGCTAGTGAATGAACCCCATTGTCTATTTTTTTTTAAATGAAAGACCTTGTTTATTTAACCTAGACAATGCTAAACCACTTCCTGCACATATTACAGCATCCAGGCAGTAAAAGTGCCTGTCGCCTGACCTGCCACCAACAGAAAACATTTAGCCCCTTGATAAACAAAGAAAACTTATAAAGGATGCCCTCAGTGGCAGCTAAAAGCCTTTATCAAGCAAGACTGAGAAAACATTTTTCTTACAAACTACGAAAAGTGACAGTCGCAGTTGCTGAGCGCTTACACAGTGTTGCCGGCTTCCAATTCAAACATTTGATGTTGAAACTGTGCATATAGTATTTTAATTAAATACAGCATTGAAATAATTTGCCAATCACTGAATTTCACATTTTTAACTGCATCTCACAGAGCACCACAGCTTTTTAGAAAAAGCTGAATTTTAAAGAGTAACTGTAACATATCCACTGCCACCTTTTTGAAAGCATCTCCTTCAAACAAAGCAACCCTACACCGTTACTATTACCCTAAAGAGGCTAAACAAATTACTTCACACACTTTTGACAGAGTAAGGTCAGTCCCCTCTTTAACACTCCCCAGCTCCTCACCTCTCTTCTAAACACCTTAACTCAGCAGCATTTGCCAGAGGGCATTTTGTTTTACCACCTAGCCCCAGGGTGACCCATGAATCCGTGTGACCTCTGAAGGATAAAGCAGGGAGACATAATTCATCCAGGCAGCTTCAACAAGTCCTCTCTGTGTTCCCCCTCGACCTTAAAACCTGGCAGTAAATTTAGTGAACTACAAGTAATAAACTCTCTCCCTGGAGGGCTGAGCTTCTCAAGGTAGGAGCGCTGATCTAGCATTACCATGATAGCATTTGACCAACTCTTTCATTATAATTCAAAAGGTGAACCAGATACTGGAGGGGTATTATTATTCGAAAACCTTGATGTCTGCCCAGGAGATCGAGTCTGGGTAGCGCACTGCAAAGCTGACGCAGCTGAGCAGAACTGGGGATTGACAGTAAAAGATAGGGAGCTCTGAAGTGTGTGAGGGCACAGTCGTGGTTATTAACCCTTGTCACCAGCACTTTCAGGCCATTATTTACTCTTGTTTCATTCACACTAATCCTGGTATTTCTTACAATAACTGCATAAAAGACTGTCAGTCCATGTGCACATACCCTGTTCTGACCTTTTGCTCTTTGGCCTCTTCTCCTTTAGATGCTCCATTCCAACAGTCAAGATAACACATAAACACACACATATGATTGGTTGCATGCAAGCAGATGGATTCCTGCCTGTGACATAGTGCAGTAAAAGGGCCGTTTAACTGGCAACTCCCCATGCTTGCTGTTTCCAGGGCCATGATTCAGCAAGTTGAGGTTGTCACCTGTTGGGAATACACAGCTGACACCTGTCTGAATTTCCTTTATGGTCTCTCAACCACAAGCTAGTTAGGAATGAAAGTTCCAAAATAAAAAGAAGATTGAAACTGCATAATGCTTTCATGAGACATAAAAGTGGTTAAGTTGGAAGGTGCCAAAAAAAACCCAAAAACTTAAATAAAAACTCATTTTAGTACAAATAATTGAATAACTTTAATCTTGTAGATTATCGTAAGGTTATATGGAGGAAATAGTGAGCAAATGAGAAGAAGCTACTTGCTTTCTTTTAAAGTAGATATTAAATTTGCTGCTATCATCGTCTTTGGAAAATTTAATTAAAATGTTTATAAAAGCTTAGGTGATTAAAATCTGGCCGTGTGGGTAATGGACCTGGGTTTTAGATGGAACTTTTGAATTCTTGATCAAACACTTACAGATATGAGACATACTTTGGTGTTGTTTGACTGCTTCCACTGATCCTGTTTGTAAGATGCAGTGTCTGATATATAAAACCCTCCTGGTGTTTTGCATCTTTTTTCTTTAATGGCATTGCCAACATGAAGACACCAACAACAAAAAAAAACCTCAACAAAAAAAACACAAATTTAAAGGAACTTACTGGCTACTTCCAGAGAAGCATTGTGACTGATCGCCTGGCCCAGATAGTTTCGGGCCACACACACGTAGCTGCCATCATCTGGCTTGCTCCGACGTCCATGGACGATACGCAGGAAGAAGAGGGACCCACTGGGAAGCAGCATACGGTGGGAACGGGGATTTTCCCTGTCCGTCTCAACACGCTCCCCATCTTTGTACCATTCCACCGTAGGCGGTGGACGGCCTTCTGCCTTACAGTTGAGAGTGGCTGGCTCCCCTTTGGACACAATGAGGTCAGAAGGGTGTTCCACGATGCGGGGAGGGAAGTCTTCCTGGCGAAGACGAGACCCTAGAGAGGAAGAACGGCACAAGATTTAAGGTATAGCGTTTATTACAAATTAAGCTACATGCGTATACATGTTAGCCGAACACAAAAACACCCCAACAATAAGCCACAGTGAAATATAACAGATAATCCTTCCACTCAATAAAAAGTGGTGGTAATCAAAACAGCAGCAGTTCTAAAGGAATTAGACATGGCACATTATTATTGATGTGTAAGTGCCTTCATTTAGCAATAATCCAGTCTGACAGTGTAATTACCACACAAACACATCCCCTCTCATACTACACATCCCTCCCCATAATATGTTTTGCTCTTGTTTAGTAGTTTGGAACCCCACGAGGTAGAGTAAATTAAAAAGAAAAGAAAAAGATGATGACACGCAAAATCCTCAGGAAGTAATATCTTTGAAAGCACGTCTAGCCTTCAAACGTGTATTTATAAGATGTAAGTATTCACAGCTTTTAAGAAAATCTTTTAAGCTGAACTATAATAGGATTACAGCATTATCTGTGGTCCCACCGAACACTGGGATATAGATTTTTGCGTTTATTGTGCTAATTTAAATATTTAGCCTATTTAACTGTAGTAAGACTGCACTTCAGTTAAAACTGAAACAAGTGGCAGAAAGATCTCCAATAAGTATACTTTATAAATGACCCAGGGAATTTATAGTTTCCAAAATATTTTTGTGTTATCTCTACGGAGCTTCTGTGGTATTTTCTGCAGCTGCCTGTTCTGAATGCCTGTCCTCAGGATAAACCATCACTTTATCCCCAACCTATTCAGTTGCGTGTATATTTTTATGCACATTTATTTATGATATGTGTTTACAGCTGAAGCCAATTTCGCCATCGCCTCAGAAATTGTTAAACAAACCAAGATGAAATGAGAAATCTGCAGCCACACCCACACAAAACGCCCACAAAATCACCTCTAATCCATGAAATACTGTGGAGATGTCAGTCATACTGGTCTTTAAAAGAAACTGTGCAAGAATGAGTCCCAGTGAGGCAGAGGACAAAGAAAACCTCTCTAATGAGAGAGCCAGGTACACAACTCCAATGCCTCTGTACATCTTACATTCTATTCATCTCTTTCCAACCCCCATCACACTGAAGCACACACACTAGCCCACCACCAACCGCTCTGCAAACAGACCATTACTCATTTTCTGTCCTCCGTCCCTCCTGTATTTTCTGAATCTTGGGTAGATTCTGCAAGACTGCCACAGGTGTTATTGTTTTCCAGAATTAGTTTAGATTACCTGTAATCCTAACACAAAATGCACAACTAAGTGTGTGCAAAGGCAGTAGTATTGCGCAGTAGAAAAGGGAGGACACAAATGGCCATTTTGCAACTGCTGTTTACCCGTTCTATGACTGTGGAAACACTTCTGTTCTTTCCTGCTGCTTCTAACAGTACTTTACACAGCCTTCAGTCGGTCTTGCATTAATGTACCAATGGCCCTGTAAAGCTGATAATCACACTGTGCCAGAGAGTGATGAGCTCCTACACTCCCGCTGCAACCAATAAATCCCACACAGACAAGTGTTTACTCAGATAGATAACACCTTGTGAAATGGGTGAGAACGTGATCTACTGGGTAGTGTGGTGCAGTTCTGGTGTTTGTATAAAACTGAATTTTCTCGGGAAGAAAAGAAAATAGTACATAGAATACAACCCCCTACCACACAGTACACAAACTGATAAGAACAAAAAGGTGAGGAGTGTGCAGGCTTATCATTAAAACTGAAAGATATGCTGGAATTTGTATGTTTTGCATCCACAATACTCCATAATTCATGGACAGTAGCCGTTTGACTAAATGGATGAAGACAGCTGAGATAAGTCCTCCCACTCCATGAATTTTACATTTTTTTATTACCGTTCACCAAAGTATTTCCTTTGTCTACTGGTCATTTTTTCTGTCAAATGATTGATCTAACTAATAGGCTACGTGTTAATGAATGCAAAATTTGGCAAAAGTTGATTTCTACATACAACAGATAATTACACATGTAAAAGAAAAAAATATCCTCAGAATCAATCAGGAGCCCCACAGCAGTTTCTTATTTAACAAGAACACCTTGGCATGGTGGAAAAGTAGCCTGAAGGCATGTAGCAATGATACAAATCTGTTTAAACAGATGCCTGAAAATGAATGCGCTGAATTTTTAAGCATGGAGCATGATTTTGACCATCTGAGTGGGGTTTTGCTGCAAGCTGGCAATCACATGGAGAGATACAGAGGGAGACATTGCTCAAAATGCAGTCTTAAAACTACTGCTTCTGTGTCTGAAAATGATGTATCGCTTTCAGTATCTTTTTAAAAAGCTCCTGTTGTCCTAAACAGATAAGTGCACGCAACACGAAGCTGAATTCCAGTTGGAAAAGGTATAACAGACAGCCAATAGCTAAGTCACGCTAGAATGACAATAGCACAGCAACCCTCTTTGCAACCTAGGAAATATTGGTGGTTTTTCAGTGATTGCACTCAGTGATGAATTATAAGTAGCTGCAGTGACCAACTGGTCACCAAAAGGTCAAGCCTCCAGGCAATCACTTTCAATTGCAAGGTGACTGCACAGGTCATCTGGTGGGAGACAACTCGTCTCCAGACAGTTGTTTTTGGACTCAGACTAACTGCAATCAGATTGTCAAAGGTTTACAAATAACAGCCGTCTAATTTTTAAATGCAGACAGATGCAGACAAGATGTTGCAATCAACTTGAGTCAGTCTGAACTTATGAGTAAAACTTGTCTGTGACATGTCTCTTTGCAGTATGGGAGTCAACCTGTTGCCAACTGGTTGTATTCTGGTTATATTCCTGTATAAAAGCAATGTTGCTTACCTACTGTCATTTTGCAGTTAAATCGCCATCCTGCTGCACCAAAGTCACTTTGAAGATGGCACTAATTGCAAGTGGCCCAGTCAAATAACTATTTCAGAGACAAGGAGATTGCAGGTTCACTGCATACAATTGCAATAACTCACTAATGTGCTGTGGTCTTCAAATACTGTTTTCCCTAGTACGACTGTAGCACGAACTGGAAGCCTTGAAACACTGACTGTAGACTGACTGAATCTAAATGATCAGAGGGCTTTCACAAGGTTCACAGTGCAGTGACATGCAATCAGCAGTGATCAAATTAGAATCAATGTGGAAATTTTTTCCCCACCAAGGGACCATTTGGAACCACTGTACAAGTTACAAAACCCATTTAACTATCCTTTTTTTAAAATTTTGCAGCTGGGATTTGTGCCTACAAAATGATGGTTACAATGTTGAAGCAATGCTAGTTAGGCTACGTTCACAATGCAGGTCTTAATGCTCATTTCCGATTTTTTGATCAAATCCGATGTTTTTTTGTTTGGTTGTTTACACTACAAATAAAATGTGACAGCAAACGCGCTCTAGTGTGAACCGTTCACGGCCCTCAAAGCGGCCCGCATGCATAAAAGAAGACGTCACACACAACGCGCTGTGTTTAGACCCAGACCAAACAGTATTGTTTGACTGATGGCCCTTAATATAAAGACTTGTTTCAAACTTTAGGTTTCCCAATTTTGCTTTAAGTTATAAAGTTATTTTGTTATTTACATATGGCCTAATAATTATCCTTATTGCTGTTTTAGAGAGGAGCGGTGCTTCAAAGGATAGTTGCAGATTTCAGTCAGAATCTGCAGATTATACAGTACAAATAAAATGTTCACGTTTCTCCAACGTTGTCTTCCCAACAGTTTCACTAACATCTACACTGGATGGCCAGGAAGCATTCACGATGTCTTGTCGGGTGCTTCTCCGGCGCTGATAATTGGCGTCTGTCTTGTGTCAGTGATGTAAAAGACGGATTTAATGCGACATGACCATTCAAACAGCAGTCGCTTTCTAAAACATCAGATATGTATCGGATTCAGTACCACATACGAAAGTGACCTAGATTGGATTTGAAAATATCGGATTTGTGCTGTTCAAACTGTCATACCATGATCGGATATGGGTCGCATAGGGTCAGAAAAGTCGGATTTGATGCGCTTTCGCCTGCAGTGTGAACGTAGCCTTAGTCTCCAACACTTGTGGTGTTTTGAGCAATTGCTTGGTAATGATATATATATGTTACTACATTTATATGTTGGCCATGACAATGTTAATATTGCATTGTTTATCGGTGGTAGAATATTTGTTGTTAATGTGAATTAGATGTGTGTAGATGGCTATTTTCACTTGTACTATCCCAAACAAACTGCATTTAATTGCCAGCTTGACCCCATTCAATCACAAACCCTCCATCTTATATGTGAAGGAATATTAGGGCCACATTAAGAAAACAAAAACCTTTTTGAGAATAAAGTCAAAATTTCCTGATTTAAGTCAAAATGTGGCAGTAATATTGCTTTGTTTTTTTTAATGTGGTCCTAATAATCTGTCACATTTACACCTTTCCCACTAGTAAGATGTAAATGCTACGCCTTAACATTGAGAATGGTAAGCTGTAGCACTTACACCTTACCATTCTGAGGATCTTAGATGAGCATGTACATGTTAACATTTTAAGGTTTATTTATGCATTTTTACATACTGTGCCAAATCACAAGAGTCCCCTCGAGGAGCTTTATATTGTAAGGTAAAGGACCTACAATAATACAATATAATAATTTAAAGCGGTGGTTGATGGAAGTAAGAACTGGATCTGATGTACTTGATTAAATGTAGGGGAATCAGTAAGCTTCTGAGGATTCATCCTCTGGGCACCATTAACATTTGCACTTAAGATGTGCACTGAAATTGTTAGAGCTCCAAGGGGGGGAAAAAAGTAAATTGGGTAAGTAACTCTCCAGCCTGTGAAGGTAGCAGCACAGAGCAGCGTCTCTAATGCATCATTCTGATCCCACAATTGAAGCTGAAAACAATGCTGCTTGAATGAAGAAGTTGCTTAAAAAGCTCTGAATCATATAAAAAAAAGATGTTTAGCAATCATAACCACCACAAAGAAAAACAAAACACATTCTGCAGCTTTTCAAAACAAATATTTAAAAAAGAGAAAAGGCAATCCCACCAATACTGCTGTGGGCAAAAACTGTAAATATTTAATTTGAGTGCAATTTTACACACTGTCTAGACATTTAAACCAGTATCAGAACAATACAAACAAGGCAGCCAGTGTGGCCTTCGGTCCCTGCTCACAACACACATGCTGTTTTCCTTGTTCTTAATTGTGTTGGGCTGATGCCTAGGGGTCCACAGAAGTCCCTGAGCTCCTTGGCATTACTGAAAGGCAATATCAGCCTGCCACAAGTGGCCCCCAAAAAGACCAGGCTTTATCTGCAAAGGGCCAGCAGCCAGCAGATAATCAGTATGCAAAAACATGCACACAGGTGCACAATGGAGTGCACACGCACACAACAAAGGTCATTTGTAGCACCTATGAACCTACAAATCTTTTTTTTTCCTTCTTTTTTTTAGTTAGTTGTTCCTGAGGCAGTGCTGTTGTCTTGTTGTCTGTGTAGTTTTGTTTCAGACAGTGAAGAAAAGAGGTGAATAGTGCATCTCTCTGGAGAATCAAATGCAGTAGAAAGTCAAACTATATTTGGATAACAAGGTTGGTATTTTGTATGCCATTCAAATTTTGAATATGTAAGGGAGAAAAGGAGGCAAGGGGGATATATAATAGGAGGAAAAAAGATGTAATAATAGGGGAAGAAGGGCCTTTAAAATAACAAATCATAAGCACTGAGATTGTAATAACACAATGGGAATGTAATTTAGCACAATGTTGGTGGTCTTAGGTAGCCCACCCCAGTGTCATCTACTGTAGAATAATGTATGGATTTATGGCGCATGAAAGGGGAGTATGACAGTTTGGAAACAAGCCAAAGAAACATTGAAAGAAAATATCAAATAGCAGAACCAAATGAGCTTACAATGCTGACACACATTTCTGGACCCTCACTTGTAGTCTTGGGTTACAGTTTTCACCTCTGGTTCACATTCAGTCTCAAAATCTTGTTCTTCAGTCTTAAGATGGGCTTCTAAGACAATGTGCATAATTGTCTCTTTGTGGTTTGTCCAAACAAGCAAGTACTAGAAAAGCACCAAGTGTAGGATGCTGGAGACTTAGCGGCTTCCTCCTACCTTGTTGCTGGCAGCTGTATGACACGATCATACAGCTGCCAGCAGCAGCAAGAGTAACGCTGACGCCAAGACTACCAGAGTCTCTTGTGGTGGTAAATCTCTACCTGCAGTACAATGGGATTACCTGTGCTTGAACGGCAATGCCATTTTGGAAAAGGAGGACTCAGCTACAGCTAATAAAGGCAGGCAGATTTTTTTTGTGAGGCTTAAGAGTGTGCAATAAGTGGAACAGCTACATCTTGTTAAGGCAGTCCCTTTGTTTCAGTGTGGAAAAAGTCATTTAGCTTTCTTTTTTCGTGAGCCTTGGGCTAGATCGTGGATCAAAGTCCACACATTTAATGGAGAGGCAGAGATTTCCAGAAGCTTCTGAATTCGGTACTTGTGCATCAAATGACAGCGCATGTTTGAACAGACATCTTCTCAAGGCAGATTTTAAGGAAAGGGATTGAAACAAGACAGATTTAAAGGCTAAAAGAGCATCTGAGAGACCGCCATGACAAGTCATGCTGATAACCAAATGACCACCATAGTATCAACTAGCACTGCTGGAGCACAATAAGACTAACTGAACTTGGTAAAATGCCTGAAGGTGTTTTGAGTTTTAGGTAGCAGCCAAAAGAGAAAAGGTGATATTTTTAAATTGAGGAGCCAGCAAGTGCCACATGAAGGTTGTTACTTCTCCACCTTTGGCCAGACATCTACGTACACCTCAGTTTCAAAAAAATAGTGGCTTCAGTATGAAATGACTTCTGCCTGGATAAGAAATGAGTGCTTCACAGACTTAACTAAGAGCACCAAGGTATTAACGTGACAAGATGATGGTATGCAAGTGTTTGCTCTGCATCGCTGCACCACCTTGGGTATTTTAACCACATCTTATTATACTAAAATGTCAGCATAACACCTAACAAATCCACTTCTCTAAGGCCATGATCTCACTAATGTGGATTCAGCTTTATATCAAAAGGGACTGCAAGAGAGACCAGAGGCTTGTTTCATAAAACTGTGTAGTACTAAAGGTTACATGGACACAAAAGGTAAAATCCTGCGCGGTGTAATAGTGATTTTAAAAGCAGCCCACACGGTCACTTACTATTAATTTTCTCCAATCTTGAATCATAATTATCACAAAAGGGGAGCTCGTAAATGTCATATCTGCCCCCGTTACTTTAACAATTGATTAGTGTGAATGTCAAACGAGGAATATTCATATTATTTAACTTGTCATTTATAAAACTTGAAAGAAAGGGAAATATGATTAAACTACCAATCAAAGATGAGGTCTTGTGCTAAGGCTTTTAGGAAGGTTGATGTGCTATTGTTTAATGGCTCCGAGTTCTCAAAAGAATACTGGCTTTAATAAGGCCACAGAAGTACATCATAGAGTGAAAAGTCTCATGAACAGATTAGGTTTTATGATCTACAATAAAGACATGTTTTTTCGGGGAAATATACAAGTGTGTTTTCTCGACGAACGTCAGACGAGAAGATCCACCTCTTATGTCTGTTCATTAAAAAGCTACAGCCTGGAGGTAAGCTGATCCGAGCTGCTACCTGCCAAGATATACTCTAGCTTATAACCCCCCATTAAACCACAACTCATTTTTACAGTTTTTTACAGTTTCCTGTTTCCAGTCTTTATGCTGAGGTAAGCTAACCATGTCGTGCTAGTGGCTTCATATTAAAGATGTGAGAGTTGCAACCATATTCTCAGCTCATTCTTGGTAGGAAATGCACTTCCCAAACTGTCAAGCAATCAGGCTACGCATCTGTGGTAGACACATATTACAAAGATTCGCACATACTCATTTGTTAAGTAAAACAGAAAGACGCAATGAATGCCAGACATTCCTTCTCAGGCTGTATAAACTACAATTAAGTGGAGCAGTTCAACACTGTCATTCACACAAGAATGCAGGAGAAGGAATGTGAGTGTGTTTTTGTGCCTGTGTGCGGCCAGGACAAGGTGTCTACAACCGCACTTTGTCTCATATTTTGCTGAAACATTTGATTTTGAATTGCATTTGTACATATGGTTATAATTACTGGGAAGTTATGATCAACTTTGGTTACAATGCTGTAAATTAGGGTTTCTTTCTTCTCTTCCTGCAACACAATGCGCAGTGAGGCAGTCTCCAGGGAGGACAGTCAAGGTCATGGACATGATAACACCTCCCAACTGCAGCACCCAGATGTTCGGGGCAAGATATGAGCAGAGTGGAAATAGGCTTACCACAGGCTTAAAATTTGATTTAATGAAAATCTGGACTAAAGGCGTTTTCATTTTTCATTTATTTTTAAAATTATTCTGAGATTAATATTTAATGATTACATTCACAATTAAATGAATACCAAATTCCAACCAGCCACCATTCCTTGCCTGTCCAATTAATCATTTGCATTCAGTGAGATTATACAAGTGCTTCTATAATGTAACTTATAAACATAATTGTTATAATATAACTATTTTTTTACTGGAGACTGATCTGTGGGCTGGGACCAGAACTGGCCAGTTTTCAGGCTTGTTGGCCTGGACTGGTGTCCGGCTGATCAGTCTTGCCTATGTTTACTGCAATTACAAACTACTCTGTTACATTCATGTTCATAGTGGTGAAGGCAAATAGGACTTCACATACTCATAGCTACATGCTAACATGACCTTAGCATGTGTCTTCTTCTCTCAGCATGAGTAAAAAATACAGAAAGTTTGCCAAAGTCAACCATAGGGGAACCACCATGAAAAACATTTATAAGAACATTGTTAATGAAAAACTTCAAGTACTTTCCCCAACCTTCACATGTGTGGTTTAAATAAGCTGACAAAGGTAAAGAGCTTAAGGCTAAAGATATCTAGAGCTCAAGCCAGCAGCCTCAGTATGAATGATTGTATAAGCAGTGAAAAGACCAAAGCAGGTACAAGAAAATTCTCAAGACAAGTCAAAAAAGAGAAAAGGGTGATGTAAGCAACTGACATTTCTTTTGTTAAACATACAAATCTGTAAATAATCTGTTGCACCTCCTTTTGTTTGGTAAGATAAAATATGTCAGATAAAAGTAGGGGCACGGCAACTCATTCTGAGTTATTTATTCACACTGACATCATGTCGCTATCGCCAGGCACCATTTCTGCAGGTCGTGCACCTCTCGATTTGTGTAACCCGGTCTTGTTGTGCTGCTGCCACCACAGCTGGGTTGAAGACACAAGTGTACAATCATCTTGCTTTTACTGCCGTTTTAATGATACATCAGTACAGAAGTTCACCGATTCACAGGTTACGCAGAGGGAGATGTTGCAACAGTTTGAAAAGAAAACTCTGCAATCCCTTTGCTTTTGGTTTTGACTTTTCCTCCTATATCAGCACTAATGTCGGGTTTAATCTGAGCTGCAACACCTATCATTCAGGAAAATACTGCAGCAACTACCTGCACCATAACGTTGGGCATAAATGGATGTATGATGATGTTAATGGCGGGGCACAAAGCGAGCAATGCGGCAGGTATGCTGGTGCCTATAAGGGAAAAAATCTATCCAAACCTACCTGGCTCTGTGTGAAAAAGTAATTGAAGACACAATTAAACCTAATCACTAGTTGTGCCACCCTTGGAAGCAAGAACTGTAATCAAGCTTTTGCAATAACTGGCATTGAGTCTTTCAAATCATTGCAGAGAATTTTGGCCCACTCATCTTTGCAGAATTCAGCCACATTGGAGGGTTTGAACATAAATGGCATGTTTAAGGTCACGAGAAAGTACCTCAATTGGATTTAAGTCCAGACAGTGACATTTAACCCTTTTCAGACTGATCCTTGTCAATGACTTTTTTTCCTCAGCTGTTTCTTTAGATCGTGGCACTATATGTTGCTTTTTGAGATCTTTCAGCCTACTTCACTTTGTCAGACAGGTTGTATTTAAGTGATTCAGCAGGTCTGGAAGAAATCAAGCCTGGGTGTGGCTGGTAACACCGAGCCTTTAAAAAAAATGTGGTTAATTACAGTTCACTTTAGGTTTTTTGCGAAAAAAAAAAGCCAAGAAATCAGAAAGGGGGCAAATATTTTCTCACTACACTGTATATAAACGTGTTTTTTTCTTCTTCTTTGAGCCAGAAATGACCAGGTTTGGACAAGAAGGTGGAGTACTAAGTAATGAGCAGACACTAGCTAGCTTGATTAGCTAGCATCATGTGTGAGGACATCTTTCAGGCACATCCCTTCAGCTATTATGAACAGCTATTATAAAGGGGAATATTAGATCAAAGACAGGCTGTACCAGCTGTAAATGTGTCCGTTTCTGCTGTAAATGTGATCTTAAAATAAAATCTGTTAGGAGCGGCTTACAGTCTGACATGGACATTTGAGAAGCTGCAGTTTTTGACACTTGTATGTTTATAGGCTTAATTTCTGAGCCCTGGAGGTTGCCGTTTGATTAAACCATACCCATCTTCTAAGTTTTAAAGCTTCTGTGCTGTTTCTGGACTACATCTTGAAGATTCTACCAAACTTAAAGCATCTATTCATAGACTGACAGACATCCTCTCCAAACAGCTGCAAAAGTGCTTTAAGCCTCTGTTGTACTAGTTTCTACTATAGTAGAGTGGGCAGTACCACATTTTGTCACACTTATACACATACAGACTCACATAGTGAAAACAAAACCCAGACAGGCTCTTATGGCTGGTAAATAAAAGAGAGTGGAAAAAAACACTTTGGGTTGCCATCTGTTAAACGCTCACTGGAAAGGTAACACACAATAAAGTCCCCTGGGCATACTCGAACCAGAACATTGCTGGTACATGATAATCATCTGAGCCAAGTAGGTCACCAGGACACATTAACTGCAGGATAAATCCATCAACCTGTCTATAACTCACATAAGGGGGCAAACATATTGCACGTGTCTTATATCCCTGCAGAGAGAAAGAATCAGATAACTTTTTTTCCCCCTTTGTATTAGTCCATTCATTCATTGCTGTTTAGCTTATGCTAATACTGTTTAAAAGTAAAGTCTGCTGTGTGAAATATTGTCAGTAGACATGTTTGGCTTTTTATGTGCTAACTATATTGTTTATTCCTGCACCATAAGCTAAGGTGAGATGATTTCAGCCATTTATCTCCGGTACACAACTGCCTGGAAAGGCCAGTAGCACGTCTGAGAGGCTTATTCTCACTCCATTAAATGTTCAGTGGAAAGTAAAGTGCCTGTACAGGCCATTGATTATCACTCAAGCAGAGCCCGAGAGCAAAACTTCCCATGAATAGAGAGACAGTGAATTGGCAAAAAGGTCATTTGTTATGATTAAAGAAAAACACACACACTTTCATTTGTATATCTGTAATAAATGATTACACATTAAGATTTTTTAATGAAATGTGTTATTTAAAGTGTTAATGTGAGTCTTATCATTTCACTAGCTGAAGCTACAGTGTAGTCTACAGTCTTAGTGTAATCAGTTAAATTGAGTACATCAGACCACCTGTAGTCTATGTTGTTTCCTTCCCTGTGCCCTAAGAGGCTTGAAACTTAAAAAATAAATGTTTTATTTAAATAATTTTCTCCTAAACTAAATAAATCAATACTCTAATTTCACATTACGCTCATGCTGCGCTATTGCATGTCACATGTGCATGTCTGCATGACCTACATTTATTTTTGGTCCTAATTGTGCCCCTGGTAGTGACAGCCCAGATGTGAACTAACTGTCACACTGTGAGGGGAGTGAGACTTTGCCCAAAGCACTAAATTCAACTACAAAACTGAAGCACTCTAATAGAAGTCTTTCTCGTTGGCAAAATCCCATTTTATGCACAAACTGTACACATGCTGTTTATGCCATGTCATAATATTAATGGACACACATACAAATAAACCCCCAAATAAGCTTGCAATTCCCTACAAACCCTTCTTTCTTAAAGTCTCAAATTCTGTCTCTTTTATGAAGAAGCAGAACAAGATGCCACCGTCATGGATTGTACAGATAGTTACAGCAATCATAAGATCTTATTAAGACTGTTATTATAGTTTTATAGCTCAATCAATTTTACCTGCTGTGCAATAAGCCCCAAATGTAGACATATACCTGATATACAGTATACACTTCACTGCCATAATAATAAGAGAAATAGCAATAGTAATAAAAAATAATGTCTTGGAGTTTTTTCAGGTGTTTTGGGGCATTTCTGTACATTTTAAATAGTAACATTTGGTGTGAAGTTAAAAAATCCATATAAAATATCCATGAAAAATAATACAGAAAATTCCTTCATGCTATATTGTTCTGTATTTTTTGGATTTCTCTTTTTTAGTGCTGCTATTGCAGATAGATTACATTCACACATATTCTACATTTTAGACAATATTTATGTTTGTATTCTTGCCAAGAATTATATTAAGATCAATTCTATTCTCACCTGTGTCTGCTACAGGCAGATTATTGGTATAACTTAAATACTGAAAGGGGACTCTTTGACTAAAGACAAGGAAATCCATCCACAAGCATCTCTGATGTTTACCAATTAACACATTAAGATTGTTAATAGTCTTCTTAATCTTAATCACTGGAAAGAAACTAAATGAGCACATTTCTTAAAATGGGCTCATTTCCTGCACATTAAGACATTAAAAATGGGTTGCGCTCTCAGTTTGCAAAGCACATTGCACTTTCTTATGATACCAACAGCCTGTTATCTTAGCTGGCTGACACCTGTTGGACTTATTCGTGCTACTTGTGGAACAAAGAAAAAGGGAAATAAATATCTTCTGATTCCTTAACTCATCAGAAATTCAGGGAATCTGGTTTTTCAGGCGTCCTTTGTTTCCTTGTAACTAAGGAAACTCTCTGAAAGCTGGTTTTAACAAGTACTGAAGAAATGAAGCGTGGCATGTTACTTTTTACCCACAAATCAGCAGGTTCACCTGGAAATGCTTATACAGCAGTGTATATCACATATAAATGTAATTTTGTCTTTTCTCAAAACAGTTTCAAATCTTAGGTCTGAACATTTTAAAAACACAAATTGGTGTTTGACACATTGGCAGCGTTCATGCCGAGGAGCCACATGTAAGTCTTATCAAAACACAGCTGCCGCTTCTGCTGCTGCTGGTGGTGCTATATTACCACCATAAAAACACATTCCTCATTTGAAATATTAGGCCTTAGTGGACTTGCGATGCAAAATGCAGTTTGAATCCAATTGAATCGGGGGGTTTTTATCTTTCTTTAAAAAGAGTAGTGTTTCCCACCATTTGTAAAACTTCTTAAAATATTATAACAAATGGTGGTAATGCTATTTATTCAATCTGATTATGGGAGTTTGACTTGCCAATGTCACACATAAAACATGAAGCAATAATGCAGTAACATACAAGCGGCAAGAAAGCACAGCAGTGAGAGAATGAGAGCTGGCTTCTGGAAGTTTATAATATCCTGACCTTTATTTCTTTATTTTTAACAATCCTGTCAGTCACTTCCACTCCACAGATATCATTCTGTGTTTCTGCCAAATTGCTTTTCACTCTATTTCTGCTATTTGAAAGACTAAAGTGTTGATAAGTTTTTGTTTTGTTGTTTTTTTTACTTCTGTAAAAAAGCTTACCATAGGAGAGGCCAATAGATTTTTTGAGGGCGATTACTCATGTGGCAGCAATTTGAGAATTTATCTGTGTGAACAGCTTTTTATTTGGCTCCATTTGCAATGGTGCTGTAGATCGCACGTGTTGGCACAGGTTCTTAGGTTGATTGTTGACACATAAGCCCAGCTTTTGGGTTTGCTTTTGGATTCGTTGAATGGTAATGATCCAATAACCTCTTTATGCTTTTGTGGTTATCAAAAAAAGGTGTTTCTGAGGTAAAATGCTTCTTTGTGTGTTGTACAAACTTGTGTTAAGAGTTAACACGTTGTTTTCAGTTTCAGAAATAATGATGTAATGAGCTGCTTGCAAAAGATTGTATTGACACAATGTAAACGCAGTTGATTTGTGGAAAATAAAACCAAATCTGGCTACAGTTCTCATTTGATCAAGTTCATAACAAAGTAGCTGTTTGAAGTCAGCAAAACACCGCAGGTATTTTTTTTTTTTTTTTTTGTGGATTGGAATTAAATATGGTGTAAATCCGCTCTTTTAGCTCTCATTGCATTGGAAAATCAAAGTCAATGTGAAGACAACCTCTGTGAGATGAATGAGCAACTGAACTTTCTTTTTATCTCTGTTTTCATACAGATTCTGAACACGGGTTAATTAACGTACTTCACAACATCGCGACCAAAGCCTGCCGTTGCCATCCCTGTCAACATTTGTTCCTTTCGTTCTCTCTCATTAACCTGAGCCATTTTCTAATGGGATGAGACACTGGCCGGTGGCTATCGTATCTCTCAGCAAGCCTCAGTTTCACGGACTATCAAAAAATGGCCTTCAGGCACAGTGTAGCCCAGCACTGCTAGAGAGAAAATTGAATCTAGTAAGCAGGCAAAGCCCGGCTTTATTACAATATTAGTTTCAGCCTTATTTACACAAGGCTAGAGCTGAATTCAAAAATGCAAAATTCTTGATGAGAGCAGGCAAAAAATAAAAAGAGTTATGTTTCTCGTGAAGTGGCTGAAAAATGAAGGAAAAGTGATGAAGAAAATGGTTATTCAACTAAAATGGTTATTATTCAGCTATTGCAGTGGATGATAAACAGAATACAATGTGCATCATAAATTTGTAACATGTATGTCTGATGCTTTTACATCATGCTAAATTAGCTGTCAGATGCTCATATCCCTCTACTAAAAAAACAAAAAACACCAAACATGACTGACATTAACATTTTACATGAATATATATTTATATTTCATAACTTTACCAAATTAGAGGAAATAGGTTTTAAAGTTAAGAATACTTTGAATCTTTACACACAGAGTCCACATGTCCATGCATATGGTGACTAATACATAGGGCACATATTTTCCACTGTCTTCACAAGCTAATGAGAGTTAATATCAAAACACTTGAGATGCTTTCACCTGCATCAACCTCTGTCTAATGACGGGAATATTAGATACAGTGTTTGGCTTCGAGGTTCTGTTCGTCTGTTCGAGACTGTTGCGTTTCATCTCAGTGTCTGAATTTGAATGACATAAAATTCTCATATATTATTAGCACCCAGTGGCTCGGTTCCATATACTTGAGAAGCTGACACCACACCATCTGTCACTATCCTGGTGTCTGAAAATATCCAGTGTGATGAAAAGCCCCTCTTAACTTTTCTTCTAAAACATGTTTGGAATATATTCAAATATGAAACTCCTTCAGTCTTTTTGTTATTATACTTCAACATGCAAAACAACGTAGTGTTTATAGAGTGATTAATTCATAATATATTGTGAAATTTTCTTTTTTTGAGGCGGGAGGAGGGATTCCTAAAGTAGATCACACTAAAAAGTCACTTTCATATGAAAGTGCAATATCCTCTGTTTCTCAACAAGATTTATCTATTGCTCATCAAACACTCTGCTTCCACAAATGTCCACAAAAATGAAGTGTACTAACTCAGACTGCAAAAAAAATCCCACTTAGGCTAATGTATATCCTGTAAGTCGCATGTTAAATTTGAATTATGTATTAACAAACAGATGCCAGTTAATATTTCCTTAGAATGTTTTACAGTCAAGCATCGCTTTCCCAACACTTTTCCCAACAGACTACCCATGCACTACCCAGGAACAACAAAACCATTTCCCACCCCATTGCTTACAAAATCCTAGAGGAAACACTGATCCAAAGCATAGTGTTTCAAGTGCCAACTAATAATAGGTGCCCTAATTAAAAGAAATTTATGCACGTTTCGGGCTCTTCGGTGGGAGATGCTCTGGTGGGAAACAGTTCTTTATGCTGAAGTCTTCACATGGAGAGCTTTGAACATTGTCAGTAATGACGGGGAGAGACAGGAGACAAATAAAGGTGAAAGATGAGAAGGATTGAGGAAATGGGTAATGTGCATTACTGATGGGGTAATCTCACAATCCTGAGCCATTTTCTTTGGTAGCCTGTGTTACTGTATAGGTTTAACAGTCAGAGGTAGCCTAATAGATATGTAAGAGAATATATGTGGTTTTGCACCTATGTCTGAGCTTTATGATGGAAAGACTTCTAAAGACCTATCAAACAGAATATTGACTCTATTGATTACTGGTATGCCTGGATGGAAAGGAGATAACTCACAGAGGTCACCTCAGGAAGTATCTCTGAGGTCATGTTACTCTGACCCTTTCAAATCTAAATCCTGGAAGAACAGATAATTGCACTTTAAAGTATTGCCACCATTATAGCACTCCGATTGCTGCTAGCACCAATGTGAAATGGATCCCAATGATAAATTTCAGTGATTTCCCTGAAAATATCAGCAAAGCATGCCTTAACCCATCTTGACTGTTAGAGAATGAAACAACAGATTATGCAGATTAACCACACACTTTGGGTGCAGAATATCACAATATTTATAAAACCTCAGGACAATGGAGAGCTGATTTATTTAGAGAAGTAATTATCCTAAGTGCTTCAACACACAGACATAGCTGGACAATAACCTCAGAACAGGAAACTATGGCCAGAGGAGTACAAACAACCCAGAGAAAACCACAAACCCACAGCCATTTCTGAAGCTTAGACGTT
Source organism: Oreochromis aureus (assembly GCF_013358895.1). Taxonomy (NCBI): domain Eukaryota; kingdom Metazoa; phylum Chordata; class Actinopteri; order Cichliformes; family Cichlidae; genus Oreochromis; species Oreochromis aureus. Next base: position 9,554,256 of record NC_052951.1, on the reverse strand, counting down.
TTTCTCTCCAGATGAGCAAAGCTATTGCTTTACTATTTAAGGTTTTCTTGACAGCGTTTGAGGAATGAAGAACAATACCGCAGATTGACAAGCATAACAGCCAAATTAAAAAAATAAAAATAAAGGTTGCCCATATTTGCTTTTTAGGTCTTTCCATTTAGTGTACAATACAGTTTTTGTGCATGTAAATAGTCTGCAGATTTGGAGAGATCTTACCAAACTATGTATTTCTTCTCAAAGAAAATATTGCTGCTGAACAAAGCTCTTGCAGAGCATACAAAGCCTGCAAAGCTCACGAAATGTTGAAGGGGAAAAAAGGGTGTTCATTCACTTCCAGCATCTGACGAAGTACTAGCACACATTGCCTTTGATTTTCTCTCAAAGGCAATGTTAGGTCAGTGATATGGCAAAATTGTTGAGGGTCAATCAGGAGCTAATCAAACTTAACTGATCTGGCTTTTTTTCTGATTGAAACACAAAAACTTGAAGGAAACGTTTTCCACAAGTCTTGATCTGGATTCACTCCAAATGAACAAAACTACATGGATTGCTATATATTATATCACCCTGATTGAATACACAGTGAGGTAACAATTACACTGAGACTTAGAGTTGAATTTTATGCTGAGCTTTATGCTTTTAATAACGTTTTAATTATAACAATATAATATGTTTCACACATGCAATCAGTTGCTGTTACACTTTATTAAGTTGTGACACTGTATAAATATTATCCTGGTGAGGTAAACAGTTTAAACTCTTATTGTTACATTATTTTTTTGTTTGTGTTCTATTTTTAAAATATGACTTGAAAAGACTGAGACAGTAGAGATTTGTGAAGATCCTCCAGGCAAGCAACCTGCTACCTTTGCAGGGGAGGCAGACAATAATCGATCCCCCTCAAAATGAGATGTTCAAGCACTTTTGCCTCTCTGTGTATATGTTTGTGTGTCTGTGTGAAGGTGTGATGACCTGTTGCCCACAGGGCCACAGGCACTCGTCAAAGCTCCCAGTAGCTTGATCCTCCCCAGGCAAGCAACCACATTCAGCCCCACAGCACCACAAAAAACAAGTGAGTAAACAAGGGAAGCAATTATGAATCACAGCTTTCAGCAGACAATCTGAAAACACATTAAAAACAAGCTCACGCTAACGGCATTGCGTATGCATTTATGCACATTCAGGCTGAACCAAACAATTGCAGCAACATCTGCAGGGGTTTGGGGGAGTAAACATGCAGTCTTAGTTATTCTGTTTCAACAGTTCTTGATGGACCAGCTTCTCATGAGTAAATGCTTGTGTCAAACAACCTTCATGTGAAACGACCTAATTTTTTACACTCTCTGATTTGGATGCTTTGAATGACAATGAAAAATTCCACTAAGATTTAGGATGTCTATCACATTCAGATGGTTAAAATGAAGCATCCATATAATCTGATGTTCAGATGTATAAGTCGGATGTATCTTAAAGAGCAGTGAGAAAAACATAAAGCTACTGGAACTCATGGGCACACATTAATTTGCAACCAGCTTAGGGTTGTTTAAGAAGCATGTACTCAGTCAGTGTGAAGAAGATCCCACATACTGGTGTATTCAAACCAAAATAAACATGAAAGTTCTTTCCAACCAAATGAATGTCCACTGAAGCTTATAAGCTGCATTATTCCTAAGGAACATCACAATTTCAACCAACAAACAAAGGAATTCTTGGCTTACAAAGACATCCTATCAGCCCTATCATCCATAGCAAAGAAATCCTCATTAGTAGTGGGAGTCATCTCATCACTGTCACCATCGCAACGACTGTAGGGAGTCTTGTTAGCTTAGGGTCAGCTTCCCCTAGTTAAACCATTCTTGCTTGAGGTCTAGCACTGAGTAACAGGTGCTGGACGTTTTGTTTTGAGCCCCAAAAGTCAACCTATAGCATCCAGTGCCCGAAACAAAATGATAAGTATGTGTGATCTGTGACCTGCGTACAGCAAGCTCCAGGAGGCAGGCCAGATGTTTCAGCTAAACTACCCTCTGCAGGGTTGCTGTTCACAGCGATGATAAAATTGGGCTGTGTCCTGCTGGTCTCTGAGTCCCTCTTGTACTTAACAATCATACTGACTGAGAATATGTTTTTGCTATCAGTGAGCTAATCCACTGATGTGGATGAGAAGCTTTATAAAGGTAAGATGTCACCTCAGAGGATTTGGATATTTATTGCTAAAGGCTAAAGTAATGATCCTAGTGACAGTTAAGCTGGCAGTGTTTTAATAATGATCCTCGACTTAGTTTGAAAGCGCAGCTGTAAAACAGCCATCTTAACGAAGAACAACAGAATGGGCCGATCTTATATTTCCTGTAGTACCTTTTTATGCAGTCTTTGCAGACCTTTAAACAAAGCAGGTAGAATGGTGAGACAACAACACTCTGGGGACGCATAATTAAGATGTGCACATGGGAAGAAAAGGAAAAGGCCATCTCGACAAGAGCACGTGCTTTTTATGTGCATCATTTAGATTATTGAACATCATCCTTATTACCTGATTTATTACTTAAAATGACACCAATAGCTGAAGGTTTCTGTGTATGATCAAGTCACCAAGCATCCAGCTTGAAGATCTTTGCCATATTTAGGTGTGTTTATATTAAACACATTAGGAATCGGAAAAAGATGTAATCATTCTGATTGCAATTTGGACCATTTGCAAGAGAAATGGCAGCTATCTCAGGTATAAAGTCTCTATAATCAATCATAAGAGCATATTCTCATGGGTTCAAACTGTGGTATTACATGTACTCTGCACCTAATAACCTCTTCCAACTCACTCGGTGACCATTTGTCAAAAAATCTGTCCACTGCATTAGTCAAAAGAGAATTAAGTAAATACTGTTAAATACTGTTATTAGTACTTGGCCTTCTACTAAGGGGTTAATTTCATCGCAGGGCTGTTCACATGAACCACACAGAAGTTATTATGTTCACTTTTAACTTCCTCTTGCCAGTTTGCTTCTTGTATCCTGACAAAAAAAAAAGCATTGAGTAGGTGCCTATGGATATAGATGATTATAGTTCAGAGACATTTTTTTTTTTTTTTTTTAAACTAGACGAGTGAGCCGTACTTCTCAAATCTCCCTGAAAACTCTTGGAATTATGCGGTTACCAAATTTCTCAGTGTGCAAATTTACAGACAACGTACTGGAAAATTGGTGTCACGCACATTTTAGTGCCCTTGGTGAAGAGGATGCGCAAGCTTTAGCATGTTTCCCCCTTTTTTTGACTGACCATTGAAATTTAAGAAAAGGGCAGGTTAAAAGCTGCATTATAGCCACGTTACTGCTGTGCGCTGTTTTTGCTTTCATTAAAGTGGTCTGGAAGACCATTTAGCACATATTCAGCGGTTTGGAAAGTGTGAAGTAAATACAACTTTTCGTATGTTTATTTTAAAGAATGTGATCCAAAAGTAAGGTTGTGTTTAAACCACACGTCTTTTCTCAAGTTATTTGAGCTGCTGTAAGCTTTGGAAGAATCACCTTGTGTGTCAAGGAAAGGAAGTTCTGCATCAGATAAAACCATCACTCAGTGTCAGACACTTACGAAAGCTCTAGTGCTGAAAACATAGCAGTTCTTTTGCAGCTTGTGGCCACTGTTAATGTTACTGACAGCTGCCTCTGCTTTACAGAGTGAACGAGTCTGGCGCCAGCAGAAGCATCATGGTTTCTTTAAAGGAAAAAATAAATAAATATATAAATAGTAAATGAAACAAATGTAATTTCATGTGTTATGAGTCTAAAGTGCATTCAAAAGTACACACGCACACATATTAAGGCTACATTTGCAAATATTTGGAAACGCGTGCTTTCAAATGGTCATTGTGGGTTATTTAGGATAGACTGAGCCAATCCATCAAATTACATATCACAATAAATTGCACAAAACACTCCAATAAATCCTTTCTTTCAGGTTATGCACCCCCAACCTCCACCTGTGACTTCACTGCTCAAGGTTAACATTGGTCGTTCAATAGACAAAAATAAAACTCTGTGGGTAATAATCAATGTGCATACTGGTAATCCAAAAGCTTTTTTCTTTTTTCAGTCTTTGTCTCAGATTTCTCCCAGTGAGAATGATGTTTAAAGATGGCTGGTGGCTGATTTCCCAACATGCAGTGCCTGAACATGAGAGGATATTGTGCAGAGCCTCTGTTCTTAAGTACACCCCTATATAATGAATTTAAAAGGGCGACAACCTACCACCAGCTAACTCCTCCTGCACTTAGTCATGCAAATGATCTCATGCGATTGCAAAACTGAGAGTTCTCACATAAACCTAACAGCAGCCCATGCATTCAGCTGTGAGCTCCAGTGAATTATAATAAGTGGTTTATAAAAGGTATTTCACTGGACAGCAGGGTCACCTCCAGCTCCTCCAGTCAGCACGCAGCATGGGTCAGGGGCCACACACTGGTACTGCAGTCTGCAGAGAGCAAAGGTGACCCAAATACTTGCGGGCTGCTGTTACAGATACAACTGAGAAAATCCATCATCTTCTTTCCCTTCACTTTTTGTTTCACCATCGCTACATTATTGCATATGCACGTGCCCATCGGGTATTATTTGGAAACTTTCTATCACTAGAACACAGGCTAAGGGGGAAAAAATGTTTAGGCAATAAGCAACTCATACCTGAAGAAATGTTTAGAAATACCAGCAGAAGGTAAACTCCTGTGAGATAAGCAGGCATCTCTAAGAGCAGCTGGAAACGGTGTTAATCCAGTGAGAATGCGTGTTCTTGTCTATTTCATCTAATTTTGGAAGTTCTACAGCAGAGCCAAAGACAGAGGGGGGATCGGGGTGGAGGGAGAGTTCCTGAGCTCCGCGGTAATACAGACAGTAATGTTCACAACTGCTCCTCGGACACTGAGTTTGTGTTTGAATCGAAGTTCGAATCAGTCGGAGACATCCTTACGGGTTATCCGACAAGTAGCCCTAATCCACTCAACGCCACTTGGATTTTCTCCACTCCCACTACCCAGCTCCTCACTTCCAAATGCCGCTAACTTCACGGAATTCATCTGGGATCAGATTTGTCCGACTTCGAAAGAAGATTTCCGCGGCTGAATGAAAAGAAAGGATCGAGAAGAAGAAGAAAAAAAGATCCGAAACGTCCACTTGCAGTCACTTTAATGGTTTAAAAATGTGTAGTGTTAGCCCGATTTAGTGGGACTGGCGCTGGTTGGATGAGGCGCCGTGCGTCTCTGCGCTCAGAGCTGGTCTGGCTTGCCTACCCAGTCACAGGCTTTTCTGTTGTGCAGAGGAGATTCCTGCGAATCAGGCACCATTTAACCGCATACGGATACACTGACAGCAAAAAGGCTCCAGTAGGCTTTGCATCGTGCTCAACTTTTAAAAAGATGAGGCTGAAGAAATCTAATATATGTTATAAAACCAACGAAACATGGAATATCCAGTTTTAAAAAAATTAATAGCAAAGTCTCACAAGATCAGGTAACACATCAGGCAACTCCAGCAACATCAGTCCAGTTTAATGAACGGCGGCAGCCTGCAGAGGACTACAGTAAACTCCAACTAAACCCTTTGTCAGCTGCCCATCATTACCCAATATTTTAAGAAGCACTTTTAGTCACAAGCAGATTTCCCCCATCTAAAAGACACTCGATATTTTAAAGTGTGACTATTGTTGAAAGTGAACAAATGACCTTGATGAATGATTTATACTATTTTTATCCCACCATCAAGGAGAGAGACGTGCACTGTGTTCTTATTATATCCAAAAGGGACAGGCTCGGGCAACACACAAAGAACTGCTACAATCTTAATGAGCCGGTAAAGTGTGCCTTCATCTGTGAGGCTGAAGCGGCACTGTGCTTTTCAGGGAAATTGAAAAAATCGATCCAGATCGCACCCTCTGACCCCCACTCATACTCCTGTGAAATTAGATGATATTTTAAAGTGCGTTAGAAATGTAATATCTCGTGGATTGTGTCCTAATGTCACGTTGAAGTAATAACTGGACATCCTCAGTGATAATCCGATTAAAAAAATACTTTCTATCGATAAAGAAAATATATAAACTTGGCAGTTGGTCTAATTCTCTAACCTAGTGAACCAAAGAAATATATTTGTGGTCTGAGCAGGTCAGGGCTCCCTCTGCTGGCTGCAAGAGTGCAGCACAGTCCATGGGAAGGATTGCTCCTGAGAAATTTAGCTTCTCCCTTAGAAATTTGGAAGTACATTAGTGATATTAAATGTTAACGTTGAATTCTGACTCTGTCAACCCAGATCAATACTAATGCAACAGGATTAAGTTCAGTATGTAACCCCCCCGTGTGTGTGCGTGTGTGTGTGTGTGTGTGTGAACCTTTCTGTGTTGACTGTCATATCTAATTTATTGATAGCCAAAGTCATTTAGAGACAAGCAGCTTTATAATTCAGCTTGCAAATAAAGAGCAATTTTAAAAATATAAAAACTTGAATGGTGTGTTTTGCTGTACTAAGTATTGCAGAAAGTAAAAATCACTAGTCATTAAAATGTGTTCAGAATTTGCAAATTAATGATGAGCCCTCCCATTAATCTCTTTGCTCTCTCTCCTACATATGCTGCTTTTATAGGTGGGTAAAAGTATTGGTATCGATAGTGGTAGTAGCAATATTAGCCCTGTAATTACTTGCATTGGATTGATACCAAAATTTGGAGTATGGCACAGCAATACCTTATTTGGTATTTCTCTGTATGCACAGAGGCTCCACCCACCTGCAGTTCAAATCTAAGAAAGCTGGCTTAAAAGGAGCTAAAATGGTTCGTTTCAGACAGAGATTTTAAAAAATAAAAAGGGGTTATTTTGAACCGTGAATCATGCAAAGCCACTCTAGCAGAGTCTAAAAAACAGAAAAATAATAAACTTGGAAATGAGCACAATAGGTACCCCTCATTTTTTGCAATAAAAAGCGTGCATTTAAAAATTCCTCCACATATCTGACTGAAATTAGTAACAAAAACGGAAACAGTAATTATGCATTTAGGGCAAATGTGACCACCCCTCCCTACTCTCGTGCCACAGAAGTGGTAATCTTCAGTAGCTTCTGCTCTTTTAAGCCACATTTAGACTGAACAAAGTTTACTTACTCAGCCCTCCCTGCCCTCATGCCTCAAATCCTGTAATTGCCCATTGTGGACCTCTGGTGGCTCTGTCGAATGCATTCAGCTTTCCATGCCAAGACATCACAGCTGGTAAACAACCAGTAAAATATGGGAAATTACAGTCTCACTATGAGCTCTCGTCTGGCTTCATAAAACACACACTCACTGGCTTTCATTGTAAACACCTCTGATTCTCTGCCGCCTTCATGCATTTTCTACCTTTCTAAACCATTCATATAGTACTAAAAATAATTTTAACAACACAGTGATATTAAAAAAATAATTGGACAGTGCTTTCCTCCATTATTCACTTTTAATTATTTACTGCACATATTGCATTTTCCTTCTTATTTTCCCAAAGGGGGTCTCTGTTTGCTCACATTTCTTTCATTACTTGCACGTAAATATCATCCCTGCAATATGACTCTCTGGCAGCCCAGTTGGCTGAGACTACAAGGAAGAGCAGGCCTGTGATTGTATTGCAAGACATATCGTTTGGTGATGTAATAACTGCATCATTAGTCTCAATTCATTGCATTAATATGAATATACTGGCTGCAATCACAGTAGAGCTAAAGTACAACAAAAAGAAGATAAACAGAGGTTCACCCATGCATCTTTTGTTTTATGCATGTGTGGCCTCTACATAACACCAGGTGCAGTGTGCACCGCTAAATGCAGAGTTTGTGAATTCTGTTGTGTATTTCACAACCCAAAGCACCAATATTTCCAGGAACAGATGGTATAAAATGAAAAAAAATGAACACAAAGACGTGCACGTCTTCACGACAACACAGCGCATAAAATGGCAAGGAATTCAAGGAGAGAGTGCCAAGTACTGAGACCTAATTTTATTTATTTATTTCACCCCAGAGTGGCTATCCAGTTGGTTCTCATCCAAGGGAGAAAATATCTCCAGTAAGCACAAAGCCAAATCCAGCCCTCTTCCCCCTCCAAAAAAAAATATTTACAAAAAAAATTAATAATTTGGAATCTCATCAGAGCAATAAACTTGGCCTTGATCGTCTGTTAGGCACTATCAACTGTTTTTATCCACTAAAGATGCAGACAGGTTTTAAAAGCTGTAACACACAAAATAAGATATTTCATGGGTTTTTTTGCACATACCAGTTGTGCATGTGACAAATCACTGCCATTAGCAGCTCCTTTTCACATATTTTACCCATTACTAGCTGTAATTTTCATGCTGATTCACCGCTCTTTGCTCCTCATCTGACAGTTGGCTTTTTCATGTCTTGTTTGCATCATATTTGTCAAATGCCTTTCACTACAGTTGCTCAGGGTCATGCAAAGTACTGAGGCAAAATGAGAAGCGGCCCTTGCCTTCACATTTAACAACACACTCAGAAAAGCTGACGCAACAGCCCTGCCTTCTGTTTTTCTCGGTCTTCCTCCAAACTGGCAAAGTGGCAGCTGCCCGGATGGTCTCATCATTCATTAAGACTTGGATATCTTTTCAACTTTGCGCCATCTCACAGTATTTTTTTTCTTTCCTTGCTGGTCTACTAAGATTTTAGATGTGAGAAAGGGCTCAAGAATTCCACTTTCACCCATTAGTGCCACACAAACTAACAATGGAAGCTCCACTTTTGATTTCATAATAGAAAAAGAAAACATCTCCATGGTGCCCATTATGGATTAGAAAAACATACTCACATAATTATTATGGCATGTCATTTTCTGCTTTGTCTTTAACTTAACTTTGCTTCAGAGGCTAGGAAGAGTGCTCAGCATATAAATCAGTTTATTGAGGGGGATTTTTTCATCTTCAGAAACCACAGAGACTGCAGAGACAGAAGAACACTTATATGTTTAGCTTTGTTCCACCACAGTATAGCCCCATGTCAAAGCCCTTACCATAAAATGTCAGAGCAAAGAGATAGAGGATTGAACTGTGTTGGCTTTGGACACAGGACTTGCGGTCGACAGCTGCTGAACTGGCATTAAATGGTATTAGAGTCTTTGTCAGCAAAAGGAAATGTGGTATTCTTCCTGGGAAATGGGATCAAAATTGTGTCTTTCAAAGGACAAATACAGAATCAGCACAACCTGGGGCAACACTTCACCGACAGCTTTGTTGAAGCTTATTTCAGACACTTCTTTGAAGCTATTTTGCAAGATAAAACCAAAGCAAAAGCAACAAGATTAGTTTAACAACTACTGGCAATAGAGAACGCAATGAAAAGTAAATGCAGACTAGGAACATGCAAGCATAAAACCAAATTAATTCCAGCATTCTGCACACTGTAGTCACAACGACACGATGCTTTACGCAAAACTGATGAATAGATCATACCTTTATACCCCTGGTTGTTGCCTTGTTCGACTTCCTGTTCAGATGCGGGCGATTGGGTGATGACCTCATTGTTTCTTCTGTGTTTGTCTGTATTTGTTTGCATGGAAAAACAACAGCAAGTGTAAAACATACAGTATTGTTTGACATACATATTATATGTAATTTATATCTTCATGCCCTAAATGTATCCACAAACAGTAAACTACACTGAAAATTGTTGCAGAATGATTGTGCACACAGTAAGATAGTTTTGTTTTTTTGTTTTTTTTAAATGAACAAATAACTGTAAATCAACTCTCAGTACCTAAAAGAACGAAGCATTTTTAACAAAGAAGTTTTATGAACTTCGGTTGACATTTTAGAAAAGGACTTAATGGTATTGAAATGATGACTGGGCTGGTTGAAGTGAATAAATAGATGAAGTTAAAAAGATGTTTCCCAGTAGATAAATACATTTTGCTTTGGAAGCACATTTTAGAAATGCCAACCCTGTGAAGTGTATTCAAATTTAATCCTGCAGTAGCAGAAAGGAGCGTACAAGTTTTCCTAATGACTTAGTCACAAGAGGAATGTGATCTTTTATGTGTAAGCCGAAACTAAATCTAATGCAACATCAATTATGATATAAAAAATTTAGCTTGGTATGCAGTAAAACTTTTGTATAGCTTACTGACATTCATATATATGTATTATGACCTTAAACTGAGAATGAAACATTTCTCAAAATGTTTTAGGTACATTTCTGTGTTTGCAATAATGTGAGCAGTCATTCTATGCATATGTTCACATAGATCAACCTCAAGGTTTTCATTAATTTCCCCCAAGATCGTCCCAATCTTGGGGGAAATTAATGGTGAGTGGTATGGGTGTGATATGCTGTGAAGTTTCAGATATTTTCTAAAAATCTACCACTAGAGGGTGCCACTGCCTAATCAATACACCAGAGCTGGGTGCAAGAAAATGGAACAGAGGCATAATAATTGGGCTTTTATAGTTTCTATAAATACTTATAGTCCTTAAGTATTTAAGTTTTTTAAATGATGCCCATAAACGCCAATATATAAGAAAAGCTAAAGGTTTACATATCTGACAAGGAGATTTAGTCATTTGAAACTGAAATAAAAGAACAGAGCATCAAGCAAAATTACGAATTCCAATCTTTTTTACATAATAACTGGTAGAAGATAATCTCACTCAAAGACAACTCAAAGTGTATATAATTATGATCAGTGCGCTCAATTACAATGAAAGTTTGCATACACAGAGCAGCAATGCGCATTGTACAATAAGGGAGGGTGTCCATTTCACTCCCACTGCACTTGAAAAAGACAAGAACAGATGCAAGTGAACTTTGTTTTCATGTTTTCATCCAGGAAAACATAAATGCACCTACAGGAGAAGTTCAAGTTAGTAAATCACAATAGTGCTAATATATTACTCTTCATCATTCTCACACCCACGTATGAAATTCTCACCTGATAAAAAGTCCATGCCACAGCCCTGCTGCAGGTTGTTCATACAAAGCAGGCCAATGAGAATGAATATTTGAATAACCAGCATAGTCCCAAAAGGCAAAGTGGGTCTTTGGGAAGACCTCGAAAAAGAAGCTAGGACAAAAAGATAGGGGAAAAGAGTGTTAGCACATTTCAAATTTGGGACATCCTTTAGAAATAAATGGCTCAATATACTGTACATGTAGTTCCTTGTGTGCTTTATTGCTATTTTAAACCATCTTAAACTCCAAGAAAATGTAGGAAATTGTTACCACAGATATTCTTATTACAGTTCCAAAGTGAAATCATTCCTTCTCCATCATCTACCCTGCTGGCTAGTTTGTGCAGGCTTGTCTCTGTGTAAAAGTTCTGCAATAAAGAAAAAGAGGCAGACAGATGGACTTTGCTCTGAAATGCATCCAGAATACAGACAAACTTTGGGTCTGCCTGCCTCAGTCTGATCCAGTCCAACCTTAACAAGTGAATGCAGATTGGTGTGGTGTCTGTGCTGAATTTCTTTTCAAACCCCAACACACAAACGAGCCTCTAAATCTTAAAGACGCTCACTGTCTGTTTTGTGGAAAACTGAGTAGGAGTACGCTTTGTGCTGAAGTGCTCCATCAAAATTTCATGCGCTCATACATATTCCAAGTCAAACACCATAGAAATATGGTCACGTTTACCTGCTGCATAGCCCATCCTAATGCTGCAAATACACATTTTTCACACACAAAGCGAGATGAAACAAACCATTACTCTCAAGTGAGTGTGGTGATGAGATACAATGACAGCTCCAGGCAAGGAAAAAAAAGAAATCAGTTCTACTGATCAGCCATCTGTGGTACAAAAAGCACTGCAACTCTTCCTAGCTGTCTGATGGACAGCCAGATTCCTGGGATGTCTTGGCACCCTGTGGCCATCAACTCCATGCACCACTTTAATTGTTCTGAGAATTACGCACCAACAGCCAACACTGTGAATGTGCCAAAAACTTGAATGAAACGTGAATATTCTGTGCACATACCAATGAAAAGATATGGGTTTTGGTGTGTAAAGGGGGGGATATTTACAGTACTGTACTAGCTTAAGGTTCCGGGTTTGTTTGTGTCATTTGACAAAGTGTGAGTGTTTCATGAGATTCATGTGTGTACTATTAAAAACTGGATTGGTTTAATTTAGATATCTAAAATTGAACTCAGTTTTTAGAACCAAGAAAAACAAGTCAAGCTGGACTATTTGAAGACTGTAAATAATTGCTTACTTTAATAACTGATTGTGCTTCTGTACCAGTCAACTTGTAGATATGACAGTTGGAATATATAAAGGTATGAGAATTAATTACACCAGACTAAAATATCTCAGTGACTGATTGTACGATTATTCTGTTAGAAAGTTTGTAGAGATATTCACAGTCAGAAGAGCATGAATTCAGATGACTTTGTTTATAACTTTCTTTGACTTTGGTATAACTTTTCTTCTGATTCCACAATGCGGTTGGCTTTTTTTAAGCTCAGAGAAAAGATCAGGTGGGCCACCATGTATGTTTTCTGTAGATGAACAGTGGCGCAGCTTAGCCGACATTTCATCAAGACAACTGAATGACCAGTGGCAGGTTGAATTTCTCATTTTTCCAGAAACAAACTCGATATGAGCAGGCGTAGCCCCAGGAAAGAGGCAGGATGGATGGATGGATGGATATTAAAACAGTCTGGGGATCCTGTGACTTTTCCTTTGAGCATCATCAAGCAGCTGACACCTGTGATTTTTAAATATTTCAACAGCAGTTGGTGATACCTTAGAATCTCACCTAGCATGCAACACCATGGAGTAAAAATTAGCTTAACACACTGATTTAGTTATTAACCAACGGCTTGTAAATGTAATGTGTCTAAGGCTCAACTCTACATTGCTTAATACTAACTTGAAATGTTAAATGTGTAACCAAAAACGATCTAGCTTAAAACATCCCTGTTCCAATGAACTGTATTACAAACTGTTAGTTTTCTATAGTTGTTTTTTTTTTCTTTTATCCAGTTAATAGTTATTCACAAAGTCTTGCAAGACACTATGTGCTCGACATATTTGTAGGTACTTCAGAACTATCCTGCTGTGATGGGTTCACTATTCTGCAAATCTAGTAAAGATGCTGATGTCTCAAAAAGCATGAGCCAGAAACAATAATATTGCATAGGAATAAAATATGAAATATGAATACCATTCATATTGAAATCTACTCCTAACATAATGAGTGAGGGAGATTTTTGCAGTGTGCTGAATATTAAATGTGGGTGGTAATAATAACATTGCACTGTTTAGCTTTATCCAACATCTGTTGAAGAATACTGAAGGGAATAGTAGAAAGTGGATGTATAAATCAAAATGTAATTTTAAAATATGCCAGCGGAAGAAAAATATGAATCAACCAGAAAAGGCATATAGGGTTATGCATAATATGCTGAAAACTCCATAGGAAAAAAAATCACACCAACAAATCTACAGTAAAATAAAATAAAAAAAAGACAGAGAGAGAAAGTTGTATTATGTGAAGATTAAAAGTATCTGTAATCATCATAATAGTACAATTCTACTGTATGTGAGAAGCATTTCAATAGCTTGCATTCTACTTTGTGTGATGCTTTGATGCTGTGGATACAGGTCCACTTACAGCCAACACTTGCAGAGTTGCCCTTGCTGAAAGACACTATCTGCTAGGCTCATCTGCACAGGCTTTGAGCTAATGGGAAGAGAGTGCAGTCCACAGGAGATGGAAGTGCTGATGTCCCCTTCCGTTTTCTGCCTGTTGGGAAATAATCACGGCTCACCATCTAACATATTGTCAATAAGATGCTGCAGACTAGAACTCCCCCTATACCCTAGCAGAGAGATCGAATACTGTAGAGTGCACTGGACCGTGAACAAAATCACTTTTCAACACCTCCCCACATACACACGCTCCCATCTTTTCAACCTCCAAAAATTTAATCCCATGTCCTCATGGAGACAGAAACATGCAGTGCAATATGCTGCCAAGTGTACCATGTCAAAAGGGAGAGTGTAGACACTTAGATACATAGAACGTCTGTCAAGAAACTATGGATACAAAATGCAAAGCAGACATATCCAATGCACCTTGCAGGAATCTACTGCATATGATTAATAAGTACTATGTAATTTTTACATGGTTTAACATCAAGCATATTTAAATCACTATGCACAGGTTGTGACGGTTGATCAGGACTTCTCCAGTGCAACAGCTCCAGGGTGCTAACTGAAAGCAGGGGGCACCACCAGGAAGTATGATTCACTGACAATTTTGGAGTCTAAATCAAGGCCACAGTGGGTGGTATGTAAAGGAAGAGGCTCACGCTATTGAGAAGGAGAGGCTCAGATATTTGATGTACACACAACACACATCCCACCTGCATATATTAGTGTCACTCAGGTAAAGTCATACATCACATTCTTTTACATTATACAGGGCTTAGTGTTTTCTCGGGGAAAAACTAAGGAGTTCTGGGGAGTTCTTATCAACGCTTGGCAGTTACTGGTGACATATTGCTGTGTCTTTTGGGGGAAATGGATGGTAGGGAGACTAATACAAGCTTTCATCACTGCCACTATAATGCATTAAGGGAGCTATCAGAGCAAGACAAAGGATATTAAAAGTATGAGAGGATATGTCTAGAGCTCCGTCAGGGTTCATAGTAACAAGTCACAGTCAGCTGAGTAGGCACTGTGGAGCAGGAACCACAGCAAGAAGATAACTGATGGTCCCACGGAGCAGCCTCAAAGGGCATGACCCCAGAGGATGAATTACCCTGCATGTCAGGACCAAGAGTTTTCATAGTTCAAGATGCTCTTGGCTTCTATTTACAAATAATTATTGAAATATGGGTTATTTCTGTGGATTTATTGGATTTGTAGCGGTAAAAATGTAATCAATAATTTAGATTTTATCAAGAAAACAACAAATAAATTACAGCAACGAGTCTACTGCAGCAAACTGTACTTGATACAGCACAAACACAGATCAAGAGATTTCAAGGAAAATACATACACTAATTCCACTCAGTGTGACAACTGTTAATTTTCAGTGGGTAGTACAGCATACTCATCAAAATTCTGTTTACCTTAATTTGGCTGGGAAAGTCATTTAAAAGCAACTTTAAAAATGCATATAAATAAACTAAAACTACCAAATTAAGAGAAGCTGTAATGTTTGAGTTATTCTTTTGAATTCTAGCATAATTAAATTGCACACATTCACAGCCAAATGCATCTAGAACCACCAACGGATTTTTAGAACTGGAAATCAAAGGGGTTCTCTTAAAGGGCTGTTATGTCTTTTTAAAGTTTGCATGGGTTATTTTTGGTCTGACACCGTTCAAATCCACTAGGATTACACTATAGACTAACATTTTATTATCTAAGACCTAATAACAGAGGTGAAAACTTATGATTGAGCTATTATTAACCATGTGAACACTAAGTAGATTTCAAATTGTAGAATCATTCAATGATGATTTACTAATAATCAGAACAAATTTAAAGAATGAAAAAAGGTTAAGATTTACAGGTACGCTATAGCATTGCTGCCTACATGAACAACTTTCAGCACTACAGCACGTGGACAGTGTCTGTGCGTGTAAGTCTAAATTAATTGAAAAAGGATTCAGCTGCCTTTGAAGCCACCTATGCCAAAAAACTGCACTAACAGCAGCAATATTACTAAGCAATAAGTAATATGAATGAGTACAACTTTACAACTTACCCCTCCAGGTTATTCCTCAAGTATTACTGGTCCATTTTTCCCAGTGAAGCCAAATCTCTGCCACTGTGTGTTGTTGAGGCATGCAAGTAGCCCACAATGAAAGCAGAAAGAGAAAGAAAAAGAGGGTACATTTTAGACCTGTGTAAAAAAAATTAAAAAAAAAGGTGGTGGTGGAGGTGGTGGGGGTTAAAAGAGGGAGCCTATGCTGGAGGAAGAGCCTAAATAATCCATCTGTGATCTGGGAGACGCTATCAGATGGGGTGAATACAAATCACAGACCTACCTCTGCAGCAACCTAGGTCCAATATCCTCAGGGTCCTAAGGCTACACTCTAACAGTTTATTCTTACAGATGAGGACTAACAACCCACACATTCAAGGACATTAGAAACTGTTCAACTACAACAAAATAATATTTTTGGTCTTATTTTCTGAGATTATTAAAAAGAGAAGGAAATATATTCTTGTATTCAGAAATACCAGTGCTTTATTTTGGACTCAACTCTAAATGAATGTGCATTTTATTAATTTTACTGCATCTGTGCTCAACACCACCCTCTCATTTCTTACAAAAACGATTATATCGCAACTGTTTATGTATAGCAAAAAGCTCTGTCATCTTGGATGATTTGGCACAATTTGGAAACTAGTGCATTTGTGTATACCTGTTCGATAAAGATGCAGAGTTTAAGATACCTGCAAAGAACCATCGTGTGTTGTTGCAATGTGGAGAAACAGCCTTGCTTTGTGGCTCACAATCTGCAAAAAGTATCCCACAGGGTATCCACGTTTACCTGCAGCAAAACCAGCCTGCGTCTCTTGCTGGTGCTCTCAGTGAGTGAAATTGAAATGCTTTTCACCCGTTTAATTTTTCGTCTTTCTCATTTCTATTCAGCTATACACATTCAGGGTGGTGGTTCGAACCTGAAGATGCATAGGTCACAAGGCAGGAAAATATCCAATTCATCATAGAGATAGCAAAGACAAACACATTCTCACCTATAGAAATTTTAGAGGTTTTGAGGCCACCTGATTCGCATGACTATTAAGCACTGCCCTTTTCTATTGTCTCCCACCATACACTTCTGTGTGATTTTCATTTTTCAGAAACACATCACCTGTGCAGCAGCAGCAACTGGCTTTATGTTATTTTAATGAGGGCAATGTCGACTGATGAATGCATCTTCTTGTGTGAAATGATGTTGTTTAACAAAAGAAATTGATCCGCAGGATTATTGAACAGCTATGTGTCATACAGGATTCGACAACAGTAAATCAGCAGGATTAAGCCAACCTGTGCAATGCACTGTAGATTCAAGTACACACCACATATAATAACAGCTTTTAAGTGCTCTTACAAAAAAAGATGGGGAACCGTACATAGTCTGATGCTGCAATGAAGGAATGTCATGGCATGTGACCCAAAGCCTTTTTCTTTTCAACTGCACTCTTATCATCAGCACTTTTATCGAAATCCTTCATCTAACTCAGCAGTGCAGCTTTGAATTAACCTCAAGTCAATATCACGGTCATCGATCTAACAGGAGCAGACCTGTGAGTGTGACAGTGGAAAGATAATCAAAAGGAAACATGGCCGTATCTGGCAGGAATGCTTCTTCGGTGATTAGAATGACCAGGCTGCTTGCAGTTTGAACCCGAGGTGGAATCAACAAAAGACAGACTGTGTGGAGAAGCTGATCATAGAGCAAAATTATATTTGTATTTTGAAGAATGCAAATGACTGCCACACCCCTGTTTATGTATATGAAGTGTTCAGCTGATAAAAATGAACACAATCTGGTGTTTGAGCTCCTTATCATCTTTATAATATCTATCATTCTTGTTATTGTTTTTGATATCACTCATTATCGTAAACTTCTAGCCGTTACCTGACAGAGCTGCGTGTGCCGATGCAAATGTTCAGTGCACTCAGATCAGACATTAAATCATTGTTAACCCGACAGCTTTATGGTACAAAGTCTGTGCGATGTAGAGTTGTTGATACCTATGTGAGAGGTATTTATATAATGCAGTATTTTGTGGTAATGATAAAGCAAGTTCTTGTGTGAAAGCAGCAATAGCTACACAAATTACTTTGAAGAGAAAAAGGTGCATTGTTCCAGAAAAAGCTATATGTTGTGAATGAAATTCTGTAAGACCAGTAAGACTTGCATTTTGTTCGATCTAAGTTATTTATTTAAAGCTATTATTAAATGAAGGAAACAGCTAATGGGAATGCTAATGAAATTTGTATCTGCATTAGCTGTGTGGTAGTGCATTTCATTTGCATTTGCAGACACAGATGAAATGTGCCACCGCGTATTTCTCACAGCAGAAGCGTAACCTCCTAGAATCTCAAATTCATTTAAATTCTCAGTATCAAGTTCCATGAGGTTAGTCACACAGGAATGATGAAGAATTATATCAACGTTTGTGAAATCTGGCAACAGGCTTTTTCCTGAAGGGCTTGGGAAACATGTTGACACTTGGTCCTGGCCTTTTTGGCATCTTTCATTCTTAATTATTGTTTTGTCTTTCCTTCACTGAGTTTTTTTTTTCTTCATTGTGAACGTGTCACATAGACAAAGCATACGTTTAAGGTCTAGCAGTGTCTACATTATCTATTTACTTACCTTGGACAACTTGTACTTATACTACAAAGTGATGTGTAAATACATTTCTTCAGTAAGATTGCTCACATACTTTCAAATTCAGTTTAACTGTGATTTGCTCATATCAAATAATGACCAATGACTATATTAGCATACATTTATATGGTAATATTTGAGTCCTTTTTCCTTTACCCTCTTTGGTTGGCCTGACTGACACTTTAGTATCTACTCTGTGTGAAAACCAAAAGAAAAAAAAAGAAGCTATTTTTATGGATGGACTATTATACAAGAGCTGCACAGGGAATCTGTGAGAATGCAATCCAGGTGTCATTGCCCCTTGGTAATCTCTCTCGTCTTCAGGAATTCATTTTCTCAGCAGCTTCACTTGAAAATGACATTCTGACACCATTTACATGGAAATCACTTTGCCTCTTCATCTGTAATAGTGGTCTGTGCGCAGACAGGACCTCTCTGAGGGCTGGACTATTAATGGACATAAACAAGGAAGGAAGGAAAGAAAGAAAGAAAGAAAGAAAGAAAGAAAGAAAGAAAGAAAGAAAGAAAGAAAGAAAGAAAGAAAGAAAGAAAGAAAGAAAGAACGAAAGAACGAAAAAGAAGAAAGAAAGTTGGATGCATACTAAAACCTGGGGTTTTCTGGGTTAAAGTCAAGGTCAAAGCTTTAGGTATTAAGGGATAAAGCAGCAGTAGAGACTCTGAGAGAAAGCATAATGTGGGAAATTCCTTTTTCTCCACTTAAACCTGGATCCTCTCATTCCCCTTCTCTCTCTCTCGCATGCACAGACACACATATGCAGACACGAATACACACCCACATTAAAAAGAGACATAAAGATTTCCCCCTAAAGCGCAAACATCCACCACAAAGCTCACATCTAAGCACTTGTTGAAAATGCATATAGTGTATGTTTCAGTGCCTTCTTAGATTGCAGTAAGACATGTTTGAATGCAAGATTTTTTTTCCTTTCTTGTTTGTATCAAATATTTTTCTATGATCATATCACAAATTAAGCCAATATTTTAAAATGTCAATATTTTTTTTAAAAAAAGGCCTGTGAAGTGGGATAAGAGTAAAACATCTGACACATCTCTCAGGCTCCAGAAAGCCACAAAGCCAGCATATTGTATGCTTCTCCATGCTTGCTGCAAAACTGCTGCATACATGCACAGTAGCACCTGTGACCTCAAACTTGAATGTTTGCTTAGACATTCACATTAAATATGCACTACAGCCAGAGTCAATGATGAGATTAGCAAATCATAAATAACTGTGTATCTGGTTTACTTGTAGCAAGACAGGGAATGTGGAAGCACCTTTTATATGAAGAACAACAAAACCATGATAAAGTTCTACCATGACACATAAGATCAAATATTTTCTTTTCTAATATTAAATGAAAGTATATATTATATGCTTTGAATATCTTTGAATATGAGAGAAAAGGTAAAAAAAAAAATAGTTTATTTGGCTGGATTAACACTGCCTCCACCTGGCATTACTGTAACACTACTCAAAGAGCTCATAAAGTCACCCCAGCTTTGGAGTGAGAAGACCTACACTTTGTACATTATTTCATGTGGTGTGTTTTAATGAAATGTGTGGTTTTATTTTACAACATGATCAATCTCCATTGCCAGGAAAGACTAAGTGCTAAGCAAGAAACGAGCATTATGCCAGTAAATGTCTACTACAAATGACCAAAATTATAATACTATCAACAAACACTCGAAGTAATAAGCTCTCTGTAAAAAGCATCTCAACAGTGGGTTTTTACATTAATGTTTTCATTACCCAAGCAATGAAAAAAAAGCTTATAGAGTTAACAAGACCAGCACACACCTCCACACTATCTGGAATGTGGTGGAGATTTCTGTCCAGCAGTTTATGTGGGCACAACCATTGTTTCTCATAGCACAACTTATACACAATGCTAGGATACTGGAACAACTGCCAGCTTAGTTATGATAAATTTGTGTAATTTGAGGTAATTGAGTATGAAGGGAAAATAACTAAATCAATCAATGAAAACACGGTTAAATTCAGTTTCCATTACATTTTCAGTTTTCAATACATTTCCAAATCATAAGAACAGTCGACTAAAGGTGCTTTATACTGTAAGATAAAGACAGTACAGCCTACAGTAATAGTGAGAACAACCCAACAGTCAGATGAACCCCTATGAACAAGAACTTGGTGACAGTGGAAAGGAAAAACTCCTTTTTAATAGGAAGCAAAGCGGGGTAGAACCATGGAGGGAGACAAAACTATTTATTTCTTTATATTTTTTTTCTAGAGTATCTCTAGTACTATAAGCTTTTGTTACAGCCACCATCAAATTATGTGCAGTTAATACTTAACTAGTTTGAGTGGGATACAGTGTCAAAGTTATTTTAGTAAGTAATTTTTATGTTAACTGGAACTCCTTGAAAATCGTGACCTTGAAAAGCACAAGGTTTTTGGCTTTATTTCAGATCGGTTTTTCATAACTGAGACCAAAACCTTGCATAACTTCCAGTTATGTTTAAATGTCTTTTCCCAATTTATATAAGCTGAAGCTTCTGAACTGACACATAGTCACTGATAGTCCGGTTATATAAATAAAATAAATTTAATTAATAAATAGTGTTTAATGAGTCTACTTTTTGCTATCTTAGGGTGTTTTGCTACAGCCAACTAAAGAGTCGGCTTTTGAAAATTATTTGCTGTTAACACTATTATACCAAAGCAAATGTTTCAGGTGTAATATAACATGAGCTTGTTGTTGCAAGGTTTTTGGGCTGCCGTGAAGGCAGCACGACAGGCGGGAGTGCCATGCGAAGTGTTTGAGTTGATGCATTTAAAGAGAGAGAGGGAGAGAGCGAGTAAAGCGACGTCATTACGTACAGCGGGACGTCGCTGAGAAGATAAACAAAAAAGGCAGGAAGCCTTCGGCTACACAATCGCGGCAAAATCGGTTTAAAATTTTAGCTTGGAGCTGCAGTTAGTAACTACATGCAGCCTTTTATTGCTTAGGTACGTGCCACACGGAGTTTACAGTCATGGACGACGCAATCATATTCCGTATGAGTGCATTTTCCGAGCAAGGAGGGAGAAAGTACATGGAGGATGTTGTCGAGATAAGACTCGAGTACGAGCCGACGCCGACGCCAGCCGAAGACTATCCAAATTCTCAGAGACAAGGGGGACCGGGAAAAGCGGGAAGTGAAGCTATCAAACAGACTCATAGTGAGACCCACGGACACGAGGTTTCCGCCGAGTCGAGTCCAGCTACTGCAGCGTGGACAGAGAGTTTATCAGACGGGGATAGCGGCAACATCAGTGCACCAACATCAGACCAAAAAGACGCGGAAAATCTAGTCGATACTCGAAGGTCCGTGGCGTTTTTCGCCGTCTTCGATGGCCATGGGGGCCGAGAAGCAGCACATTTCGCCAGGGAGAATCTGTGGGGTCTGCTGAAAAGGCAGCGGGGGTTTTGGTCGAAGGATCACAGCGAAGTGTGTGCCGCTCTACGGAAAGGCTTCATCGCTTGCCACCACGCAATGTGGAAAGAGCTACGTGAGTCACCCAAGTTATCTAACTTGCACTTTATTCCCTCATATTTTTCGCTGGCGATCTTTATTACAGCACGTCGCGCGTAAAATCTCACAATTACGAGTATCGGCATCTTAGATGGCAAAATGCTGTCACGTGAGGCAGCATCCCACTCAGCTGGTTCCTGGTGGCTCCCCTGACGGCCAATCCCGTTACAATTAACAGCGAGCTGTCATCTGACCTCGACTCAGCCTTCGAGGCTGTCACGATATGATGTTGATATGATAGGATGCAAAGACATTAATGGTTAAAACGCAGGGAAAATACTGTTTTAGAGATTTTTTTTTCTGAGAACTTTGGAGAAAATATTCATAGTTTCAGTATTTTTGATATTTTTGATGAGGCAATGTTCAGTCCCTCCCAAATAGCATGGGACTAAGCTGCGGGTTTTAAAATATATATGTGGTAACATGAGCTTTATGTGACTGGATTTCTTAAAATAAAAACAGTTTTCAGCTGTCCGCCCCCCCCAGGCCTTAAAACACAGTCACACACACACTCTCACACACACACAAGGTCTTCATTTCCTCCTGTAGGTGCTGTAAGAAGGGCTCATGAAGATACAAAATCCACAGTTTCCTGTGGTTTCCCTAAAGGTTATAAGGCAGTGTAGAGGTTTTTATAAAATTTTATTTCAGGGTTCAAAACTGAACATATGCCTCTCACTCTTATGCAAGCTGACCTTGTTATTTTTCTTTTTATGTGGTAGGCTGTTTTAGATATGAGCTGTCCAACTGTGATTCTGCCTAGATTTCTAATTCAGTTTCTTTTTTTGTTTTTCGATGGGGGAAAAAGCAGGCCTGAATTTTTCTGTTTGTTTGTTGTTTTACAGTCAATGCATCTGCTTTTATTATCATAGAATATTAACAAAAAGAAAAAAAATACTCTTGTGTGCGACTTATGCAGGGAGCAGCTCCATTGGTAAGAGTTTAACATCATTATTTTCCAGTGCAACTTTAGGGGAAACAAACAAAACATATACCAACATTGATAACGGGAATCAATGAAGTCAATTATGATTGGACAATTTGAAACCACTTCCCTTTAGTTCTGATAGTGCTAACACCTTTATTGGATCAGCTTTTTAACTCACTGAAGCTTCATTTAGACTTGTGAATCTCTGTAGAGCCTACGGCATAGCCTACGTCAGCTTAAGGGTTTTATTTACAACTTATCTAAGGCATAGAATTAACATACAAACAGAAATCCACTGTTAATCCTTGCATTCGTAATAATTCTATGCTTCATAGGTCTGGAGTAAGTTTCTAAGTATGATATTCATAATGTTCATGTAACTTCTGCTTACCTTTTAATGTAACATTTCTTGTTATATTGGTACTCTTGTCTAGAATTTTTGCTAAGTGGTCTCAGAAAGCTGACTTACATTTGACTTTTCTTTTCCCCTTACAGCTGAGTGGCCAAAGACTATTACTGGGCTGCCGAGTACATCGGGCACCACAGCTAGTGTCATTGTCATCCGTGGGGTTCACATGTATGTTGCCCACGTAGGGGATTCAGCTGTAGTGGTTGGAGTGAAAGAAAATGACTCTGACATCACGCTCCAGGCACTTGAAGTAACACAAGACCATAAACCTGAACTTCCTAAAGAGAAGGAAAGGATTGAACGACTTGGTGGCAGGTGAGTCATGAACAGAACCTCAGAGAACTTTTTCTGTGAGGAACTTGTCAAGACTACAGAGTTACAGGCTCTATCAGATAGCCAAATAATATTAAATGTAAGGGTGCTCTGGCTCAGGAGGTAGAGCAGGTCACCTACTAATCAGACGGTTGGTGGTTCTATCCCCGTCTGCTCCAGTCTGCTAGAGTAGAAAAGCGCTATATAAGAACCAGTCCATTTACCATTCAAATCCAGGCATTTGTTCAGTTCCAGCATTGCTGATCTTCTGTCAAGCTTAAATGTCTGTTGGATAACTTCTTCATGTATTAAGCGCCTTTTGTTACCAATGTCTGAAAATATTTTAATGTCTCAGTGGGGGTGGTGTCTTATACCCACGTGTAACGGTTGAAGGTTGGCTTCTTAGTGGAAGTTCAAAAGCTGTCTTGATTATGCTTGTTCCTAAACTGGCTAATGATAATGCAGAAAAGGAGTCCAGTAATCATGAAATAAACATAACCAAGTGTGTTCGGTCCCAGCATAAAATAGAATCCAACAGAATTTGGTCTCATTTAGCATTTTTCTAGTGGGAACTTTAGAAACCTAGCCAGCTAAGGCTAGCTAGCTGCTGCTTCAGCTATCGAGCAACTTGCATTGGTTGCATATTAGGTAATATTAGTTAGCATTAACCAGACGATAGACAGTGCTATCTTAACCCTTCAGACCAAGTGGGTATGGGTATTTCGATCAAACTCTTGAGACTGAACTGATGCATCAGCTTGGGATTTCTCAAATTAATTTTTCTAACTTTAGCTAGCATTTTTCATAATACTAACTAGAGATGGACCGATCCGATATTACGTATCGGTATCGGTCCGATACTGACCTAAATTACTGGATCGGATATCGGCGAGAAATAAAAAATGTAATCCGATCCATTAAATATAAAAAAAAAAAACACCTCACAAAACTTGCGACAAGGCGTAACATCATCTATAATTGACTGAGACTCTCCTCCAGACACTCAATTCCTTTAACTTCCTTTAACTTTAAATATGTTTATATTGTCCATTCTGTAAAATAGTCAGATGTCTATTCATATTAATGTACAGAATTCACCTGCTGCTGCTTCTACTACACATTCACCCAATGTATATACTATATATATATATTTATAATGTTATCCCTCTACCCCCCCCCCCCCCAATGTTTTTGCACATGTCGAGGATCGTGTCAGGATACATTTCACTGTGTGTTATACTTGTATAACTATGCATGTGACAAATAAAGAACCTTGAACCTTGAACCTTAACTCGGCTCATAACCGTAGCATGTCGGAGCAGTGTGCGTCACGTGATAGAGCGGCTGTGTGTGTTTGTAGCCTCGCTACCAAACCAGCATTTCATCTCTGAGAAAGTTATCCCAGAGAGAAGTAAAGCAAGTGTGTAAGTTCATCTCTGAATGTTTGTAAAGCGTTCCCATGTTAAGCTTAACAACCGATATATGGAGCGACTGCCTCTCTCTCTCCCTCACCTTCCTGCTGCTACTTCAATTGTGAAACTGCTTAATGATCAGCTGATCGGCTTTTCTGTCGCGAGTCTCTCTTCTTTGTTTTTGGCCCACTTTGCACCAGAAAGAGGAAACCAGCGGCTGAACAACAGCAGCATGTTTAAGCTTGATAAGCTGTTGTTAGAATTTATTTAATATTACTTTCTACACCAGGATCCTTTTCTACGTAGCTGACGGCTGGTAACTGTGCAGGGGCGGATCTAGCAAGGTTTAGCCAGGGGGGCCGATAGCGCATGAACAGGGAAAAGGGGGGCACAAAGACATGCTTTTCTTTCTTATTCTCATTTAAAATATCTAGCTTTTAATAAATAATTATCTGAATCTTACACCCAAAGTTTTAATCTGATGTAAAATGTATAGAAGTCCATTACTGTATATAGTAACTGTTAAGTCTAATATACCCTAGTAAGCTACAGTACTTTTTCCTTTGGGAAAGTACCATCTGTGAATTCTGCAATTCTGTTGAAGAAAGATGTTGGATCTATTTAATTATTCTTGAAAAATAATTTATTTCTGTGCATTTTTTTTCACCCTGCATCAAATTAAAGTTGATTACGTCGATTAAGCATCATGAGGTGGAGGGTGGGGGGTGGTTCCCTATTTTTTTTTTTTTGCTGGGAGTTTGCAACCCATTTAGTTAGGTTGCTTAATATTTCTGCTAAGTACTCTTTAAAATACCAGAATAGGGAGGATGGTGCAGGTTTAAGTTTATTAGATTGATCAGTGTTGCTGAACTATGAAATATTTTGGGTGCAGTGTATTTTTTACATACAGGTATAACAGAATAGCTTTAGTGTTGTTGTTCATTTAAACTTGAGTATGAACTTATACAAAATGCAGCAAGATATTAAAAAAACAGTTTTATTGATTAAAAAAACACACTATATCGGATTCATATCGGTATCGGCAGATATCCAAATTTATGATATCGGTATCGGAATCGGACATAAAAAAGTGGTATCGTGCCATCTCTAATACTAACTGACTTACACTAAGCAGACATTCTATTAGTTACACCTAGTTGGTAGTGGACTGGAGCCCCTTTAGCCATCAGAACTAAAAAAGTCTTCACGGTATAGATTCAGCAACCAAACATTCCTCAGACATTTTGGTCCTTGTTTACAAGACGAGCATCACAAGTTCGTTCAGCCATAAGCATATGGGTACATTGTCCCAAAGGGATGGACATGTTCATCAACAATATTCAGGTTACCTGTGGTGTTTAAATGATGCTCACTTGGCACTAAGGGGCCCAAAGTGTACCAAGAAAACTTCCCCCACACACTATTGCATCAGCAGCAGCCTGAATCACTGATACAAGGCAGGATAAAACTATGGTTTCATGTTGTTTACATCAGATTCTGACCCTAACATCCATGTGTTGCAGCAGAAATCAAGGCTCATCAGACCAGGCGATGTTCTTTGAATCTTCTCTTGTTCAGTTTTGCTGAGCCCATGTGAACTGTAGCCTCAGTTTCCTGAGGCTTCTTAGCTCACAGGACTGTCACCGGGTGTAGTCTTCTGCTGCTGTAGCCCATCTACTCCACAGTCTGGCCCTTTTTTTTTTTTTTTTTGACACCAATGAGGCATTTTGACCCAGTTAACTGCAGCTCACTGGATATTTTCTTCTTTTTTTTGCCCATTCTCTGTATAAACCCTAGAGATGGTTGTGTGTGAGACTGGCACCAACAACCTGCCATGTTCAAAGTTACTTAAATCACCTTTTTTCCCCATTCTGAAGCTTGGTTTGAAATTCATCAGTTTGTGTTGAACATGTCTACATGCCTTATATATATTGCATATTGAGTTGGTGGCGTATGACTGACTGACTAGATATTTGCATTAACACTCAGCTGAACAGGTGTGCCTAACATAGTAGCCAATGGGTGTGTCTATAGCTATCTATAGCTAGATTTCTACAGTAATAGTCAGAGGCCGTTTAGCCAGCAAGTTGGAACTAATTAGAACTGGGATTTTTTGGCCATGCCCAATTCAACTTTACTGGCATTATGCAGGATAGTGTCTTATATGTATCACCACTGTGTGAACACAAGCTGCAATTAACTGCAAGCAGTAGAATAATGGCTGCAGTTCACTTTATGTGTGCAGGTGTCATTAATAACAATGGTTTTGAGCAAAACTTTGTATTGATTTTTTTTTTTGTTTTGTTTTGTTTTATTTTTATAGTGTAATGAAAAAATCTGGGGTGAACCGTGTTGTGTGGAAGAGGCCCAGGCTGACCCATAATGGCCCTGTGAGGAGGAGTACAGTCATTGACCAGATCCCTTTCCTGGCCGTAGCCCGATCCCTTGGTGAGAAATTTAACTCTTTATTCATGAGATGTTTAAATGTAAGTGCACGATGTGAGTAATGGCTTTTTTCTTTTTTAAAAAAAAACATCTATTCCCACTAATTATAATTTCTTGTGTGTTGGCAGGTGACCTCTGGAGCTATGATTTCTACAGTGGAGAGTTTGTGGTTTCTCCTGAACCTGATACCACCGTGATGACCCTTGACCCCAAACGGCATCGTTACATTATTCTCGGCAGTGATGGACTGTGGAACATGATGCCACCCAAGAATGCTGTTAATATGTGTTATAGTCACGACAAAATGGTGGTATGTAATAGCACCATTTTAATATTTTTACGTTATGTTTATTGTTATTTATGTTTGCATCCAGTATAGAAAGTGGTTTGGAATTTAAAACGATTACAAAGTTTCTGAAGGTAGATGCCTGCTGTACTTATTAGAGTGGGGCTGTTTTGAATTGATTTTCATACTTTCACCTCAAGTAAACACAATTTCAATTAAAGTGGTATCACTGGAAACCTGAAAGCATTGATTCTCTTTATCTCTTAATTTATTAAGGGGCCAAAGGGAATGTCTTGCGCCCGCCGGCTGGGATGCACAGCTCTGTTGTTTTGGAAGGAACGCATGCTCCGTGCAGATAATACGACAGTCATTGTCCTAGCCCTACAGGAACGCGGTGGCCCAGCTATCCCTATGCATCGAGATGAGATTGTTGTCGACATGGCTACAGGAATTGACCATGTTCCTGGCCCAGGGACGACTTATAACACATGTGAGGTCCCAAAGGTCAGTGCCCTAGCTTTTCTTTAGCCTTTTCCTTTTGCTCAGTTTTCATTAAAGCATATGTTCACAGTGTGTGTTTGTCTTTGGCTATTCACTGTATTGTCCTATATATATATATATATATATATATATATATATATATGTATTTCAGTCCATTTTTTTTTAATTATCATTTTAATACTTTCACAATATGATTATTTGTAAACACCTAGAGAAATTAGCCAAAGGTCACACAATCAGTTTCCATCAGAAGACCGATGGTTTACCAAATCACTTTTTGTTTTCGGGGCCCAACAGGCGGAGCATGAGGATGGCATGTTTTATGACGAAGATGAGGTATTTGGAGAAGAACATGAGGGATGGACATGCCTGGAGTGGTAGTGAGGTGACTGACTCAGCAATGAAAATGTGTCAAAAATGATTAGCCCATGATTTGCCCTTCTCAAGATCCAGGCTGGTCTTACTGAATCTGATAGGAAAACGCAGCTGTTTGGATCAAAGGATGACCACATCTCTGTACAACTGGTTAAGCTAATTTGTTCTGAAATACTGGTATTATTACCTCCAATGTAGTGCTTTTGTTTATTTAAATCTGTTCATTGGTATTTACCAGAACATTACTGACAAATGAGCACCAGTGTTGGGAGACGGTGAAACGGCTGCTGTTCTCAGATTATTTCCAGGTTGCACTTGCACAACAGCTGGCATCAGTCTAGGAAATCGTGTTACAAGTCTCCGTCAAAGATCTTATTTAAAATGTCAAATTTTTCAGTGTTTATTCACGCCAGTGCTTTTAGCATCCTTAAAGTCAAGAAGACTGTAACCCTGCTGATGATTGAGTTTATATGAGCGCTTTTACACATACTCTGAACTGCAGCTCATCTAACGCTGTGATATGGCATCGGGAGAGTATATTTGCACTTCCAGAGCAGATGATGATTGTTAAAGATGACCAGTTTATTTAGGCAGACAGATGGAAGATGGGGATTTTTAGGACTGCATTTACTCACCTTTATCATTCTTTCAGATGCCAGTCATATATCGATATTTACTGTTTGCATCATTTGCACATTTATCACATGTGCATGCAATACACATAAAACTCAGTGTAGATTCATTTTTATATCTCTGAGTTTGTCTCCATGTCTCCATTCATATAATATAGCTTCCATGAGTCCATGTCATTTTTAGTCGTAAGTTATTAAATGGCAAATTTGTTTGTTTTGTTTATTCTTGACAACTATGCTTGGATTTCAAAATAAAAGAATGTGCACTTAGTTTTTGGAATTCTATTTAATTGCTCGATAATAATGCTAACTTTTTAATGTTCGCTTTATTTCAGTGGAGTGGCGAACCACTGAATGTTCCCTCACCTTTCAAAGAAAGTTCCACAACCCTGGAGCAGGCATTTGGGTTTTACGAAGCCGCTTTCTGTGCGACCACACAGCTCTTACCCGACATTGACTCCGTCGGGGATGCGCTGCCCCCTTCAGACGACGTTTTTGAAAAGCAAGACTCGACCACGCAGATGGACTGTGCTACTTCCCCTCCGCCAATAAAAAGGTCTCGCCGCTGTTCGCACATCTCCCCAGAACTCAAAGGTCCTCATCGTCGGCTCGGCCGGCCCCCCAACAAAGGTTTGCCCCCAAAGACGCCTCACGGCGAGACGGAAAACAAACAGTCCCTTCAAACTCAAAGCAGAGAAAGAAGCTCCTCTGAGGAACGCAGCATCCTTTCACAGCACCACAACGCTGCCTTGTGCGTGTGCTGAATCCAGTCTCATACTCAATGTGGTTGTTGGCCGCCACACTGAACTAATGAACTAATGATGTGCATCGTGTTGACTTTGAACCAGGTGTGCCACAGGCCTATTCCTAAATGTATCCTTTTACTACAAAGTCCTTTTTTTTTTTTCTTTTGTAAATATGTGAGAAATTGTGAATATGTTATTCCTTTATTTTCTTGCCCCCACTTTGTGTTTTGAGTTTTGAATTGCTCTGTTTACGCTACCAAGTGTCATACTTAAGTGTGTACAATATATTCATAAGCCAGCTAATGGGAGATCAGAAAACAACATCAGTTGAGCAGAACTATTAAGCATGTGATCCTCGAGATTTTTATCAACTATACATGAACTATTTTAGATCGTTTTTTTGTTTTGTTTTTTAACTTGGTGGATGGTATTACATGCTAGCCTTTGTTTGACTAGATTTAATATTTCAGATCAGTTGTTTGGATCCCTGCTGAGCTAAATGTGCTACTGACTCAGCATCTGGAAAGGGTTCAGAGCCAGTTCACATCAAATGGGGAGGCTCAGGCCTCTAGTATTGTTTAGGGTTCAAGCAACGGGTGTGAGGAAATTATGCAGGTTCCGGTTTTGAATCTGTATTAATTATGTGCTGTTATGATCACAGCTTTTACTCATATGATTGATGAATTTCATGCATAGCTTGTGTTGTGATAAAGGCTAACTTCACACAGATTACATGTTCTTATAATGGTGTGTACTTGTATGTACACAATTTGAGTGAAATGGTCAATTAATGTTTTTTGGGTTCTTATTTTATTTTTGGGCTTTCCTGTTATTCTGTTCCACTCGCCTTAATTTATTTTTATTTATCATTTGGCCAATTGAATGACACTTTTGGACCTCTTTACAACTTTAATTAATAAAGGCAGCAAAAGAGGTTATTGAATCGAACGGGTGTCTACGTATTGGAAAAGCCGAGCACACTACCTGTCCACTAGGCACTAACTAACAACTTCAACATGTCTTCCTCTTTGTTGTTTTATACTGTATTCTTTGTATATGCATGGTTTTGCATCCGCAGCTTGTTTGACTCTACGAAGGCAACACTTTATGTTCCGTGCGTTGAATACATTAAGTGCCCGATTCGTGGTGTTGTGTTCATACGGCAGCTCAGCAAAAGTCCCGGCTCATTCATTGCCTTCTTTTTCCATTTTAAAATGTCATGGATGCCTTAGCACAGCCGAGTCCGACGTACTCTTTGCATTATTTTACGTATTTGGGAACCAAACAGGTGACAATCTCTGTGGCCCAGCCTCGAACGCCATGCACCTTCAGTTAGTCTAATTAGTCATTAGTCTAATTCTACCATTTGCACTGCGTCACACTAAATCTGCTCTGCGTGGTTAATATTTTGTTCCTGTTACTTTGAGCGGTTTGTTCGTTTTTGTACGGTGCGTCAATATGCAATAGAAGTATGTACAGTACATTATTATGCAAAGTAATTGGGGTGTTTCAGGAGTCTGGCATGCTCAGATCTATTCCATGTGTTGTGAAGTGTCCAGATGGGTGTTAATGGGCATGTGGTGTGATTTGACAAGTTACAATGCTTTGGTCTGACTTTGTATCCAAATGCTGCCGGTTTTCAAGATTTAACTGTGTAAGTTACAGACTTTGAAAGTGACTGGGTATAAAGTGTTTGTGTGTTGTAATAAAGTTCTCATTTTTCACAGAGTGTCATCATTCAATAATTTCACAACTTTGATAACTAGATTAGCTGTTTGGTGAAGCAGCTTAATCAGTAGACATTTGTGCACAGTATATAGTCTTGAGTTAGCGTGGCGCTGAGATATACTGTAGCGGGGGAGAAGAGCGGTAATAGACCATGCATTTGCTGCTTTTATCCAGTAGATGGCAGCAATGTAAAGGGTTTGAATGCCATCTTGACTGTCGCTTTACCGGACAAATTGGGTAGCTCTTATATAAATCCCACAGATTTAAATCACTGATATACATGACTTGCAACGTGGCTCTTTACAATACATATAATTATAATTATATGTAACATATAGTAAGAAACATATAATAAGAAATTATTTGTTATAATATGACAAATAATTTCTTGTTGAACTTCTCTTTTTAGATGTTCAATAAGAAAAGTGGTCAAAAACATGGAGATGTAAGATCTACAGTTTTAGGACAAAAAGCAAACTCCCAACATGGTGGAAAAAATGTTGGTTTGACTTTGCAAATGCTTTGGCTGTCCGGTATTTTTATACCTTTTTAAAGGAAAAATACATGGAAAAAACAAATTTCAATACAGGATTGTGCTAATTTACGCTATTTTAATATATGTAGTTAAATAGGGGAATTTTATTTATAGTTAAATGTAATTTCTCATACTACATACCATCATTTATAGTTAGAAATAAGTCTTTTGTAGTAAGATGCACTCTGACACACTCTCTACTTTGCATTTCACTTACACGTTACAGACATCAGATCCATGATAGCATTGTGTTGACTTAAATATTTCATCGACTGTCAGCTTGGCATCTGCTGACCCACCTAACATGCAACGTTCCCCTTTTACTGCAGTCTGTCGCTGTACATCAGCCAGCGAAGCATCACTGTGTCCACCGCATTTCTCTCTG
The DNA here is from genome assembly GCF_013358895.1 of Oreochromis aureus. Lineage (NCBI taxonomy): Eukaryota > Metazoa > Chordata > Actinopteri > Cichliformes > Cichlidae > Oreochromis > Oreochromis aureus. The sequence goes on along the minus strand of NC_052951.1, from coordinate 9,521,624 downwards.
CTCCGCCTGTCTGAATTTCTTACAAATAAGCATGATCAGAGCCAGTCAAGGAGGGCGGTGGAGAGCAAACTGGATGTGACAGCTACAGGAATGTCGTTAAGTGCATTTACACAAATGTTCTACAATATTGATGCACTTGCATATTTCCAGGTTATGCTTCTTCCTTAAACTCCACTGTGTTTTGGAGACTAATGTACTTTTAGTTTTGTACTTGTCACTCTGACAGTTGTAGTTGCCAGTTAATTGCTATCTAATTTATAATCAAACAGCAGAAAAGACAATACTAAAAGTCAGACATGTCCTGCTAGAAGAAAAGGAACAGAGAAGATCAGGTACATCTGTTCCATATTCCAAGGAAATCTGGAAAAAAAAGTGAGGAGCAAAATGCCATGAATACATTCAAACTGCATCTCTAGTCCGCGGATGTACCCTTTTATTCGTTCCTTCCCCCATACTGTTGGATCTGGTTTGATCACCATTAGAATAGTTTTTTCCAAGGGTAGCTGCCATGAAGGGTACCATCCTCACCAAATCCCGATGCACTTTGTTCTGAAAACAGGCCTGAAAAAAGACGAAAAAACTCAGTTCAGAAAAGAACTCCAAAGATTACTCGGAGTAGGAGTAAAGATTTCAAACTTTCAGTCTCATAGGCAGATGCAGTTGCAAATTTAAGTGAAAACCTGAGTGATTTAGTGGAGAAGCTCCTGTAAACAACTTGAAGCTCAAGCTTTTCTGGCAGCAGTCAGTCCCCCAGTGGCTAACACAGACATTATTTATAATGTGATTTTCTTTGGTTCATCTCCCAAACTCTTTCATGTGTGTATATAGTACAATCTACAGCAAACTTTTATGTGTGTTTACTAATTTTGCACTTCATTGTCATGTGAGTGTCACATGAAATTCCATTGATTAACTTAGACTTTTGCTCACCTGCCACCTTCACACTCTCACTAATTGACTTGTTTCTCTCCAAGTGTCCCGTCTCCTTCGGGCAGCATCTCAGCAGACCTTTAATGGCTTGCCCTGCACCACTCTTGGGAGGCTCTAGAGTAAGTGTTATGACGAGAGAGACTTCTCCACATGATGTAAAATGACGTGCCCTCATTTTCTCCCCCTGGTCTCTCTCCAAAAAATGTGTGCTGGATTGTGTTCAAATACTGTCTGAAAGATAAAATTAGATCTTTTTACTACTGTAAAAAATTAGACTTGGATAGTTTTCCAGCACATAATAATTATATTCCAACAGTCGTCATAATTTGATTTATTCATCAGATGTCCTAATTTATTGCTGCCTATTTAAGCCTGCTTAGTAGCCTTGTTTAAAAGCACTGTCCAATAAATCAGAAAGTCCCCAGTTATGCTTCTTAACTGTTCTTGATGATAGCTACTGAATAGGGGCAGGCTCCAAAGTAATACAGCTTAACTCGATGGACTGTGTTGTTGCACCTTTCCATTTGCACAATGTGGACTTAAATCAGGCAAGAATCTTTCACTTTATTATTATTTTTTTACTTTTTCTTACAGTCACCACACCTTCTTTTCGGTCATTCGCTCATGCTGCAAACCCACCCAGGGAAAAGAGGGACCACAAGCCAGTGTACTCCTAGTGGTGGTCCCAAACTCTGATAAATGGGGAGGGTTGCATCAGGAAAAGCATCCAATGTAAAGGCTTTACCAAATCAAAAATGCAAAGTGACTGTTTGGTAAGTGTAGATTTTCTTTCTCTATTGCTTTTTGGGCAGCAATCGGTTTTTATTGTTCTCTAAGAAGCACCACATTCCTAAAACAATGCAATAAAGCCCTATAAGATGCTCAGTATGATGAACCTGCTTCATATTACACACTTCAACACTTCTTAATTTACTTTATAAATCAAAAACCGAATCATCCTGGACAAAATGTTCAATGATGCTTTCTCTTAGGAAGTTTGCATTAAAAGCTCATGGTTTACGATAAAAAAAACAACAACACCAAAACAAGAATGGCAAAATAAATCAATTTAGCGAATAAAAGTGGGCCTAAACTCCTCCACGGTGATGTGAACGACTCACTTCCAGGTGTTTCAAAGGCTTGATTGCAGTTCTGGCTGCCAAGGGTGGCACAACCACTTATTAACTTTAGGTGAAATTACTTTTTCACATAGGGCCATGTAGGTTTTGATACATTTTTTGCTTAATAAATGAAATCATCATTCTAAAACTGTATTTTGTATTTATTCAAGTTATCTTTCTCTAATATTAAAATTTGTTGGTGATATGATGCATGTAAGTATGGCAAATATGCAAAGAATTAAGAAATCTGGGGTATGGGGTAAATACTTTTTTACGGCATTATATGAACTCACGTGGCTTACTCACTGTATCCTCAAGCCCTCCAGCCATATTCTCTTTTCCAGGAATAGGTGAACTGCTTGAGAAAGGTTTGCCTGTTGATCACAAAATCCATTTAACTCCGAGCCAGGTGTCAATGTGCTCAAGTGTCCCAAATACAATGAATAATGCTCCATCACATTATGGGCAGACAAGCTTTGTCTAAAGTCAGTGAGACAGCAAACTACACCAAATTCTGATGGATAGAAATACTTTGACATATCTTTATCTATGATGTGTTTTACGTTGTAAATATAAAATGTTAGTTTAAAAAAGAAATACATTTCCAAAAAAAAAACTATTTATACATTACTTCATTTCTTAAGACAGGCATTATGACTTGGGAAACACATGTGTAAATGATAACACTTATTATATTCCATTTTCCTGCTGTGATCTGTCACAGTGTCTAGACTGTTTGTTGAACGTGCCGCAACAGACAATTTGAAATTACAGCCAGCTTGGGAGTAAGCGATGTGGCCCAAGATTGGAGCAGGATTTAGAGGTATGGTGAGGTTAAGATTCTTAACTGTCTCTAAGTCCTTTGATTGTTTCCCTGTAAAATCTTTTTCACCTCACACACATTCCGAACAGTTTGAAGGCAGATTAACCTGCCCAGGTATAAGGACGGCTTTAGTAACGTATCGCTGTCTGGGAGAATATTTTCAGAATGCCTGTGGTTTTTGTTTACTGGAGAATTGTTGCAAAAACCAGCACAATCGTTGAAATCTGTATATAAGAATTGTTCATATTTAAGTAAAAGACACACTAGCTATGAAACCAAAGTGCTCTCACAGAGATAGCCCACCAAAACACAACCTGCTGATGAGCTTTTGCCATCCACGGGAAGTAAACTCCTTTTTGTGGTGGCTTTTTGGTAACCACATGTTACCACAGAGTAGAATGGCGTTTAATCCTCCGCTAATGTGTCCTCACAAGTCATTCTTGTTTGAGACATCCATCTGACCTCCGATCTCTTATAAGGTTCTTACTCTGATCAAACCTCTGAAGCTTGGATTATAACGCCATAGAGGGTCATCACTGTTGAAACAGAGGTGAGAAGTGTTGACACCCAGCATGGGCACTGTGTTTTGTGAAGAGGTCCATAGGTAATCCAGCTGACCTGATTAAACAGTGTGCAGACCTTAAGCTTATAAATCTGTGACCACATACTCTAATGTAATAGAAAATGTGACAGGTTTTATTTTAGTGTTTGCTTTTAGTTTACTTTTAATATGATACCCATGCTGTGTAGGATTTGACTCCTATTAATTTAATATTCCCAAAGTTAAGACATGTGCTCTCAACAGACTGCTTATCTTTATGGCTAATCGGTCTTTATACCTCAAAATAAAACCCAGGGGTCAATTCAGATTATCCAAGCATCAACCAGTTAATCCTTTTTGCTGGGGAAGATAGGCCAGGCAATATGGACTCAGGCTGCACGTAGACCCTGTTCCACCAAACCCTGGTTTGACTGGGGGCATTGCTGGAGACAGAGTGGGTGCAAGTTAGGTGTATGCATGGGGACGTCCGCAAATATCCCATAGTCCTACTGCATATTAAATATAAGGTCAAAACACATAGAGTAAAGACAGCAGTTAGTACGCGCCTAACGGATCTCTTAATTCTGGAAACAGATTAGCCAGAGTTTAATGACCTGTCGGGACCTTGTATGGGGATGCGTTCATGACCTTTAGTGGCGTGTAGTCTCTGAGTTTGTAGTTTGAGCATGTAGTCTCAGCTCTGACAAAGGGTTGTGCGACACTGACTGTGGGGAGGAAGAGACAGGCCTTCTCGTGATGCCCCACTGGCTCCAGTAATTCACTCCATGGAAGATTTTCCACTAGAGCAATCTCGTGATGACACCCCACCCTCAGCCATGTGTGAAAAAAATTGATGATCACATGGTGCGCCCTGATACAGCCCTGACCTACCCGCATTTTGTATTGGTCAAAGAGAGGCTTTATTGAGTGAGTCGTGACATTCTCACAGAAGAGGAACACATCCAGTTGTTGGTGCCTAAAAGCCACCTGGAAATTATTTTCCAGGCCGCTCATTATAACCCTCTGTGCAAGTTTGTACTCCGTAGCGCACTGATGTTTGTATGTGCCTGCAAGTGGCTCTTTGTCCTGACTTTGACACCAAGCTTCTAGTGACTGATTTGTTTTTTAAAGAACTTTAATGCAAAGTTAAAATGCTGTGACTCTGGAAGGACAAATGGACATATTTTAATTCCTAAAGCTCTTGTCCAATAAAAACTTTTTCCAAAGTTTATACAACCGGAGCATCTCCCTTGCTCTTTGTCCTTCACTGTTTTCGCTCATTGTTTCTGACACATCTTAGTACATGCACAAACAACAGATGCCCAGAGATGCCAAACCATAGAGAGAATTGAAAAGAAATCGTTGACTCATCTCATTCCTGATTTCTTGCTGGCGACAAAGGCAGCACTCCACTGACTGAATGTGTATTGCTAGACTATGTTGTCTTTTCACTTTGGCTTAGGGGGAAAGCAGAGGCGGGAGGACATGTTGGGAGCGCAAAGCTGTCAAACAGCTCCTCTGTCACTGCTAGTGCTTTTAGAACTGTTTCACATACTCAGCACAACCTCCTGTAAAGAAAGCAGACTTCAAGAGCCAAACAGGGTCTTACACACACAAACAGACAGTTCTAACCTGACCTAAACACTGTTAAACACTGGGCTAGGCAACATGTTTTAGTATTACTGGACAAAAAACATCCCTTATACCTTATAGCAAATTGGAATCTAAGTGGTCTTGTAGGGAACCAGAAATCTGGCCTATCTTTTGGGGCCTAGGCTTGTTTAGTGGACTTACACATGGGAGAATAGGGTTTGATGTGTAAATGCCAGCTTTTACTGCTGGAAATTATGAATATAGTACATTTTTTCATGCTTATGTGGTGCCAGGGGCTTTGAGTAAAGAGGGTAGAGCTGCATCTTTTCTAAAGCTTTAGCCAAAAGTAGAGGGATAAGTTACATTCACCACCAATTAAAATTCCTAGTCACAGTATATCAAATATTTAGGAAATGCTCAGCCAGTCTTTTCAGAATGTTGTTTAAAAAAAAAAGGTAAATTATACATGTGACAAGAGCAGAATTCCTGATTAGTTTATGAGAATGGACCTCACACTGGAAGATTACAGCCTTTAAGGCAGATAGAAATGAGCAAGACACCAAAAAATGTGATCTGATTAATTTTACCCAAAGTACGCGAGTGTACTCTAGTTTGAAGGGCATTCTTGTGTATTTGTGCACAAATGGCATTTGATAAAATATCTCTGCATCTGACAAAAAGTCAGAGCTCTACTGAGCCAACAATCCCTTTAACGTTAACTAGTAATGACTTCATGCACTTCTTCACAAATAAAATTTTTATCATTAGAGAAAAAATTACCAATAATCATCCCACAGATGTAATATTATCTACAGCTACTTTTAGTACCATCGATGTTAAGTTAAACTCTTTTTCTCCAATTGATCTTTCTGAGTTAACTTCAATAATTAATTCCTCCAAACCATCAACGTGTCTTTTAGACCCCATTCCTACAAAACTGCTCAAAGAAGTCCTGCCATTAATTAATTCTTCGATCTTAAATATGATCAACCTATCTCTAATAATCGGCTATGTACCACAGGCCTTCAAGGTGGCTGTAGTTAAACCTTTACTTAAAAAGCCATCTCTAGACCCAGCTGTCTTAGCTAATTATAGGCCAATCTCCAACCTTCCTTTCATATCAAAAATCCTTGAAAGAGTAGTTGCCAAACAGCTAACAGATCATCTGCAGAGGAATGGCTTATTTGAAGCATTTCAGTCAGGTTTCAGAGCTCATCACAGCACAGAAACAGCTTTAGTGAAGGTTACAAATGATCTTCTTATGGCCTCTGACAGTGGACTCATCTCTGTGCTTGTCCTGCTAGACCTCAGTGCTGCGTTTGATACTGTTGACCATAATATCCTATTAGAGCGATTAGAACATGCTGTAGGTATTACAGGTACTGCACTGCAGTGGTTTGTATCATATCTATCTAATAGACTCCAGTTTGTTCAAGTAAATGGAGAGTCCTCTTCACCCACTAAGGTCAATTATGGTGTTCCACAGGGTTCAGTGCTAGGACCAATTCTATTTACATTGTACATGCTTCCCTTAGGCAGCATCATTAGAAGACATAGCATAAATTTTCACTGCTATGCAGATGACGCGCAGCTCTATCTATCCATGAAGCCAGGTAACACACACCAATTAGTTAAACTGCAGGAATGTCTTAAAGACATAAAGACCTGGATGGCCGCTAACTTTCTGCTTCTTAATTCAGATAAAACTGAGGTTATTGTACTCGGCCCTGAAAATCTTAGAAATATGGTATCTAAGCAGATTCTTACTCTGGATGGCATTACCTTGGCCTCCAGTAATGCTGTGAGGAACCTTGAGTCATTTTTGACCAGGACATGTCCTTCAATGCACATATTAAACAAATATGTAAGACTGCTTTCTTCCATTTGCGCAACATCTCTAAAATTAGAAATATCCTGTCTCAGAGTGATGCTGAAAAACTAGTTCATGCATTTATTACTTCCAGGCTGGACTACTGTAATTCTTTATTATCAGGATGTCCTAAAACTCACTGAAAAGCCTTCAGCTGATCCAAAATGCTGCAGCAAGGGTACTGACAGGGACTAGAAAGAGAGCATATTTCTCCTGTTTTGGCTTCCCTTCATTGGCTTCCTGTTAAATCCAGAATTGCATTCAAAATCCTGCTCCTCACATACAAGGTCTTAAATAATCAGGCCCCATCTTATCTTAATGACCTTGTGGTACCATATCACCCCATTAGAGCACTTCGCTCTCGCTCTGCAGGCTTACTTGTTGTTCCTAGAGTATTTAAAAGTAGAATGGGAGGCAGAGCCTTCAGTTTTCAGGCCCCTCTTCTGTGGAACCAGCTTCCAGTTTGGATTCGGGAGACAGACACTATCTCTACTTTCAAGATTAGGCTTAAAACTTTCCTTTTGCTAAAGCATATAGTTAGGGCTGGACCAGGTGACCCTGAATCCTCCCTTAGTTATGCTGCAATAGACGTAGGCTGCGGGGATTCCCATGATGCATTGAGTTTTTCCTTCCAGTCACCTTTCTCACTCACTATGTGTTAATAGACCTCTCTGCATCGAATCATATCTGTTATTAATCTCTGTCTCTCTTCCACAGCATGTCTTTATCCTGTTTTTCTTCTCTCACCCCAACCGGTCTCAGCAGATGGCCGCCCCTCCCTGAGCCTGGTTCTGCCGGAGGTTTCTTCCTGTTAAAAGGGAGTTTTTCCTTCCCACTGTCGCCAAAGTGCTTGCTCATAGGGGGTCATATGATTGTTGGGTTTTTCTCTGTATTTATTATTGTGCTATCTACTGTACAATATAAAGCGCCTTGAGGCGACTTTTGTTGTGATTTGGCGCTATATAAATAAAATTGAATTGAATTGAATTGAATTGAATTGAATTGAATTGAAAGGCTGACTGAATAAAAGAATTTTCTCCCCCCCCCCCTCAGTAAAACATAAGATAATCTTATTAAGGATGTACTGTAGGGTCAGCAGTAGAGCACAGGTGTACCCTGTAACTTAAGAAGGGTTAAGAAGGGTCTTAAGGGGACAGAAATTATGCCTGACAAGACCCTGACAAGACACAAATAATCTGGTTAAGTATTTAGAAGTCATTTTATTAAAAAATAAATAAATAAATAAATAAATAAAACCTTTCTCAAAGATGACAATAAGCCATTCATTCGTTTCGTGCATATACTTACATGCATGAGGCATCTTATACAGATGACAAACATGTGGTACATTTTGATCTTACTGACCACATAACCTTCTTAAATTCCTGAGCAATGATGTGGAGATGATCCTGTGTCTAAGCCTAGACTGGATTAAATGTAAGGGATTTTCCGTCTTGTTTTGTAAGGGTACTGCATCACATATGTGTGACATGCATCACATGTGTGTCCAAGACTGTGGTGAACTTTGGATGGGCATCATGGACTTTGGTCATAATTATCAGTTAAGAGTGTGAAGAAGTGCCAGGTCTAGCCTGTTGTGTTTGGATGGCCAGATAAAAATTATGGATGAGCATCTTGGGTGAGACTAGAGTGGCTGACCAGTAACCAGATGACTGTTTTGTCTCCTTGTTCAGATTTCCCTCATGACAAACCAGTCTGAGATTACCATTTTGTTTTCTTTTGTTTTGTACAAAACCAAAAATCAGAATTAAAAGGAACTAACTAAATTAATATTAGACATATGGTACTTTAATACAAACTGACCAAATGAAAGTTTCAAGTGTCTCAATCTAAGATCTAATCAAAAGATAAAGAACCTAAAGATAAATATCAGTTTGGTTTTGGAACAGTACATTTTCAGTAAGGATACAAGCATTCTTCGATGGTGGCTGGGCTCTCCCTTTGAGATGGGATGAGGAGCTTGGTCATTCAAAAGGGACTCAGAGTAGACCTGCTTCTCCTCCACTTTAAAAGGAGCCAGCTGAAGTGGTTTGGGCATCTGATAAGGATGCCTCCTGGATGCCTTCTGGGTGAGGTGTTTTGGGCATGTCCTATAAGAAGAAGGCCCCGGGTCAGACCCAGGATTTGCTGGAGAGATTATACTTCTTGGCTGACCTGACAACAACTCGGTGTCCCCCTTGTATGAACTGGAAGGCGTGGTCAGGGTGAGGGAAGTCGAGCCTTCTCTGCTTAGACTGCTGCCCCCATGACCCAAACCTGGATAAATGGTAGAAAGTGAACTGGTGGATTGATTTTAAAGGCTCAAGGCTCACCATGAGTGATAGGTGGATGCTCAAAACCAGTTATAATATGAAAGGTTTTTGTATGTGTGAGAGAGATGATCTTTTCTTCCACACAGTGAGCTTTTCTCTTTTGGGTCTTGGGTATTTATGACTAAAGCTTCAGTTATCCTGACATTATATGAATTGCAAAGCTGATCCCAATCAATTTGGTTGATTTTACAATAATCATCACTTGTATATATGTTATGAATTACCTGATTGAGCATCTTCTTGGAACTGAATGTAAGGACTGTTAGGAATGATTCCAGATGAAATCTAAATACACTCTGATAGAAGAGGTCTCATACAGTAGCTGAGAGATGACTGTCCGTCCCCCACCATGGCCTGCATCACTAATCTCAGTTATCCTCTGATGGGATATTAATGTTCCTGAGTAGCTCTTCTACCCATTACATTAAAAAAATATTTCCAAAACCCCTTTTTAATCTCAACATTTATATAAGCAACACCACAAACATTTGATGCTATAAAGCAATGAAATATAACCATTTTTACAAAATTAAATTATTTAAGTCTGGAACAGTTAATCTTTGATCATTGCTAGCAATAAAGCAATATCATGGATGTCTGTAATTAATTATTATATTCCATATTCTATAATATTACAATACTACAATAATAACTGTACAAAACAATACTTTTAACCAATATGAGTTGAGACTAATTCAAATATGTTGCTCGCCTATAAGTCATGTAATAGAAACACGAGTATAAAGTTTGGTATAGATTACTCAGTAAAAGTTCACAGAATGTCAATACCTTAAGATACTTTAGCGGGTAAGCCTAGAGAGAGATTAGCAAATTACCTGGATCTGTTAAATTGAAATTCAAGGAAATGTAAGGACAAGCGTTTGACTCGGCTCACCCACTTAGTCACCCGACATCTGATCGACCCATCCCCAAATGCTCACACTGGTTCAGTTTTTGTCACTTATAGGAGTGTGCGCGCACACACACACACGCACACAAAATGAACTCCCTTGACATTATTGTGTGTCACTAACCAAACGTGGGTCAGAATGCAGTTTCAGACTTTTCTGGCTCACTATAATCCCTTCCTATTGCACAGATGGTAACTTTATGCATACCTCTGTTACATAAATACACACAGCAGCACCCAAACAAGGCAATATGTAAAGGATCATATAGATTTCTTTTTTCTTCAACAGTGATTTTGACTTCCTTGCTACTAGCAGGGTTTTATTCTAACAAATATGCAGGCCAGATCTGGGAGGGGTAAGCCAGAATTTTCTCGTCACCCACCATGGGGTGAATCCAGTTTTGTTAACAGGATTAAAAACAGGCCAACTTTACGGATTTAAATCAGCTTTGAGCAGATAGCACAAAAGGTTCTGTATTCGTGGTCTACTTGTAAAACAAAAGTTTGCCTTGGTAATATTTCTTATATTCAGAGAAGGAGAATTAGTATTAGAATTCATATAAAAATTCAGAAATGAACAAATACAAAAGAGAAGCTCAGACTAAATTTTCCATTATTGGCTCCATTTAACTGACCTGGCTAAACTGGAGACAGTCACTGGGGTCATAGTGGAGATTTTCATGCCCCTGTGCCCCTGCTTGGACCAGTGCCATCTGCTCATCTACTAATATGGCTAGGGCAGACAGACAGCCTTAGCCTGAGTTACACGCTCCCAGACAAACAATACAGATTTAACATTTAGTAAAGTAACTATGAGAGGTGTGGATAATGTCTCCTACATGGTACTAGAGATTTAGTGCAGTAAAATATTGACAAAGGACTAAGCATGCATTAATAAATATGCATATAATCTACCAATTACTTAATATTATACCTAATATTTTATACACATACACTTTGTTCCAGTCTATGACTTAAATGAGGTCATAATCATTTCACTTTTTGCTATGATAAATTGCCATGGTAAACTTGGTAGAGTGCAGAGTATTTTTGCCATGTAAACTCCAGATTAAATATAATCAATTGTCCAGAAAGTAACATCACCATTCCAAGAAGAGCCTTCAAACTTGTGTGTATGGATAGTAGGAGACTCTGAAGTTTTTCAGTACCATCTAATGTCTATGTCTGTTTCCCTAATGATGCTTAGCAATTCTTCAGTCTACTGTGTTTTCATGATAAAGCTCGTATATTTCTGTTTTATGTATAACTCAATAATGAAGTTATAAAGAATGAAACTGAGTATTAAAAAAACAAGTGTCCACTGCAACCACTATCATCATTCTTCATAACCCATTTTGTGGTCCTTGATCATTTTTTTATGCTTCTCCCATTTCTGGAGAAATCCACTGTCACTCTCTTCCCTCTTCCTACCCACCTACTCATCCACTTCAAGCCACATGTTTTGGAGAACTAAGCAGGAGCATGTTTGCAGTGGTGGAAACCCCTCTTCCAGGCAAATACTTCCACAAACAGACACAACCGTTATAGTATAAATCAAGGACAAGTCTGAGGGCTTGGTTTTTATGTAGAAAAGGGTGGAGTGTCCACTACAGTTCAGGGATGAGCTGCTGCCCCAACTGGAGAAGTTCAAGTATCTTGGGATCTTGTTCATAATTGAGGGCAGAGTGGAGTGGGAGACTGACAGATTGGTGCAGCATCTGCTGTGGATGCTATATCAGTCTGTTGTAAAGAAAACTGGGCTTGAAGATGAAGTCATGTCATTTTACAGGTCAGTTTACATTCCTACCCTCACCTACGGACACAAGCTGTGGGTGGTGACTAAAAGAAAGACTGCAGATACGAGTGGCAGAAACGAACTTCCTCAAAGAGTATTTGAATTCACTCTTAGAGATATAATGTGATTCAGTTCATTGCATCAGATAAATACACCAAATATTTTGTTGACATTACTGAAAATTATGTAATACGAGAATCAAAAGAAAGTAAATAAACCTTACAGTAAAGTAAAGTAAAGTAAAGTAAAGTAAAGTAAAGTAAAGTAAAGTAGTAATATGGGTTCTACTCAGAATAAAAGCTGCAAGTTGAATTAAAAGTATGGATTTTTATTTTTTTAAAATGCAAATTATAACTAAACTAAACAATTTGATGAAAATCAGACAAATATTTCTTTGATGAGAAATCATTTTCCTATTATATTTGCTTCTTATATTAAGTTAATCTCAGGAAGTCCAGTCAGTAGTCCATGTATCTTAAAGATTTTGGTGATCGGATGAGAGTTACAGATCAGTTTTCTGAGTCCTGTGCGCAATAATAGGGGCCTGACAGAAAATCCCTCACAAAGGTAGAAAAAAGACCCCTACGAATTCCTCACGACCCTAATCTTTTCCTCCTGTTTGGTAGCAGAATGCTGATCCAAAAATATTTATCAAAGGCTTAAGAATAATCAAATATTACTTGGACCTCCAACTTAAAACAGAAAGAAATAAAACTAATGACATAAATAGAACTATAGAGCTGGTGTTTACATTCAGTGTAACTGCATATAGTCAACCCTTTGCTCATTTCATTTAGCTATTTGACATATTCCTATTTCTGTCAGAGGTAAATATTCTGTAGATCAGGGGTTGACGAGGACTGAGACAACCCTGAATGCAAGTCTGACACCATCTATTAATAAGTAATTACATTTGATATGCTGTTTAACCAGTTTCTTTTTTATACGCACTGCTTTGAGGTGATGCCATAGAGCTATTACCTGTTGAAATCAGTGTCATCTGACGCTCTCTTACACTCTTAACACACCTGTAACTCACACAGTCTATCATGGGTTCATATATGCAGATGTTGTCTGCCTAGCTAAGCAGGCATCACAAGCAGGCATCACATGGCTTTTGTGACCGTTCAAAAGGTCACAAAAGCCGTGATTACGAGGCAGTCTTGTAGCATTAGCCTCCATTCTGCTTCTACCTGTTTCCACAGTAGAATCTGTACATTTTACTGTGAAGTGCGCTTTGGACTGAACTGCACCAACTTTACTGTCAAGCTTTTTTGTGTTTAACTCTTGTGTGTTTCCATTAGGGGTTTGTGTTAATATATTTGACTTTCCTTAGGTTGAATTGTTAATTGACAATATATGACGGTGCATCTCAGGCGTGTTGCAATTACCTCAAAAATAACGTAAAAAATTACTTTCTACAGGGAGTAAATAAATAATTTAACACAATACTTACAAAAGTGAGGATTTTGTGTAATACATTATTAGTAAAAACACCGATGCTGTTTCTATGTGAGTTATTTCATCTGACTATCCAGTCCTACACATGATTGTAGGGTTCCCAACCCACCAGTTCCCACTTTCACTTATGCTGTAACGTATATACTGTATACTAGTATACTATAAACCAGCATTTATTATCCTGGAAAGTAGACCATAGAGTTAGTCTAAGGAGCTTGGAAAGAAAAGTGTCTGGACTTCTTTAAGAGCTACCTAATTGTGGATATTTAAATGATGATCACAAAACTGACCAAAAATACATATCTGGTCACGGTAAGGGTTTGAACCGCTTCGCTGGGAGTTTTTGCACGTCTGAAGTTTTTTTTTAGCTAATACTTCCTCTGTCAAATTGTTGTATTTTTAAAAATTCTGTAAGTCAACGCAGGCGCTGTAAGTCACTAATAACGTCTAAATATACAGCAATTAAATGCATTAGTATTGCCAAATGTACAGAACAATCAGAGGCTGCAACATTGTAGCTATTCTATGTACTTGGGTACCACACAGCATCACTGAGTGTCATGTAATATTGAGTACTGTTGCGACCTCTTGTCCTGTCAGGTTCCATCTACCTCTGTCATAAGCACATAGGGAAGCTTATGTAGCTATGAAAGTTCCCTGCTTTAGAGACAAAACAACGCAACAACAAAAATAATCAAATTTAAAAAACACACACATGGAGAAACAGTTTAAAATATTTTACACAGATCACACTAAGAGTGCTAAAAGAACTGGAAGATAAGGTTTGAACAACCTGAAGCAGAACAGAGACAAGTTAAAACACAGCTCTAGCCTTCTGCTGTCTTCCTCTTATGGGATTTGTGACACTTACGGATCCCAGAAAATGCACAAGAGTGGCAGGCTTGACAAGATGAGGGGTTAATGATTTAACAGCCAAGTTAATACAGCAAAGCAATACGAAAGCTCCAGAATCCAAAAAAGGACCAGCCCTTTGTAACTTATGTCTCTGCTCAAATATGACCTGTTTTTGACTATACAACCCTGAAGCATCATTGTCATAACTTATATTTTTATCTAAGAGGAAAATTCAAGTCTAGTTTGTTTCACTCTGGAAATGCACTGCACTCCAATTTTCAGAGTTGTGACAGTAAAATGGTGGTTTCTCAATTAAAAACCAGTTAGTTCAGTGCCACAGAAAGGCCATCAATGAGCCAATCACTGCTGTGTGTTAGATTTACGCTGCTGTCAAGCTGTGCAGCCGGATAAGGGTTATTTAAAGTGGCCAGTGCTTGTTTGTTTTTGACACACCCAAAGCATTTTTACCCATCAGTAAAGGGAGGACCATGCTTAACCTTAACACATAATAGCTGCATGGACACTGATGCAACATTATGCAATGAAATGTTATACAGTCCTATAAAAAACAAAGCACACTCTTAAGGTTTCAATAGAAATTAAGTAGGTAAGTAGCAGCGAGGTGCTGCTAATCACTTGATTGTGTGAGCACCTCCATAAAAGCAGACATTTTGTCAATTTGCTGGTCTAGAACTCCAAAGAACAACTAAGAGCTACATCTGAAATTCTACAGCCCTCAGTTAGCATGGTAAATGATAATGTTAGAAACAGTGCAATTAGAAAAAAAGACTGAACATGTACGGCTTATTTGGAAGCGCTGCCAGAAGAAAACATCTTCTTTCCAAATAGGACATAGCAGCTGGACTTTATAATAATTTGTTGCCACAAAATAGAGACGAGCACTTGATACATGTCCTGTTGAAGAGTTAAATGCCCCAGCCAGTTATGTTATATTATGAAAAATAGAACATTTACAATTTTTTGCTTTTAAAAAAATTATATTTTTCCAAAGAAGCCATTCTTAAGAAGGCTGAGGTATGCCAAATTATACAAGAACTGGACAGAAAATAGGGCAATGGTGACAAATCCTAAATTTTAATATTTGGTTCAAATTGTATTTGATGTATTTCCATGTTTGTTTGCACATGCTTCAATAAATTCCAGCATCTATTTCACATTTTCCTAGCAAAATATAAGTTTTACAGCTCACTGTAGAAGGTTTTAAAGGCAATACAATGCCAGACTAAAACAGAGTTGACAGTTTAGTCTAATATAAAACTAGTGATGTCTTTGATGTAACACCAAAGTGAGAAAGCCAAATAATAAATGCGTATAACCAAAGTTCTCAAGATTAAAAATAGTCCACTGTTGTAGTAATCTGCTAGTTAGGCTGAAAGTCTCTCTGAAAGCCCCCTAAATGAATTTGTAGGAAAGCAGATCTTACTCCTAATCAAGTCTAAATAAACATAATGGTGTGACAGTGCCTCAACAGGGAATCAATTCTGCTAGGAATTCTAACATAAGAAGTCTTCCTGCCATGCCACTCATTTAATTTGTGTAGAAAGTAAAATTAATTCTTAATTCTATTGAATGAACAAGCTTTTTTTATAGTGCCCATTAGAAATTTCGCAGCTACTGCCACTTTGATGTAGAAGTTCGTGAGACTAAAATAGTTGTCTGTTAGCATACGTCTGTTAGGCTTTGATTAAATTTGGGCTAAAAACATTTATAGCCCCTACAGCAAAAACAATAACTTGGCCTCTCTTTAAAGCTGTTTGTGTCTCTAGTTTAAGATCATTGGATTAAGTTGGAATCTGAGATGCTCAAAGTCTGTGCTTGAAGCACCCCTGTAAATGGGTTAATGCAACCTAAAATTAATTACTGCGGCATTAGGTTTACAAAGTGTCTGTGTCAGAAGTAAGTGGGTATATTCACAAGTCATTCACATTATACGTCACACAAATCCTATGTTATATAAACCATATCAATAACCAGTGGGACTTGATTTGTATTTTCAGCCTGATTAAGATAGATTTTGGTATGACGGTAGATTTTGGGAAGAGCCTCCATCCCACATAAAAAGAGGAATCATCAGTTTTTCTGGGCTTATCAACACTTAAGGCTCCCAAACTAGGAGATAGTTGAAAACTGCATCAAGTTTCTAGTAAACCAAAATAAGCCACACAGCAAGAAGGTCCTGGATTTGAATACACCATCTGCTGTTTCTTGTGGAGTTTGCATGTTCTCTTCGCTACTTTGCATAGTTTCTCTCTGGGTACTCTGCCTTCCACCCACAGTCCAAAGACAAGCAGTTTGTAGAGCTACATTAATTGGCGATTCTAAATTGCCCATAGGTGTGAATGTGAGTGTGAATGGTTGTTTTTCTCTCTGTTTTAGACCTATGACAGACTGGCCTCATATCTGTTGTGTATTCTGAATGGATGGATCTCAGAAAATGCTGTATTCAACTAAAAGACACTGTCAACATTTAGTTTTTCCTCTTCTCAGAGTGGATTTTCAAATCCTCTGTGGTGGCCTTTGTTTTTTAATTGCTGAGAAATCCAGCACAAACCTGTATCTTACAGAACAGTTTATCATTATTGTCTCATTATCATTATTCTCTTCTGTTCTATTCTTTTCTGTACACTTTTCTGCAAATTAAAAGAAAAAACAGATTTAGGTACAATCCAAGAATCTCTTTCGACACCAAGAAATCATTTGACAGGACTGAAAGGCCTTGCATCTCTCCGTCTTACTCCACTCATCACAGCTGGCCTGAAGTGTCCTGAATCATGGTGGGTCATGGCTCCAGGCCCACTGTGCACCCTAAAACATTACAATTTACTTGTTTGTGATTGCATAGAGGTAGCTTCAATGATACATAACATCTCTATGGAAAATGTTCTGCCTTATTTAAGCCACCTTGAGGATTCTATTATTGGGACAGTTGGTTACATCCTTTGGTGAATTTCCAGTTTACGAGATTAATTACTCTAAGTCTGAGGCAACGCCCTCGACCTAATGTATCCCGGACTTCAACCTGCTCTGATCCTTTTAGCTGAGTCCCTGTAACTTTTTACTTCCCCAGGTATACAAATTACCCTCTCCTTCTTTGACCTGCACAAAGCTAATTTCATGCTGCTAAACCACAAGATTAGGGAAGACCTAGCTTACTGGACAGAGTTGGTGCTGTGTGTCTTGAAGAGTGAACCTCTTTAAGATGAACATGCCTCTGTGGTTTTGTACCCCTTTGAAATAATTTTAACTGAAAGCAAATATCTTCTTTCCTCTATAATATGGAAATTGTCATGACCATTGATCAACAACCACTGATCAAAGACCATTGATCACTGATCAAAAACTACTGATCAAAGACCACTGATCACTGATCAGTGACCATTGATCAACGCCCATGAGTACCATTCACAGAGAGTTGGGTAATGACTGCAATCACAGCATTGCAAGATGGAGAAAGATGTACCCTTAGGCCCCCTCCTTGATTTAGAGATGGTCTTTCCCTTTTCATTTAAATGACCTCCTTGAATCCCCGCTCAAAGCATTCCTCCCTGTCCAGGATGTGTACATCCTCATCACTGAAATAGTGTCCACTGGCTTGTAGGTGGGACTAGACTGCTGATTCAATAAATTCAATAAAGTAAAACACACCAGACAGTACTTTAACGTGTGTTTTAAGATTTAAAGTTGAGGGCTTTATTCTACAACTTTTGAACAATCACGTTTGGAATCTGTTTCTCTCTTTGTGTGTGTGTGTGTGGGGGGGGGATTGTTTCCAAATTGCAGTTTGACTCAAGACGCAAAATTGTTTGTTTATATGCCATATGCTAAAAAGCTCTTGCTAAAAGAATGTTTCATTCACGTTCGTCTCTGGTGGGGCTCTGGCAAAACTTTCTGTCTCTTTAAACTCTTTTATGGTTAAGATTTCAAGTTATTGCCATTTACTATGTGTGTCATCCATCATTTGTGAGTGAATCACTTCCACTTTCGAGCTTTCCTGTCTCGTAACTAGTTTATTCAAGAAGGTAAAGTGACTTCAGACATCCTGAACTGCGTAAATGATGTATTCATTTGATTTCTGTTATCAGTAACACACACTGGTTTGTAATTTTCAATTTTTTTTGACATATCATAGATTATTTGAACATTTTTACATTATTATTATTATTATTATTATTATTATTATTATTATTATCATTGTTATTATTGTTGTTATTGTTATTATTATTATCATTATACGTGTTTGGTAATTGGTAAGCTACGCTTAACGAAGCCCTGTCGAAAATATTTGGCTCGTTAGTGTACCATGTGCAAGGGAAAACAGACGTGTGACAGCGCAAACACAGTCTCTTTCCCTCCCTCTGTTCTCATCCTCGGTGCCAGTTGTTTTCAACAAGCTTGTGCAGTCACAGCGTGCACAGCTGCTCTCTCCCCGTTTGCGATTTACAAGCGGATTCTTACCCCTGTCTCAGTATTTTAAGAGTGGGGAATTTTGCATTCCCTCGTAAGACCAATCATGCCACACAATTCATAAACTTTTAAAATCGGAGTTGCTGTTTGGATGTACGCCATGCGCCTTCAACCTGCGCGGGCTGGCTGGGACTTTTCTTATCGGATGCTGTGCTGAGAAATGCAGTTTGCGCCGTTGCTCCCATGGCTTATTATCCTTTCCAAATTCGCGGACCCGGTGCCTTGTCCTTATCAGCCTTCCTTACCAGCGCACAGCCTTCTTTTCCCGCCGCGCCGACTTTTCCGGACGTCGCGTCCTTCTCCAAGTCTCTGTCAGAGCAGACACCCTCTGACGCGGGGCTGCACGCAGGTCTGGGGTGCCAAAACGAGGCCGTTCAGCAACGTTCCTTGAAGAGACTTGAGCCAGAAGAATGGTTGGACGAGGACCCGAAAGTTACGCTGGAATCAAAGAACTTGTGGAGTGAATTTCACAAAATAGGAACTGAGATGGTTATCACAAAGTCAGGAAGGCAAGTGCAATGCGCAGTCAAGTAGCCTACTGAGAATTTTGTGTAGTGTCTTTGTCGTTTAAAATGTAGCTTTATTGTAAATAGCATTTATGTGCGCTTTTACAGGCTATGTTCACGCTTTAATGGGAAAGAAACAGCGAATAATCTAGTTTTGCTTATGATCGGAAGTTTAAAAAATGTCAGAAAAGGCGACCTCCATAGACAAATAGAAGCTCTATGAGAAAAAAGAGAGGAAAAAACAAAAATGACACTGTTAATTATTAAATATACAACAATTTCTTTTTTCTTCATTAACTATCAGGAGGATGTTTCCCCCTTTCAAAGTGCAAGTAGAAGGGCTGAATGAAACAGCCAAGTACATCTTGCTGATGGACATTGTCGCTGTCGACGACTGTCGCTACAAGTTTCACAACTCCCGCTGGATGGTGGCTGGAAAAGCTGACCCGGAGATGCCAAAGCGCATGTACATCCACCCGGACAGTCCGTCTAAAGGAGAGCAGTGGATGAGCAAGCCTGTTGCCTTTCATAAACTCAAGCTCACCAATAACATGTCTGACAAACATGGGTTTGTAAGTAACACTCACTGAAAAGTTGCTTTTGTTGCTCATTACTCATGGTTATGCTGGGTGACTGGGTGCAATGCTTTAAAGCTTTTATTATGGTTGTAGTTGTAGTAATTAATTACCCAAATACCATTAATTCCAACTCTATTTTTTCTAATTTGCAGACAATTTTGAATTCCATGCACAAGTACCAACCCAGATTTCATATTGTGAAGGCGAATGACATAATGAAGCTTCCATATAGCACCTTCCGGACTTATGTTTTCCCAGAGACAGAGTTCATCGCTGTCACTGCTTATCAAAATGAAAAGGTAACATCATCTTTCAGCTCCTCATACACAAATGACAAATGTCTGTATGGATAATACAGTGTGTAACAATGTTGTGTCTATTTGTCACTGCACAATGAACTTTGGATTGATTAATCTGCAGATCTTTCCTTCTTTTCCATCAAGATTACACAACTAAAAATTGACAACAATCCCTTTGCCAAAGGGTTCAGAGATACAGGAAATGGGAGACGCGAAAAAAGGTATACGTTTTGAAAGCAGAATACATCTTTCGGCCATATGTGCATGGTCTCATGCAATCTTGATTTGTGATCCCCAGAAATAAACAGTTAAACATTTCTTCACTGAATGGAAACCAAAGCAAAGCAGACCAGGACTTTGCTGATTCTGATGATTCCTATGAGCAGCCCAGTACCAGTGAGCCTTTTTATTCCCCACAACTAATGAGCAGCCCTCTGATGTCCACATCAACTTGTCAAGGTGGGTTCATTTAGAGTTCATTATGTTATTAGGCAGCCACTGTTGACCTAACTTAAAATCTACTGCATAGTCACTACACCAAAACAGCTTGCATATATTTTTCTTTTGTTTTTTAGTATATGTGTTTCCTTTTAAAGTAAACATGACATATTCTTAAGCCAATAATTGCTGTTTGTAGTTTTGGCATCTGCTTTTGTTTTTACTTAAAAAAAAAAATTATTTGATGCAAAATTAACAAAGCATTTTAAACTGTGTTTCAAAAGCACATGCGTTAATAATATGATGGCCCATTCAATTTGACTGCAAAGTATTCCATGACACAGTGTCTGACAGTGTTTTCTTCATGGTTCAAAATGTTTGTTCTCTTTCAGAACTGTTTGTTTTTTCCTCACAGATGAGACCAATGTTGTCAGTGATTCAGACGTTGATCCACTAGATGACTGCAATGCTGAAGGCAGCTGCTCCAGGAACGAACAGACATTGGCTTTAAGTCTGAGAAGTGAAGAGATACTGTGGAACAAGTGCGATCTCAGAAAGAACAATCAGGATGGAACAAAAGCAAGAACATCAAGCAGCGCTTCACGTGATAGATATTCTATAGGTATGGGGTCAGAAGAGCATATGAGTGAAATCAAAGATGGGGTCGTGCCTATGATGTTACAGTCATGGAGTGCATCATCCTTCAGTGCTGGTCAGCAACCCACTTTGGATTTCTCAAGTGCACACAGCCAATTCTCTAGTAGGCTTGGGACACCTTTGTCATTTCAATCTGGACAGGTATCAATGAAGCCAGAGGTTTTTTCCAATATGGGTATGGAGAATATGTTTCCCACTTCATCTGGTATAAATGGATTAAGAAATGGAAGCCTTTTTTCTGAACGCATCACCTCTTCAGCTCCGTTCAAACGTCAACTGTCACAGCAAATGCTGGCATCTCAGGTACGCTTCCTCAGGTTCACTATATTAAGCTATTGAACATATTTTCATCCATTCATTTAAGAGGCATTGTAAGTGCCGTATACAGCAGTAACAGTTACTGAACTTCAGTAGCATCTTTAAAGTCTTTGAGCACTAACAAAGGACTTCACATTGAGCAGCTGCAGAATTTTCACAGTGAAACTCTCAGTGAGTAAAGCTGAAATAAGCCAAATGTTTCGTGCCAATATGTTTCATAGCAAGCTCTGTTTGTAATTTGAAGAACAGACTTTTAGATCTTACTTTATGTTTTGTCATACTGTTGGTGCAATCCTACAAGCCTTCATGTTATAATCTTTATAGCTCTGGAACAAAGGTTCATGGTAAACTGATTTTCCACTAAAAAACAGAAAAATCTTTGATCACTACTTGGTGTGTTATGTGTTGAACCAAAAGGATTAAATGAATACATACAATATGAAAACAATGAAAGTCTAGTTTTTCATTAAACAACTACTGAATAAAGTAAAACAATAGCTGGAATGTTTAACATGAATAGTGGTACTTCATTATAAGCCTGTGTGAATCCTTTATGAATGGCTTAGAGGTCTTTATAGTGTGTCATTGTCAGTGTAAAGTAAAGCATAGGTGTGAATCCTCTTGTTGCTTAATGGGACTGCATTGATTACCCTTACTGACTTCCTTTGCTAATGCTTTGGATTTCCTCCATAACATGAGTCAAAGCCAAAGCAAATCACATCTACATGAAATTGATGTTTTCTGTTAGTAATGCTTAATTTTACAGAGCTGTTTATATAAAGAAAGATGACAAGATCTATACTACAAATCTTAACAACTCTACTTTTTAATGCAGGGGATTTCACCATCACCCCATGGAGGACTTTTCTCATATCCATACTGCTACATGGCAGCGCCAGGTTCAGTCACACCAGCTCTTCCGTTCTGCACTGCAACCTCATCGCACTCCAGAAACCGACATTACAGCAACTCTCGACCATGGGTGCGATTCAGCCCTCATCAGATTCCCACATCGATGACCTCAAGCCATAATCTTCTAACGTCCAGACTGCCTGGTAGATCATATTTACAATCTGAGCTGTTTAAATCTGGGAGCAGAGAGTCAACTGTGGTGTTTGACAATAACAGCTATCTAGTCATAAGACCTAATAAACCGAATCCTCCATAATAGACTGTCCTACAAGTTTTAGGAGTTTTAATCAAACATAGTGGAAATTGTGATGAGACACGGACATGTTTGTGAAGTCACGTATGACAATCATGTGACAATGTTTTGGCAGAAAGTCTATATTTTTGCTTATTTTTAAATTGATCATATTATCATAAACTTAATAAAGACAGACTTGGCGGTCCAAAGACACCCAGCATATTATACTAGCCTTGGATATGCATGTTTAATTTATTAATTAAAATAAATATAGTTATAATAAATATTTTTTTAAAGCCGTTATAATTCTTTAACAGAATTTAGGTTATGTCTTCTGGTTTGCAAAAACACCAAGTCACTACTTACTGACAGTCCTACAACAACAAATAAACAAATTTGATTCTACTAAAAGCTACTCAGTGGAATTCCCAGAAAAAGTTGCTATGCAAAAGTCAGTGCCCGGAGTGGAATTCTTTAGAGGATGATATGATGTAATGTGCATAAATAAAAACACATTTTTTACCACTTTATTCTATGTAAATGTGTAAATAGTTTTTCTCTTGCATTCTTTTCACAAGAAAGTGACTAAATGAAGCCTTTTTTTTTTCAGAATGTTTTATGTTTTATATTTTAACAATTAAATATGCCAATAATAAATGAGAAAAGTGACTATTTGACATGTTTCACACTTTCACATTCTGATATACCAAAAATGTGCAGTGAGCTTGAAAAAACTCAGGACTTTTTGTTTATCTTCTTTTAAACCAGCACTTAAGAAATCTCCAGGAGATGTTATGTTTTGTATGGAATTCTGCAAGTATATTGTGTGTGTGTGTGTTTTCACAATTTACATAAAGATGTTGTTCTAATCTGTGATGATTGAGTGATTCATCTAATGTTAATTTTGCTTAATTTGTTTTGTTGGTTTTTTTTGGTGGTGGTGGTGGGGGGTGGTCATCTTTTGGTGAGTTGTTGTGCATTGCAACCCTACATTTCGTAAAAAAAACAACAACAACAACAAACGTGACAGGATGTGGTGTCTTATATCACTGTTCTTAAATGCAAGGATATTTAATATTGATTTAAGAGGGGATTTTCTTTCCTTATTTTTTTTCTCTCTATTGGACCTTATAGACATTTTTTTATCTTCTATTTTAAGTCACAGCAAAATGCATTAGAAGAATAGGGGAGCTCTTGAGCTTACGGTTTTAATTCTAAACAAATTCTTGGGGCAACACATCTTGGCACTCTTGCTCTCCCCATCCAACCCCCACAACCTTCCAGGAACAAACACTGGCAAGACAAGAGACGAGGCAGATTTTAAATTGGAGCTTTAACTGCGGGCCCTCATTTTACTGCCTGCATATTTTACATCTGTCTGCACACATCATTACAATAGTCATAAAACATCTGCAAATTTATAATGGATAAAGGTCTATGTCATCTGTTAGCTCAATAATGTGAACAAAGATTAGCTGGACAGTGACACTATTTGTAAAGTGACAGTCATTCACACAAAGTTGAACCACAAATTTGAAGACACTAAATCATACTGGGACAGTGTAAAAAAGGTCATATCCGTGTAGGACACACCTATACAAACAAATGTAGACTGTGTATTCAAACAAGATGATTCACACTGTTTTTACTCTGAGGTTTGCTGTGGCACACTGGCAAAATAAATGCTGTCACTAGTTGTCTTGAGACTTTAAAAAAAATGCAATACTTAAGTCTTCTTAATACATTTGTGTGCTAGTGAATGTTTGGAGCTTCTTTTTTCTGCAAACCTAAGTTATTAAAGCACAGAAAGAAAAAAGAAAGTGATTGTGATAGTGTCAATATTTAGTCCTGTCACTTGCATGTTTAGTATTACATTAATTAATTCTACTAATACGTAAAAGAATTATTTGGCTATGTTAAAATATACAACAGTCCACTGAGATATCAAGTTTCTGGAGGCCTGTGCTGACCTACTCTGAAAAGGACCAAAGTAAATGGACACTGGGAAGGAAGCAGCTATTTCACACTTCACAGTGTGCTAATGAGCTAAAAGAACTTACAAATACTTCAGGTTTTCAACATCACCTTGCCAAGAGAAGGCAATACAGGTGATTGGATTTTTAAATCAATCCTTATCATCACTATGAGCTAAAATAAAAATGTTAATACAGATGGCTTAAATAGATGAGTTGGCCTTAAAATAGCAATCATTCACTTAACATGGAAACCATTTAAAAGCTTTTGTTAATGTAAATTACACTTTTGGCATGTATCTTTATGTTAAAGTTGAGAAATAGAAAGGTAAAAGTTACTTCCGCTGAAATCCCATAAATTCACAACCACTTTGGTCTGTGAGTGGTGGCTGCAAATCAAGGCCTCTGAAGCCACCTAGTGGAATAAAAGTGCAATAATAATATATTTTCCTCTTAATTATTTGATGTAAACTGGTTATTTCACTAAGGTAAACTTTCATAGTTTATCACGCGTATCCTGTTTTATTTTAACAATTGGGTTAAGGTGGTGTAGACTAATTCAACACTGGTATATTCTAATTTGATTTCATTCTTTCAGTCTTTTGGATGGATTAGTTTTCGGACTCTTAACCCGACGACCAGCATTTACACTTCTACATCATCAGAAACGTCAGCAAGCTTTTACTGTCTACACATGAATAGACAAAATTTTAAGCGTTTTTGACGTGGCTATCCATCTGTCCTACACGCAAACAAATACGGTAAAAAATAAAAAATAATTTTTAATTCGTCACATTAAGTATGAACATTACTTTGAAGAACTGTCTTTGTAAAACAGTTTCACGCAAATAATCATTGAATTCAATTCCCTTTTTTTGAATACGATCAATTCTGATTGCTTCTCATCTGGTATTAGAAGTGAGGTTTTGAGATTTTGCCCGTGTCCCGAAACCAGTTTGAATGGAGACAGGCCAGATTGTCAGCTTTCAAACGACACAGCCAACGTGAGCGAAACGGGATATGAAATAAATCTTCCGTTGACTGCATCGTCTGCAGTCTATACACTCTACTTGCCTGCACTGAACTGATGAGTAAACATCTGTAATATACTGTACACTGGATGCATTTTTTTTTCTTAATTTTTGACATTCTCAGTTTACACACGTAGTCCTCAAAGTACCCGTCGTGAAAGTAGTGTACAACAGACTTGTTAAATGTCGTCTGATCTTAGTGGGCTCACAGCATACTTCAGCACGCTCAGCACAACAAAGACCTGCAACCGTGAAACTGTGTCCTCAACACAGATTCAGCACACCTTTTTTCCGAACCTTTATTGAAAGAAATTATCACATACAAGACAAGTCAAGGAAACAGACCAGTATTGAAACAATTTACATTATAAAGATGGTGAAGCAAGTCATTTTAACTGATTCAGCACACTCAATGCCCAGTTCTGCTACTGTTGCTGTATACATTCGTTGACAGCACATGTTCAAGCACCGCCTCTTCCGGGTGTGTCCCTATCCTAAACACGCCCACATAGATTAACTGCAATTTGATTGGAGCGTTGCGAACGGAATCAGCATAGATCTAGCTAAAATAGACTGTAAGGATTAAACGTTTACTCTACTGATATTTAATTATTAAGACATTATTATATTGAGTGGACAGAGCAAAAACCAAACAAAAACAGAAAACATGATTTATTTTCTTTTTTCATTTTGACTGTTCATATATTTTTAGTCATAAGACTGCAGTAGATATGCTATCGAGCACCCTGGATGGATGTTAAAAAAGCTTTTTGTTTGATTTCAGCTGGATTAGCAGCTGTGGTTATTTTGACTCCACCGTTTTCTTTTGCTTTTTTATTTTATTTACACATAATTATAACTTATAATTAATTTATAAGTTTTATATAACGTCTAACATACAACATCTATTCTGTTTTCTACGTAATTCCCTTATAAGCGGAAGAATGGATACACAGCCTGAATACCTAGGAATACTGAAGTCGCTAATGTTTTGGGTCTTGTGTGTTATCATTTCTATCTAAACTAGTTCTATAGCGGAAGCTGCTGTCAGAGGTCAATGCCCAGGAGTAACCTGGCTGCGCATCATCACATCACCCCACTCTCTGCTGTTAAAGCATCTGATGGGGATGTGTGACCTCATCATGATGTGATGTTTTCATCATCACTCGGAAGAGAGATGTCTGGCAGATACAATTAATTTATCGATCTTTTTAATCCAACTTTTTTTTCAGGATTACGTGTCGGTTTATCTCCACCGGTGAGTCGCTAGCCTACCTGTAGGTGTTTATCTTTTATTTCCGCGTCTGCACGCAGGTTTTCACTCACACTGCAGTACAGTACAGTACGGTAGCCAGTACAGTACAGTCCGTACTATTGTATTAGTGCCGTTACAGTGGAATTATAATTGTATTAGCGCCTGCCGGTAAGCTAGCGTTATTAGCACTTGCGTCTCAGCTTATCTGGGCTTGCTGGGTAATGAAGCTAGCTTTCACGGACAGGTAACCTTAACTAGTCGACTCAATGTTAGTTCTTGTCTTTTTCCTTTTTCTTTTTCTAGAAAGCGGTTCCAGAGCTAAAGTTATGTCATTAAATAATGTTAATTCCGGAAAACAGAAATATGAGTGTTTTAACAAGCTAAACACAGCTATCATTTCGTGATGTTCCCCTGGCTCACTTTTACAGCGTGCCTGTTTGCGGTGTTCGGCTTGTTTTTCTGGTCCCGCAAGCGCTTATCGATAGGTAAGGTGTGCCTTACCCAACAGTCTACTCTTTCCATTTGCTCTGACAGGTGGGTTTTGTTAAATAGTTGCAGCAACCGCACAGGTAGGGTGACAGCAACATGGCAGTTAAGTAACGTCTTATCGTTTCCGCACGTGGTTGTTAATTGACATTGTTTCGAGCCTTCATGGTAAATTAACAAGGGGGAGAAGAAAGCGAAGGTCAGTACTACTGTAGCCGATGCTAGGGTTTTGAGGAAAAACAGCAGTTTTAATCAAGCATTTGTCTTTATTGTTTTTCTTTTGTCCACTCTTTTAAATAGCAGGTGCAAAGTGTACATACTGATGATTACAGTGCAACTCTGGCAAATAGCAAATTTCATCATATGGCTATCTGCCTAAATAATGCTTCACTGGTTCTGTCTATATGATAGCTGGTGACAATATAGCACTCATTACATTCAGGTGTTATTGTTTAATATTTTGTTATTAACATTTTATTCTAAGCAACTGTTTGGCACATCATAAAGTGGCATTTTTTTCTAGAGTGTGGACAAAAATGATGCAATATCAATTGCACTATCAAGAAACTTAAGTTCATGTAACCCCCTTTTGCAATAATGACAAACAACCTTGTGTTCCAGCCAAAGCAATCTGTGTCACACTGTACTCTGTGGCTCCTTTATAACTGCTGCAACCACTGTTCCGCTTCTTGTCAGTATTTGGAGCCTGCTCCTGTCGCCCAACCATGGCACAACAGGACGGCGCTGCCAAGAAGATTCCGGCTGTTGCGGAATTGCACTCTCACTTCATTGTGGGATCTGTGTCAGAGGAGAACTCAGAGGATGAAAACCAAGGGAAGGTGGACTTGCAGCTAGATGAGAAGGAGACTCGCTCCTTGTCTCCATCTTCTGGGAGTTCGGACAGCACCTATGAAATGGGCTTCGACCACATCGACGGTCCCATGCACAATTTAAGGTTAGACTCTAATCCTGACTTGTCTGTCCGGCTTCTAAACGGTAATGCAACAGAAATATATATTTTATTCAATCATTTGTAAATGTCCTTCTAATAGCTATATATAGCAAATGATTGATACGGATAGGGATCCTGCAACTTTCTGTGCTGTGTTTGTGAAACTAGCCAACATCTGTCGTCCAAAATGACACGGAGCATGCTCTGCTTAGATTATGTACTTTTCCTTGGCTATGTAACCCTTTGAGCAACATGTGAAAAATGCAGTTTCTCTAGTTGCACTCTACCAAAAAGTCTCTGTGCCCTCACTGTGTGAGGTTGTCCTGAAGAGCAGGAATCTCGACTTCAGAATGTTTTTTTTGGGAAAGTGGTCCAATTTTTTTTCTTTTTTTTACAGACAGTAATTCCCAAACCAGCTTTTGAAAGGAGCTATTCATGATAGTAGTTTTTAGCCTCTCTGCCAATCCCGTGTTTTTTTTTCTACTGGACTCCCTGATCTCCTGTGTTTTGTCATTTAAAAGTTTTCCTTTTAAATATAAGTTTAAAACGTCTTGAAAAAACAGTGCATGTGTCTTTTTATGTGTACTTGACCTCTAAGTATAATTGTTTGCAAAAACACTTGGGACAAAATTATTATTATTTCTTGCATGCTGACCATAATCAGCAAGTTTACTTTTGTGACTGGTTTTGATTTGATCAGTTTGAATGAGGGTAAACCGAAAGATACTGGGAGATAATGCCGTTGTCAGAACTGGAAATACTGGATGAACGGGGGTTATACCCCTCCACCCACACACAGTCTCTTCCACATCTGGATAGAGTTGTTCCACGCCAAGATCTTTGCAGTGATGCAACCATCCAGTGTCATGCCATATAGAAACCAGCCAGCTAAACGGCCCAGGCTCTGTCACACCCTGTCACGTTCCTCCCCCCATAGTACCCAACTGTCTCAATTCTTCCTCTTTGGGTGGAGCTTTGATTTACAGAGCTCTGCAGTTTCTGTTGGAAGCACTTGCCCCAACATGTAAACGTGTTTGAACAATAAGTTCTACTCTTTTTAACAATTTCCTCCATTATTTTGTTTCTAGGTTTGTTTGTTTTTTGTTGTTGTTGTTATTTTCCTACTGTTGTCATAGATTTTTATTAATGGTTAGACATTCTGACCATTTCACCAACTTATCCAGAAGCCATAAAATCAAAGGGACATTATATTTATATTCTTTGTTTTTTATTCAAACAGATCAAGCATGTCAGGCCTGCACCTGGTGAAACAAGGACGAGATCGCAGGCGTATTGACCTCCAGAGGGACTTCACTGTTGCTTCTCCTGCTGAATTTGTCACACGCTTTGGTGGTAACAGGGTCATTGAAAAGGTAAGAAATTCTGCCTGTGATTAAAATAAACTTTGTCATATATGGACGATAATGTCAATATCATTTACAAACTTTACAATAATAACAAAAAGCATGAAAAGATTCAAATTGTGATATTATGTCAGTGAAATAATTCACTGTATTTGCATTCCATAACTTTTCTGCTGTATTGTGATTAGACTATGTTAACAATGGTGACTGAACTGATGTTCTGCTTTTCCAGGTGCTCATTGCCAACAATGGCATTGCAGCAGTGAAATGCATGCGCTCCATCCGCCGCTGGGCCTATGAAATGTTTCGCAATGAAAGGGCAATCCGTTTTGTCGTCATGGTGACCCCAGAAGACCTGAAGGCCAATGCAGGTGAGCTAAAGTTAGGTTTCCCCAAACAGTAGACTCATTGTATGTGCTACCAACTTCAGCAAATGTTTTTTGAGATTTTTGAGACCGGTATATTGACTTTATGATCCTGAGCTTTTGTCCTTAAGTAATTCATCAGACAATATGGAATGTTATTTCACACATTTTGGTTACATTTTAACTATGTTATAGCTAATTTGACTGGCTTTTTTGGTATTGTAGACAGGACTGAGAATAATTGTTCATATTTTGTCATCTTACAGTTATTTTTTTTCTATCTTTTTTGTGCTTTACAGAGTACATCAAGATGGCAGATCATTATGTGCCTGTACCCGGGGGGACTAATAACAACAACTATGCCAATGTTGAGCTCATTCTAGACATTGCTAAACGCATACCAGTTCAGGTATCACCAGAATATTTTTCAGTAGTTTCTACTGTAATTACCTTTTTTTGTTTGCTTGTTTTTTTTGTCATCTGGTGTTGTATTGTTTTATTTATTATAGGCAGTGTGGGCTGGATGGGGGCATGCCTCAGAAAACCCTAAACTCCCAGAGCTCCTTCAAAAGCATGGCATTGCTTTCATGGGTGAGGAGTGAGGGTCACTTTGACCATCACCTGTTCTTCATTTGCCAGAGTAATTTAAGAGTAAAGTGTTAAAATTCTTCTCTCTTTTCTTAGGTCCACCAAGTCAGGCTATGTGGGCTCTTGGAGATAAGATTGCTTCCTCCATCGTGGCTCAGACAGCTGGAATTCCAACAATGCCCTGGAGCGGAACAGGTAGGTCATAGATTCTGGTCTCTGAATATTGTAGCTGGTCAACATTCCTAACATTTCAGATGAAATAAAATATTAACGATGCACAGTGACACTGAAAAGTTTCTATGCTGAATACATTTTGGGATCTTCTTTTTCAGGTCTGACAGTGGACTGGCCAGAGAATAACCAAAAGAAGAAGGTCGTCAACGTTCCTCACGACTTGTATGAGCTTGGCTGCGTCCAGGATGTAGAGCATGGCATGAAAGTAAGCAATTCACCTAAAAGTGTATAATGGAAAATGAGTGTTGCATGCACGCTTTCTAACATCTCTTTCTATCACAAGGCTGCAGAGAAAATTGGCTACCCTATAATGGTGAAGGCCTCAGAAGGTGGTGGAGGAAAAGGGATCCGTAAAGTCAACTCTGCTGATGACTTCCCTAACCTGTTCAGACAGGTAATTTAACATTTACAGCTTTTCCTGCTTTTTGGTACGGTGGTATTTTATGTATTCTATGATTTCAAGAATATATTTTATCTTTTCTAGGTCCAGGCAGAAGTCCCAGGATCACCCATTTTTGTCATGCAGCTAGCCAAGCATGCCCGTCACTTGGAGGTTCAGATTTTGGCTGATCAGTATGGCAATGCCATTTCCCTGTTTGGCAGAGACTGTTCTGTGCAGCGACGACACCAGAAAATTATAGAAGAGGCTCCTGCTACCATCGCCACTTCTGATGTGTTTGAGGATATGGAAAAGGTATAGCATCACTTGCACATAGCTGATAAATCAGTACCAAAAAATTTCAAGCTTGAATTAACCTGAATTGTTCTTGCCTCTCAGTGTGCGGTGAAGCTGGCTAAGATGGTGGGTTATGTAAGTGCTGGTACAGTTGAGTACCTCTACAGCCAGGATGGCAGCTTCTATTTCCTGGAGCTCAACCCTCGTCTACAGGTGGAACACCCGTGCACTGAGATGGTGGCTGATGTCAACTTGCCTGCTGCCCAGCTGCAGGTTGGTCTCACTTATTCAGTAGCTCACAGTTACATCATACACATTGTCCACTACAGGACAGTCACAGACTCTAAAAATTAGCATGCTTCACCACGGTCGATGCTCTGATGGGGCCTCTGGTTGCTATGGGAACCAACGGCAAATGTGCAATGTGCAGAAACACTGAAGCAGATCACGGAGTTGTAGCAGCGATGGGTCACGTGGTCTTCTCTGCAGTGTTTAGGATTGTGTGTAAATAGGTCAGCGGCAATGAAGCTGAAGGGCTGCGAGGGCATTTTAGTCAAGCTGATTGGGCGCTACTATGGGAGGGACACACTATCTGATTCAGTGCTCATTATCTTCGTTGCCTTGAAAGGTGGATTGATAAGCTTCAAATAGGCATGACAAAGAAATCTTTTGGGGGTTCTTTATTTAAAAAATGGGGGGGGAAAGGTAATCATGGTCTAATATATGCTATTTAGTCAGACTGTTCTCAGTTTTCCATGCTAGTTTATGATCACCAGTATAAACGTGTTACATTAATACCCTTCCTTTTTTTTTTTTTTTTTTTTAGATTGCTATGGGTATTCCTCTTCATCGGATCAAAGACATTAGAATGCTTTATGGCGTTCAGCCCTGGGGGGACTCTCCCATTGATTTTGAGGCTCTGTCCACTGCCCCTTCCCCTCGGGGCCATGTCATTGCTGCTCGTATCACCAGTGAGAACCCAGATGAGGTAAGATTTACTAATTCCTGCTGTGCAAAAGTTTTCCAGCCAATGGTTACCCAACGATATATATCTGCTGACGTTGTTGTGTGACTGATATTACTTTTCAGTCTTCCTTTTATTTTTTTTTTTAAACAACAAGTACTATTATTACTACTGTTTGAATGTCCAGTTTGCATCACTGTGTTTATGGTGTGTGATTGCAGGGTTTCAAGCCAAGCTCTGGAACCGTGCAAGAGCTGAATTTCCGCAGCAATAAGAATGTGTGGGGCTACTTCAGCGTTGCAGCGGCTGGAGGGCTGCATGAGTTTGCTGACTCCCAGTTTGGGCACTGCTTCTCATGGGGAGAGAATCGTGAAGAAGCTATCTCGTGAGTATACTCAGAATTAAGAAACATTGCTCTTTTTATTTTTACTGTATTTTATTATATACACTTACCAATATGGATTATTTCTGTACAATGTTTAATCAGAGGTTATGGCTTCTTTTAGAAACATGGTGGTTGCGCTTAAGGAGCTGTCTATTAGGGGTGACTTCAGGACAACAGTGGAGTACCTCATTAAGCTGCTGGAGACGGAAAGCTTCCAGCACAATAGTATCGACACAGGCTGGCTGGACAGACTTATCTCAGAGAAGATGCAGGTATATGGAGATTATGCAGCTGTTGCCACTGGATGTTCTTAACTGTAATGACAGGTTATTTAATGTTTGACCCATATTTTAGTGTCTGCACTAAAACCACAATAAAGCCAAATGTTGGGATGATAGTCTATTTGGTTTATCCTCCTGATATCCACAGCCTGTAATGCATGACTGTTTTTGTGTAAGTTGTAAAGTGTAATTTACATGCAGGCGGAGCGTCCTGATACCATGCTGGGAATTGTGAGCGGTGCTCTGCATGTGGCAGATGTCAATCTCAGGAACAGTGTTTCCAACTTTTTGCACTCTCTGGAAAGGTAAAAATATAATTCAAATAATATGTGGTCAAATACACTACTGCACAAATTCTCTAGCCTCAGTCCTTTATATATTGCTAGGCATTTGGGAAATGTGTGCAGTGATTTATTGAAATGTGTAAACATACATAGGAATGCAGTATATAAGGCAAAAAATTATTCCAATGAGCTTGAAAGTGAATATTTGGTATGACTACCTTTAGTCTTCAACACAGCTTGCCCACACTGAGGCAAGCTTTCTTTTCATTTCTTGGAATAGTTCTCCAGACTTGTTCCATTCTCTGTTGAGATAATAGTCAATGACTAAAGGTGTACCGCTGTGTGCATTTTCTATCCAGATATGGTTTCACCGCTTTGACAGTGTCTTTGGGATCAGCGCAATGTTGAGACACTTTCTGATGAGGCTTCAGAGAACTGTAGAGGATCATTTGATGTTTAATATATATAACTGTTTTAGGCTCACCATTTGTCCAGTTTCTTCATTGTTTTTTTTAAGGGCACACTGCACATTATTGGTATTTTTCATAGATTTGGCTAAAGAAATGGGAACAGATCATTTGTTTTTGAGATGGGCTGCTAACAACAGAGATACAATTTGAACTTGTTTCTTTGCTAAACTGTTTCTTATGTGTAGAAGCGTTACTGGTTGTTTACTGATTAAATATGTAAACAAACAAATGGGGGGGGGGGGATCCTATGAAAACAGTCAGAGACGAGGACTTGACTCAAAATGAGTGAAAAAGTCCAAAGAAGAACTTTGAAAGACTTTCAGAAAGCCTGAAAAACTATTGCTCAAGACCGTGAGGGGTGGCTCAAGACTTTTGCACAGTGCCGTATGCTACATTGTAATCTGTTGTAAGCCACAGTAGAAACCATCATTTAAAAAAAAACAAAAAAACAGCATTTTGAATAGATAACATGAGACACTGTACTCTCTGACCAGGGGTCAGGTGCTACCAGCACACACGCTGCTCAACACTGTGGATGTGGAGCTGATCTATGAAGGTACTAAGTACGTTCTGACAGTGACTCGTCAGTCTCCCAACTCCTATGTGGTCATCATGAACAATTCTTGTGCTGAGGTGGATGTCCATCGGCTCAGTGATGGAGGTCTTTTGCTGTCATATGATGGAAGCAGCTACACTACGTACATGAAAGAAGAGGTGGACAGGTAAACAAAACAATGAACTGTATGAAAGAATTGTTACTATTTTAACTGTAAGTTTACCACAGGAAAACTATTTTAAAAAACAAAAAAAACTGCAAATATTCTTACTCTTATTGTTATTGTAATCTTAAATGAATAAAAATACTTTATTCCTTTAAGATCTTCACATAAAACATGACACTGAAATCTTAAAATTTCTGGTTTTGTTTTTTTTGTTGGCAGGTATCGCATCACAATTGGGAACAAGACATGTGTTTTTGAGAAGGAAAACGATCCCTCGCTGCTGCGGTCTCCTTCAGCAGGCAAACTCATTCAGTACACTATTGAGGATGGCGGGCATGTGTTTGCTGGCCAGTGCTACGCTGAAATAGAGGTACATTAGTTTAATGGTTAGTTGTGTGCAGTCCACTATAAAGATGGAATCTGTAAATATACATTATGTTTATTTGCAAATAAACAGGTGATGAAGATGGTCATGACTCTCACTGCAGCAGAGTCTGGTTGTATTCACTATGTGAAGAGAGCTGGAGCAGCATTGGAGCCTGGCTGTGTCATTGCCAAGTTGCAACTGGATGACCCAAGCAGAGTGCAGCAGGTACTTTATGTGTCATAATTCCAGATTATTGTTGTCACAGATACAGTATTTGCTGTGTAGCAAGTAAGATTTTGAATAATGCAAAATGACGGTTAATGTAAAAAAAAAATATATATATATAATTTTTTTTTTTTTTTTTTTTTTTTTTTACATCAGATTAAATTAGAACATTGGTTTTAGCTTTGATGTCATTTGGCCATGAAAAATATCTTAGTAGGTATCTTGGCAACACTCTGAGTATTAGTTTGAATATGCATGTGTTGCGTTTAATGATTAATCGCTTTATGGAGTTGAATGTTAAGCTATATCAGGGGAACCAATGTGCAAGAAGAGACAGACAGACAGACAATTAAAACTAACGGATGTTAAACTCCAGCACAAGCGTCTCAAACTAAGACGAATAGATACGTCACCCACACATCTGCTTGCTTTCTACAAGCCATACCTGAACAACCCCCAGACACACACACACACACACACACACACACACACACACACACACACACACACACACACACACACACACACACACACACACACAAATATCCAGCCTATAAGCATTTCTCTGCTCTACCATTGTATTATAATTACACATCATTATCTGCCATAGCAAACCAAATGAGGTTGAGCTCACCATCATCATGAGTCTTTATTGCACCCATATGGTAAAGCAAAGAGCAAAACAGCAGTAGAGTTCCCAAGAAATTGTAAAATTACCAAAATTGAATAAATTAAAAAAATATATAAACGTAACACAAAAAGTAAGCAAAGGATAAACTAAGCAGTGGATTAAGAATTGCTTATTTCACACTATAACCTCTACCTCCTACTAGAACACACTATTGACACTATGATGTATTTCTAAAAATCCAGTGACATATTAGTAATCAGTATTTGTATTGTCTCACAGGCTGAGCTCTACACAGGGACCCTGCCTTCTATCCAGGCAGTAGCTTTGAGAGGAGAGAAGCTGCACAGAGTTTTCCATAACACACTGGGTCATCTTGTTCACATGATGAATGGCTATTGTCTTCCTGAGCCTTTCTTCAGTGCTAAGGTAAGAATTCATGTACACCAGTGTGTACACCAGCATTACTTTGCTCAGTCTTGAACAGTTTCTGACAAACACACACTTCTTGTGTCTCTCCTAGTTGAAAGAATGGGTGGAAAGGTTAATGAAAACCATGCGCGATCCTTCTTTACCACTGTTGGAGCTTCAAGACATCATGACGAGTGTTTCAGGTCGCATCCCCCCTGCTGTGGAGAAGGCCATCAAGAAGGAGATGGCTCAGTATGCCAGCAACATAACTTCTGTGCTTTGCCAGTTCCCCAGCCAGCAGGTGCATCACAAACACTTGCGCATGAACCACATATTTCTTACTACACATACCTTATCAGCTCTTCATACATGAGTTCCTTCTAATATACTTACAGCCCACTTTCTTGTGACCATTTTTAAAATGTATTTTGAAAACAATAAACCCAGTGGCTTCATGTTTTTCTAAGAATGCAGAATGAAAGTACCATATCTAGGTGAGGACGTGTGAGTGATAAATAGATTTGTGGTCCAGAATCTCACGTACCTTTTAAATTTCTTTACATAGCCTGTAACACACACTTGTTAAGGAACGTGTTGTCAGTGCCAAAGGGATTAAATGCTTATCAGTCTCCACTGCTGGTGGGATTAAATGCTTATTGTTTCTTCCTTTGTTTCCAGATTGCAAACATACTGGACAGCCATGCTGCTACTCTTAACAAGAAATCAGAGAGAGAAGTCTTCTTTATGAACACTCAAAGCATTGTTCAGCTGGTGCAGAAGTGAGAAACATGCTCTTTATGTGAATATCATCAAGTTTTAATCCTAGGCTTTAAAGTGAATTATTTGTCTGTGTGCTTTATCAGCACAACAGCATACATTTTTCTTGTAAGACCAGAATGTTTTTGTGTCTAACAGGTACCGCAGCGGCATCAGAGGTCACATGAAGGCCGTCGTGATGGACTTGCTTAGACAATATCTAAAAGTAGAGATCCAGTTTCAGAATGGTGAGAAACAGTGACTTGACACTTTCTTGCTTGGATAGCAGAAAAATTGCATTAGCATATTCTCACCACTTGATGGTGCTCTTAAACCTCAAGTTTCCTGTCCAGTTTTTCCCAACGCTCTTATCTATGTGTTAACAGGACACTACGATAAGTGTGTCTTTGCACTGCGTGAGGAAAACAAGGGTGACATGGCCAATGTGCTCAATTATATCTTTTCCCATGCTCAAGTCACCAAGAAGAACCTACTGGTTACTATGCTGATTGTAAGTATCCATTCTTACTGATTTAAAAATCTCTATGAAAAAGTGATTTTCAACAGTCATGCCTTCATCACATTCTTCTTCCTCCTCTTCTTCTCCGTGTAGGACCAGCTCTGTGGTCGTGATCCAACACTAACAGATGAATTGATGGCCATTTTGACTGAACTCACCCAGCTCAGCAAGACAACCAATGCAAAGGTGGCGCTGCGTGCTCGGCAGGTCAGAATTGAACTCCTAATCTTGGTTGACAGACATATTACAATGAAAAAACAAAATGTAAAAAAACAAAACAAAACTGTACAGCAATAAAGAAGTACTATTTGGAAATGAAAAGAAGTTGGTTGAAAAAAAAAATGATCTAAAAGCCTGTTTAGCTGAAAAGCTTGTGTGGTACTACTTTTGAATTGACAGAGGCTGTGGATTGGCTCGGGTAATGGCTAATTGGTAGGACTGTGTTTTGGGGGGTTTTTTGTTTGTTTTTTTTAACCTCTGGCGTAGCCTGACATGCACCTTCCAGGTAATATTGCTATACTTTGCAGCAACATGGGCCTCAAATTCTGTGATAGTTCTGTTGAGCAGTAATGTGCTCTCTAAAAACACAGTATGAAACAAAATGTCATAGTTTGTAATTGTATCTAGCTTGCTCATTTTAGTAATCCAATAACTAATATTCATCCATACATCTCTGACAGTCTGTGTAGAGAGAAGTCTTTGCTCTTTGCTGTTTTATTAAAAATAACTATTTGTCGAAGTGCAATATCAAAGCTTAGAATCACCTGTGTTGGCTGAGCAATACAGAAACACCAACACAACTATAAATGTAACACACTACCACACTTTAAGCTCAAGTCATGAGCAATGTGGAGTATTTTCCCACCAGATGTCACTATATGCTCTAAAATGTGTGAGAGAGAAAATTTCTTATAAGATAAATTAAAAATAAATTTAAGTAAAACATGTGACACATTAACAGAAGAAAGTGTGTAGCTGAAACTGTGTAAAGGTTGACACTGTCAGAAAATGTAAAGGAAAGCATAATTAAGCTATACCTGAAGGAGCACATTTATCTTATTCTTTCAGGTGTTGATAGCTTCCCACCTTCCCTCTTATGAGCTACGACACAACCAGGTGGAGTCAATCTTCCTCTCTGCCATTGATATGTATGGGCACCAGTTCTGCATTGAGAACCTGCAGGTGAGCATTAAAGGGCAAGAGCAGTAGTTGTGGCTGTGCATGTATTTCAAAACAATAGACAAAATGTTCAAGGTGTAAAATTATTCTTGTTTTTTTTTTTTCTTTGTTATTTTTTTCTCTAGAAACTGATCCTTTCAGAGACATCCATATTTGACGTTCTCCCCAACTTCTTCTACCACAGTAATCAGGTAGTCAGGATGGCTGCCCTCGAGGTGAGAGGAATAAGTTTTGTTTATTAATCAGTTTGTCTGAATTTAAGTTGAACAAACTTTACAAGCACTTCATATATCTGACCAGCATTGCCTGTCTTCAATAATGTCAGGTGTACGTTCGGAGAGCATACATAGCCTACGAGCTCAACAGTGTTCAGCATCGACAACTGAAGGACAACACATGTATAGTAGAGTTTCAGTTCATGCTTCCAACTTCACATCCCAACAGGTATTGCTCATGAAAAAGCTGAAACACATACATGCTGTGCACTACTATTCTGCTGTCCTGACCCCCTCCTCCCCCCAGGACACTGTGCCATCAGTAATTCTACTCATACTCTCATGTTGAATTTTCCATTTAAAGTTACCATTTATCAAAATTGCTTGCAAGGTGACAACACAACAATATTATGTTAATATTAGACTGAGTGTTAGCAGCGGGACCTGCAATGATGTGCTGCAGTTTCTGCTTATGCCTGTGTTTCTAAATAGAGGAATCTCTATTTTTTCTACAACATTTTATTATCTCTTTTTTTTAAAATCCTAAGTGAAGATGTAGCATGGCTGCAGAAAATTTTCGTGACCTCTTATACTGTAACTGTTAAAAGATAAAGAATACTTATTATAAGTACAGTGGATATAAATAGCATACTCACCCTAGTTAAAATGTCAAGGATCTGAGAAATAAGAATTAAAACCACAATAAATAATTATCAACTTTTTGTACCTTTTATTGTGACCTATAACCTGCACAATTCAATTGAAGAAACAAATCAGCATAATGAGCTGGTTGCATAAATGTGCACACCTTTAATACTTTATTGAAACACCTTTGAAATTATTCACAGCATTCAGTCTTCTTGATTTGGATGCATGGGGTCATTGTCATGTTGAAAGTTAAAATTGCTCATCATCAGCTGTCTGCAAGAAACTTGAAGGGTTTCTTGTGACTGGTGGTGGAAATGTTTTGAATTCTGTCCACTCCACTAAAGCTTAAGTTTCCAGCTAAAGAAAAGCAGCCCCGAAGCATGATACTGCCACCACCATGCTTCACTTTAAGTATGGTAATGCATAGAGTGGTTTTAGCACCAAACGTTCTGTATGTGGCCAAAACGTTAAAAATTCAGACCGTATCACATTTTCCCACAAGCATTTAGGACACTTTGTGTATGTTGTTGCAAATTGTAGGCAGGCATGGATGTTTTTCCTTTGTCAGAATAGGCGTCAGTATGGCAACACTAGTCCATAGTATAGGCTCAGATTGAGTAAATGTCAGGAAAATCCTATTAGGACAGTTGAACTTTATGCGAGGTTAACGAGAGTCTCTAACTGATGACAAGTGTGTACTCAAGAAAACTGAATGCCACGATTAAATTAAAAGGTGCTTCAATAATGTACTAGTTTTAGAGGTGTGCACATTTATGAAATCAGTACATTTCTTATGTTTTCATTTTTTTTCCCCATGACAGATTAGTTTGTTTTCTCTTGAGTCGTACAAGTTATAGGTCACATTAAAGGTGGGAAGAATTTTGTAATGATTTATTGTTGTCTTATTATTGTTTTCCCCAACAGGGATGTGTGCACTGTTTATATCCACAGTCCCTGTTTTTTCCTACCTCTGTGTCACTGTTCGCCATTGTTTTTCCTGTAAATGTTGCCATGTGCAAAAAAAAAAAGAAGGTATTTTTCACCACTGAAAATACTTTTCTTGGTTTGTTAAAACAGGACTGAGCAATTAAGAATCAAGATTTTCATGCCTCGTGCTCTTGCTTAAGCTCTGAGGGGAAAAAAACATCTGGCACAAAAAAGTCAGAAGTTATTGTACACGCTCAGTATTTGAAAAGGTTTTTAACAGACACAGTACTGTGGCATTTCTGTTGCTCTCACTCACAGTTTCTATCCCACCCACCTGCAGCTACGTTCAGTTCATCCATGTGTGATTGCATGTTTTGTGTATTTTTTGTTTGTTTCGATGCATTGCTTGTGGTTACTAAGTAGTACTAGACTTTTTCTTTGCTATGTTTGGTTCTGTTTTTTGCACTGTTATTTTTAGAAATCCTTGTGCATATTCATCCGCATGCTTGTGTTTTACTATGTCTAAATTAACCTTCATTTTGGCATCATTATTTGTGACATACAGAACGGCATGAGAGTGTGACGTGATCCGCTCTTTATTCAGTCAATCTCTGAACAGAGAGTTTTTTTGGATCACGTGATGCATGTGTAGAGGAAGCAGTTAAGTAGCAAAATGTGTGTTTATTGTGAGAAAGATCTACCATTATTTACCATAATTTTACCATTTATTACATCCATTTGGATATGCAGTGGATGCATACAAGATTATGAAACTCCACCCATGACATTTTCCAGTCCCTCCCCCACACATACAAAAGTAACATCAGATATGTTTCTTATTAATCTTTTTATGTGTGAAGTCACAAAACAATTTGATTGTTCCTGGTGCAAAATTATGTTAAGGGACACATATAGTCACATGCACACATTGCTACACCTTAAATGTCTTCCTTCTGATGCTTGACACTAACCACTTGGTAATCAATGTTATTTGATTGCAGAGGGAACATCCCCACTCTAAACAGGTAAAACATTCTTCTAATTGCATAGACTACCAGTGACTAGCTAGCTGGTTGAATAAAGATGTATTTCAAGTTGAGATTAATTATCTAGTTGTTGGTTATAAAGCTGTTTTATGTGTTTAGATTTAGTAACTTTGGTCTAGTCTAGTTGATAATTGCACTGTAATTTAATTTTACTGACATCAGCATGGCCCATGGCATTCAACCTTACTGCCAAAAAATGTCTTTACTGATGGGTGCCTGTTTCTGTTGAAATGACTGCTCTCTATCTAACTGCTGTGTGTATGTGCTTCAGTATTGTGCACGTTTAAGATGACTTATGTATGTAATATAGTTTAAAATGATCACATAAAATTTTGGGAGAAATCATATACTAGTACGCATCTCCAAAACTGAAACCTCTGACTGTCCTGCCAGGAAAATGTTTCCTTCAGTCCTGGATAATCTAAAAGTCATGGACACTAAATTAGAGGAAACTAAACCCCAGGACCCTAAAGCACCAAAAAAAGAATCACAGGATGATAATGCTGAGAAGAAAAATGCATCAGATTTGGATACAGTGGACAGGTTTGACACACAAAACCTCTCGAGTGCTTATATGAGCTGTAACTTTGGGGTTGCCTGCTTACAATCAAAGGACTAACACACATCAAAATAAAAAGGTGGATACTTGAGGGGTCATTCTGGTGGTTTTACGTTTTCTTGTTCTCTGCAAAGTGATGTTATCTTAACAGGATATATCTAAAAGTCCTTCCCTATGGTGTAGCTCGTTTCCTATGTTTGTTCCTTGGTGGCGTTTTGTTACTACTTGTTTTTTTTGTTTGTTTGTTTTTTGTTTTGGGGTTTTGTTTTTTTTTTACATTTGAGCCATTTTTTAATATTTCTCTATCTACACCTTAGGATGTCATTCTCATCCAACCTGAATCACTATGGCATGGTGCACATGGCCAGTGTGAGTGACGTTCTGCTTGACACGTCTTTTACACCACCTTGTCAGCGCATGGGAGCCATGGTGGCTTTCCGCAGCTTCCAGGAGTTCACAAAGTCAGTCCTTGTGTAAAAGAATTCTAAATTCGAGTACTTTTATTGGGAGGTAAAAGTATCACTAATAGTTTTAATTATTTTTTTTTATCTTATATAGGAACATAACAGATATGTTGAGCTGCTTCTCTGACTCTCCTCCACAAAGTCCAACCTTCCCAGAAGGAGGCAATCCTGTGCTGTACGGTGAAGAGGACAACAAGGTGAAGAGGACAGACTTGTACTAGTCACTAGCCTGTCACTGACCCCTATACCTAAGGCTTTGAATTAGATGTGTATTTGCTTTGTCACCCAGAGTACCCAGGATGAGCCTATCCATATCCTGAATGTTGCTATAAAGACCGACAGCGACATTGATGATGATGGCCTGGCAGCTATGTTCCGGGAATTCACTCAGTCAAAGGTGGGAGACATCTACTTTGTATCTCATCAGTTAAGAAAATTGATTAGAATGTATGAGATGACTTAGCTCATTCTTATCATCCTGACCATAAATATATATATATTTATTTTATTGTTTTTAAAAACATTTTTTTTCTTATTCCAGAAATCTCTGCTGTTTGAACACGGCATCCGAAGGTTGACTTTTCTTGTGGCTCAAAAGGTGAGGCTTCTGATTTAAAACTTAAAACTCAGAAAACTATCCATCTTCACCATCAGCTACCTTGCATGCCATCAGTTCAGCAGTACTGAACCGCATGTACCAAAATATCAGAAATAAACTGAGCTTGCATCTGACCTTTTTTGTTATTACTAATATTTTATTAATTTGTTATGTGTGGCAATACTGTAATAATTTTGATAATAATTTGCATTTGAAATTTAGCTGGTTTTCCTCTTTTGTCTCTGTATCTCCTTCTGCATGCCTTGCTTTTGCTGCATTTTTGATGACAGGATTTCAGGAAGCAAGTCAACTGTGAGGTGGACCAAAGGTTTCATGTAAGTAATGGAAGGCAGAAGAATTCTGTCGTCAACAGTGAATTTTTTCACAACCAACACAAATTACACAGGAAGTACAAAATATCACTGTAGAAATGTTGAAAACGCCACCTATAGGAGGTAGATTAATGATAGTGTAATAGTATGCATATAATAATTCTGTTTAACAGACTTTTTGATATTTGCCATCCTGCAGTTGCTTGTTTTTTACAGCTCTGTTGTACCAGCTTAAATAAATCACACAGATTGTGAGCTCATCGTTTTCAGATGGAAATCCCCTATAGTGATGTGACCACACATTTTAGCTACATAAGAGTTTGAACCCCCAGATGCAAATGTGATGTACCATTTGTCTTTCCAAGTTTGACAAATTATCAAAAGGCCAGTTGCATTTAGATGACAGGGATTTGAATAGAAAAGACAAAGTCGTTGTCCTTATCATAATAACAGATGTCCCTATCATTGTGGCTGCTACTGTTTTATGCATGCTTACTCTGAAAAGATTTTTCTTTAGTTCACTATATTGCAGTGGGTCATTTGCAATCAATGTTAAATCATGGAGGTTAACACTGTGTATACTTTTGCAGTCATCTGATTATTATGTAGCCTGTGATGTGATGAGGGCGTCTCCAATCCATCTGGCATTATTTTGGCAAGTGGGACACTTCATGTGATAACATCAGACAGGCCTACCAGGCATTATTCAGAGATTCACTGGATCTCTGAAAGGAGGATGTTTTATGCATTAGAATGTAATGGGTCCTTATATGTTGAGCCTATTGCTATTATTATGTTAGCCCTCTGCTTTGGTGAATACATAGTGATTTCTTGATAGGTAAATTATCGCAGTAAAAGAGCACAGGGCCCCCTGCGTGTAGATTACGGTCCTAATTGTGACAGTTTCTTTCCATATAGCTATTTCAGA
Organism: Oreochromis aureus; assembly: GCF_013358895.1. Lineage (NCBI taxonomy): Eukaryota > Metazoa > Chordata > Actinopteri > Cichliformes > Cichlidae > Oreochromis > Oreochromis aureus. The sequence continues at coordinate 9,477,131 of NC_052951.1, read as the reverse complement.
CCGTAATGGCTTATTTTGAGCTGCTGTAATTAGGCTCGTAGTTGGTGAAAGTCTAATTAATTTGTCATTCTTAACACAGAATTGCTATCTTTATAGAAAATGCAATCTGTTATGTACAGCATTTTGATTCATTTATTTTCTTTATCTTATGATTATTTACACAGAGGGAATTTCCTAAATTTTTCACATTCCGTGCCAGGGACAAGGTAGGTGCTCACTACACAAATCAAATCATTACTATCATATTAAAATGTATTTTTGCTTTAATGTCAAATTAATGGTGAGCCTATGGAGAAGTGACCTTTATTGGAAAGATGAATATACTGTGTATTTAATGCACATGTATGTATGATTATTCCCATGACAATGAAACAGCCTGTTTAGGGAAAAAAACGGACTGACCACCCGTTCCAAGCAGTGTTAACTTTCATTCAGTTGCAATCAGTGATGGCTCTTCATTTCTGCTACTCCTGATAGTTTCACTACAATGACATGACTAAAACTCATTAAACTAATGAACTCTTTAATTATGTCCCCCATTTAAGAGAAATGACACCCATTAGCAGCTTTCTGAGATTGATATTGCCCATGACTTAATTTACTTAATACAGTGTGTGGCTCATGGGTGTCTTTTTACACTTAAGCCAACTGAGTGATCGTGAAATTGCCAATTTAAACTGTGTCTGTTAATGTTAGAGGTGCTAGTTGAGAAAAAAAACTGAGGTTCTCAGTAAAATATTGAAACAACCTTGTTTCAGTCTCTGCAGGACTGTCTTACTGTTTGTGATCGTATCCTGTGTGTGTCTCAATAGTTTGAGGAGGACAGGATCTATCGTCATTTAGAGCCTGCATTAGCATTCCAGCTGGAGCTCAACCGCATGCGGAATTTTGCTCTCACTGCCATTCCATGTGCCAATCACAAGATGCACCTGTACCTGGGTGCAGCCCGAGTGGAGGTGGGCACAGAAGTTACGGACTACCGTTTCTTTGTCCGAGCTATTATCCGCCACTCTGATCTGGTAACAAAGGTGAGATTACGAGCTGTTTTTTTTTTTGTTTTTTTTTTTTGTTTTTTTATGAGAAATGGCATTTTGTAAATTATTGAGGCACTTTCTGTTTTTTTGTTTTTTTGTTTTTTTTTGCATTAATTTTTATCCCCCAAATTCTGCCTTGTTTTATGCTGTTAAGATTTAATTTTTCCTCTTCTTTCATTAGGAGGCCTCCTTTGAATACCTTCACAATGAAGCAGAGCGCCTGCTTCTGGAAGCTATGGATGAACTGGAGGTGGCTTTCAACAATACAACTGTGCGAACTGACTGTAACCATATCTTCCTCAACTTTGTCCCTACAGTCATTATGGACCCATCAAAGGTCTGAAAAAATATTACCCAAAAATTTCTGATTGAAAGATATTCACATTCTGCCACTGAGTTTGCCTCTTGCTAATCTTTTCCTGTAAACTTCAGATCGAGGAGTCTGTGCGCTCCATGGTGATGCGTTACGGCAGCCGTCTGTGGAAGCTTCGAGTCCTGCAGGCTGAGTTGAAGATTAACATCCGCTTGACTCCAACAGGGAAGCAAATTCCCATCCGCCTCTTCCTTACTAATGAATCTGGCTACTACCTGGATATCAGCCTCTACAAGGAGGTCACTGATTCCCGAACGGGACAGGTGGGGCCCAAAGACCGACAGGTGGGGCACTCATACATCATCCATCTCATCTCCTTATTGTCCATTCACTGGTAAAGGGCATCAGCTCCTTCCTGGAAACCTCAGCTTGTAGAGTGCAATTTTCCAGACTCTTTTGTAAATTTCTCAGTTTTATACATCATAATAGAAGCTTCAAGTTTTAATTATTTGGAGTAGAGATCCAGTATGGTGTCTTGCCCATAGCCCGGTGGACAATTCTTTTAGCAATACCTTTTTTCTAACAGTAATTCAGGTAAGATAAGCGAGATCCATCAGTCCAGCCATCCATTCATCTTTCAGTGGTCACAGCCATCCATTCAGTAGTAAGGCATTGCTGAAGAGGTGAAAATTAAATGAAGCAATAAAAAGATTTGTCATCTTCAACACATTTCATGTCTTATTTTTGTCTTTGTGTTTTCTCTGTGGTGGCTTTAATGGTTCCATAATAGTCAATATAAGAGATTCACAGTTTGGTTTTTATGTGAGGACTGTGATACATTACCAACAAAAGCGACAGCTCAGAGTGTTCTAGCTGTACTTATTTCATGCATAATATTGTTGGGAGGATAAATAATAAGGTAATAAAACATACCAAAGTTGGAACATAGTGAGAGCGCGAGAGGAATTCTTTTGATCTCCAGTAACTATGAGAAATGCTTTTAATCATTATCATGTTTTTTGTTGTTGTTTTTTTTTTCTGTCATGTGTTTTCATCTTGATTTCATCTTAATGCCAAGGTTGTTGAAGAGATCAGTGTGACAGTAAAGTGACGACTTCTTGCCTTTTTCCAGATTATGTTCCAAGCATATGGAGACAAGCAGGGCCCTTTGCATGGCATGCTCATCAATACACCGTATGTTACCAAGGACCTGTTGCAGTCTAAACGCTTCCAGGCACAATCTCTGGGCACTACCTATGTGTATGACTTTCCAGAAATGTTCAGACAGGTACTGTACAAAAATGTGCCTCGCAAAAACATACTTAGCTTCTGCTTAGATGTACTAAATAATAAAATATTAACATGCTGCCTATTTTATCCTATCTTCAGGCTCTGAAAAAGCTGTGGCATTCATGTCAGGCTTATGCTGACTTACCTCAGTGTCCTCTTCCTTCTGAGCTGCTCACCTTCACAGAGCTGGTTCTTGATGCTCAAGGTCAGCTGGTACAGATGAATCGACTGCCAGGGGGCAACGAGGTCCGTGTTTAAGCTTGAAGCATGAAAACAAACCTTGAAAAGCAGGAATCTTTGACATTGACATTTTTTGACACACTCTCTTATTTCAGAATTTACAAATTTTCTTTTGCTCTGATTCAATAAAGATGGTAGTATAGATAAATAGATGACCGTATATATTCTACTTCTATTTATTCCAAAGATGTAATGCTGCATTCTGATTCTGTCTTGAATCAACAAATATTTCACACTTTTCATTCCAGCAATGAGCAAACATGGTCATGTCCAAAATCATGAAAACAACTATGCAGCTAATGTGGTTTATTTGTTGTCTAATACTTATAGATATTCTGTATTTATTGGTTTAAAGTTTCCCTGTTTGATCTCTCCAGATTGGCATGGTGGCATGGCGGATGACCCTGCGAACCCCAGAGTACCCAGCAGGACGTGAGATCATTGTCATAAGCAATGACATCACACACAAGATAGGCTCCTTTGGGCCCCAGGAGGACATGCTGTTCCTGCGAGCCTCAGAGATGGCTCGGGAAAGTGGCATCCCCCGACTCTATATTGCAGCCAACAGTGGTGCACGCATTGGTCTGGCCGAGGAAATCAGACACATGTTTCATGTGGCCTGGCAAGATACAGCTGATCCTTACAAGGTTAGCCAGCAGAGTCTCAGAGACATTAAGCTATACTTAAACTTTAATTTAAATTTGTATAGAATTTTTTTTTAAGTGAAATCCACTAATCACTATTTGTAGATAAATATTGAGAATATCATAATATTCCTAATACTTATTTTAGTAAGTTTTAGTTATTTAGTTTTCCGTAATTAATTAATTTATTTCAGAATTGCTGTCATTATCTCAGTGTATTTGCATTTGAAGGTTTATTATTATGAATTAAGTATTTATTTTTTTACTAAAGGTGTAGTATGCAAATTCTGAGACTAATCTGTTCTCTCATTTTTCATTCTTATTTTTTTTTTTTTTTGCCTTAAAAAAAGTTTCCTGACTTTTTGTCTCCTGCATCTTCATTTTTGTCTATTTTTAAGCTGTCAACATTATTTCATTTGCATGTTTTTTTTTTTTTTTTTCCTGCAGGGTTTCAAGTACCTCTACCTCACACCTCAGGATTACAAGAAGGTTTCAGCTCTAAACTCAGTGCATTGCGAACATGTGGAGGATGAGGGTGAATCGAGGTACTTTTTTTTTTTTTTTTTTTGTATAATACGCATTAATAGTTAATTTTGTATGTGAGGATATGATTTTATAAGCTTGTAATCTTCAAGCTTCAAACACAAGATGTGACAAATGGAGACAAAGGTAAGAGGGGGTGGTCACATCTGGATTTGAGTGAATGTATGTGTTGTCACGCAGGTACAAGATCACTGACATTATAGGTAAAGATGAAGGGCTGGGTGTGGAGAATCTGAGAGGGTCGGGAATGATTGCCGGAGAATCCTCTCTGGCTTACGAGGAGATCATCACGATGAATCTGGTAAGATTCAAGTGCGCACTTGTGTGCAAACACACGTTCATGTATGTAGTCTGCTGCTTTGCCTTGAGTTTGTATGTTCTGTTAAGAAGAAAGACTTGCTGTATGTAAAGAGGTGAAAAGCTGGCTGGTTGCTTATTGGAAGTCTTGCACTTGTCTTTTCCTCTAGGTCACATGTCGAGCCATAGGTATTGGAGCCTATCTGGTGAGGCTTGGACAGAGGACCATACAAGTGGACAACTCCCACATCATCCTTACTGGAGCTGGAGCCCTCAATAAGGTAAAATGGGTCATTTTTGTGTAATTCAGATACAGTAGAATACAGTGACGGTGCCTTTCTACTGTTGTAAAGGGAAAACATGATTGTGTTGTACACATCTGCACTCTGCTTCTCCTGTAATGGGGAGTGAACACCAAATGAGCTGTTTCTAAATTCATATAATTAATGCATCTGCGCTTTAATGAGCAAACCAATATATATTCATTAGTTGACTTTTACATTTTTCAGCTAATATGGGAGGAAGGTCAAATGGGTCTTTTGTCTTTTTTTTTTTTTTTTGTCTTTTTGTGGAAAAAAAAAAAAAATTGTGGCGGAAAACAGTGTGTGCTTTGATGATTTTATTTTTATTTTTTTGTTTATATGGCTTGTTCCCCCCTCCCTGTTTGAACAATTTTGAAGCTCATTCCCTACGCCTTGCTGTGTTCTACTGGGATTCCCTTTCCGATCCCAGCCACAGGCCTGGCTGCCACTCAAAGTGGAATAATTGAAAGCGCACCATGAAGTTGTATTTGCATAGAAATAGAGTGACATGCCAGAGGCTGCAGTGCAGGACACCCATATCATTTGTTTTTAATCAGAATGAAAAGTTTTGCTGATGCAGATTGTTTTGTTTTTTTTCTCGCCTGTATACACTTGATTGGTGTGTGTCTGTGTGCGTGTGCGTGTCTGCACGCATCGCTGCCTCCCTTTGGCTTGCTACCCATTCTCTGTCCTTGTCAGTGCATTAAGATGATTTCATTTCAAATTGGATGACAGTTCACAACATGACAAACCATGCAAATGGCCCAATGATGGCATATCTATTTGCTGGAAGCTCAATTGTTTTTAGATTGTCCCACTGTTTTGCTCCATTTGTAGGAGCAGCATCACAATAATGGTTACTGACAAATGTCTACAATATTGAGGTGATGAATAGCAAGCTCTCATTTTTTTGTTTTTATTTGGAGAAAAAGATTTTAACCAGCAACACTGATTCAAGTGTATTTTTTTTTTTTTTTTTTGCCTGCTCATTTATCATGTGACTTCCTGGCTATTAACTGAAACCTAATAGAGAGCAGGAGGCTGCCACCCAGAGATCATCATTTCATTAACTGCTGGAAAGAACTCCTATTTTCATGGGGAATGGATAGTAACTACTAGCACAAATACCCCAGCGAGCTGTTGCTACCACTTGGTGCCTCGTTTTCTTCCTTCCAATCATCTCCCTCCGTTCCTCCTCCTTTGTCTCCTCCTCTTCTCTCCGCAGTGGAATCTTAATGAATCTGGCGATGGCCAGAGGCACAGGGGTTTTGTGTATGTCAAGGTGACTGCAATGTTTCTTGGGGCAGCCGGCTTTCCTGACAGCTTTAGGAGAGTGCCCTAGATTTGTAGCCAGATACATAACCATTAATGGTAATAAAAAAAGTAAATGATGGCTGAAAAGGTGAGCGCTGAGGGTAGGGATTGAGCTCCTCTCTGATTTTTATAGAAGCATGTCAGGGCCCTGCCACCTGTTCTGAGATGCTTATGAAAATAGGGTGGGCTGGAAGTGAGATTTTATGGCTTCAGGTTGGCATAGGAACAACATGAAGATAAAATAAGTTTGGTGGCTCCAAATGTATACAGATACATTGGTTTCTGTTGCACACCAGAAATGGATGTAAGCCAATGTAATGAATTAGGGTTTCTTGTTAAGAAAGGGGACGTGTTAATTCAAGCAATATGTTAGGAAATCGGCTATTAAGAGAAGCAGGCGCTGTCCCCAAAAATGTGACTACTGTGAAAGAGGGGTATCAACAAGGCTGCCATAGCCTGGATACACAGACTAGAAACTTGTTTACAACACTTCCTGTTGTCAGCCAGTGTTGCGCAGCAGTATTTTGGCTTAGTTTGAGACTAGTTTTTAAAGGGTAAATCAACATTCTGTTCAATTAAGCGGGAAATTAATGCTTCAGGTTTTGAAACATTGCCTTCTTTAGTTGCCTGATCTAAAATAAAATACCTTTGTCAAACATTTCCCCAGAAATCCATACATTTGTCCTTTTCCTACATTAGGTGCTGGGCAGAGAAGTGTATACATCCAACAACCAGCTCGGTGGAGTTCAGATCATGCACAACAATGGTGTCACTCACTGCACTGTTTGTGATGACTTTGAGGGAGTCTTCACTCTTTTGCAGTGGCTGTCCTACATGCCCAAGGTAACAGCTAGATGTTTAGAACGTATGTAAATATAATAATGTAATGTATAGTTTCATTTAATAATGTGATATCATGATCATAATGAGTGATCTTTTCTTCAGTGTAAATCTAGCCCAGTGCCCATCCTCAATGCCAAGGATCCCATAGATCGACCAGTAGAGTTTGTACCTACCAAAGCTCCTTATGACCCTCGCTGGATGTTGGCAGGACGCCCGAGTCAGAGTGAGTGTCTAACGGGCGCATTTAAATTTGATTATGAAAAAGTTTGGACTAGCAAATCAATTCTCAAATAATATTTGAAGAGTGTGTATTAAACAAAAATGCAGACCTTATGTTCACTGTAGCTTCTTTGTTACTCTGTACTAAATGCTCAGTTTTATTTACTAGAAATCATCCTATTAATTATTAATCCTATTGATGTTATAATTCTGAATAGTGCCAAAAAAACTGTAGTGCTTTGTTTAGCGTCGAAGCTCTCAAATCTAAGCTTTGACTATAAAAATAATGTGAACACTTCACTTTTCCTCTACTGATCATTAATATTGCTTCATCAGCAGTTGTTAAAAAGTCAAGCCACATTTTCTTTCGTGTTATTTAAAGTAAATATAAAGATTTATTATTTCAGCCTGATAGCCTAAGAGTTAAAGGTTGAAATAATTCATTACAAGAGAAAGGCTATTAAGAAACTAAGCAAGAAACAGTGAAGCCTAACACCATGCCGCCAAAGGCCAGATCAGCACCAAAATTGATGCAGTGTGTTTTACACTGCAGGTCAGGACTGAGCAGGTTCCACATCAGTGTAATTACTGCTTGGGATGGCAAAGAGATCGGGGAACCGTGTGGGAAGCCAGTCAATGTCTGGTAGTGATGAGTGGCCAAGCTTAATTGAATGGTAACCTCTTAGGCTGGGCATGTTTCTCAGGGTGTACAGGCAGAAAAAGAGCTGAGCAAGTCTGCTTATACAGTCATCCATCACGGGCGGTGCCAAGATGACAGATTCTGCGAATATACACGCTGAGTCTGCACACAGAAGAAAGCTAGGGATTTCAAAAATATCACGAGAAGAGAGAATGCTTTTTGAAAGTGGATTTGATTGTGTTGCATTTAGAATTTTAATTAATTAACTTCACTTTTTGCTTTTATTTACTCTGTGCATGTATTCTGCTCTCTCTCAATAAAGCTCCAAAGGGTTCCTGGCAGCTTGGCTTTTTCGACCATGGCTCTTTCATGGAGATCATGCAGCCGTGGGCTCAGAGTGTAGTGGTAGGCAGAGCCAGGTAAGTCCTAAATAAAACCAGGTTACACATCACTAAACGTTATTGATTTACAAAACAAAACAAAAAAAATTGATTAGCTTTTAAAAATCGTATGAAGGTATTTTGTAGATTTTAACAGTGGATGGCCTCTTTACAGACTCGGTGGCATACCGACTGGAGTTGTTGCTGTGGAAACCAGGTCAGTGGAACTGTCGATCCCAGCTGATCCAGCCAATTTAGACTCCGAGGCTAAGGTAAGGGTCACTGAGTGTGTATATATTCAAGAATGAACAGGCACACAACACATTCACAGACACCTTTGTACTGATACTGCTTCTTTTGTTTTTATTTTATATTTAGATCATCCAACAGGCAGGACAGGTGTGGTTCCCAGATTCTGCTTTCAAAACTGCTCAGGCCATTAAGGACCTAAACCGGGAGGGCTTACCTCTCATTGTGTTTGCCAATTGGAGGGGCTTTTCTGGAGGGATGAAAGGTACTTCTGCCTCAGTCACCAACCAATTAGTGATTGAACCCTATCTTCATCTAATATGGTTTTATCCTCTTTAGATATGTACGACCAAGTGCTGAAATTCGGAGCCTACATTGTGGATGGGCTGAGGGAGTACAAGCAGCCAGTATTGGTTTATATCCCCCCTCAGGCTGAGCTGAGAGGAGGCTCCTGGGTGGTTATAGATCCCACCATCAACCCCCGGCACATGGAGATGTACGCCGACAAGGACAGCCGGTGAGCTTTGGAGCAAAGGAGGCAGAATTTTTATTTTTTTTATTTTTTCCCAATACCGTCTTTGCTCACTTAAATCCTTTCTGTCTCCAGAGGTGGTGTGTTGGAGCCTGAAGGGACAGTTGAGATCAAGTTTAGAAGGAAGGATCTGGTCAAGACCATGCGAAGAGTAGATCCAGTCTACATGGGCTTGGCTGAGAAATTGGGTAAGCCCCACACTTGAATTCTGAGTATTCCTCTTTAGGGATATCTCTCTTCCTCCCTGTTTGGTCTTAGGGAGAAGCAAAAGGTGTGAGCATATATGCTTTCCCTGTCATTCTTGATTTGGTGTCATCTTTCTTGCATTCCCCTGGGAGATGTGTCGGGCACAACCTGCTCAGATTAATCACTAGCTCTACTGTCTCTCCCATGCAGACTATTGATTTTTCCCCCTGGACCAGTGCTGCAATTGCTTGGTGCTTTCCGCATAGTGATGGTTTACTGTGAGGGTTTGGGGAGCTCACATAGTGGAATTAACAGAAATCTGTCTGCTCTGACAGAAGTGAGGGTTTGGGGACGGTACTAGAATAAAACACTATTAGCAGAAGTTGATTCCCAACTACATTCTCGTAGAGAACCTGTGTTTATGTATAACATACCAAAAGGCGAATACAGGACTACCATGCAACTGTCTGCATAACAAAATATATAGTCTGATAGTAGAGGCAAACAGAAAATGCAGTTACATTATACGTGCTCAGAAACGTAGATAAGCACATGCACTTTTGATTGCTGATCCCTAAATTCAACCTTTTAGAATAATCCAGTGTAATATGCCTAATATGTTTCGTGCTATTACTCTGAAACTTCCAACAGGAACCCCAGAGCTGAGCCCTCCTGATCGCAAAGAGCTGGAAACCAAACTTAAGGAGCGTGAGGAGTTTCTTTTACCCATCTACCATCAGGTGGCTGTACAGTTTGCGGACCTCCATGACACCCCAGGTCGCATGCAAGAGAAGGGGGTCATCACGGTGAGAGCTAACACTATCACGTGTGCACATATGAAGGTGTAGTCTGTGAATAACCTGAAAAGCCCATAGGGGAGTATCAGTCTAGCTGCTGCTGCACCTGCCTAGTGAATAATGTTTGGTCTCAACAGGCTGCGAGATTCATCCTTATAATTATCTTCTGATGACCCTGGTCTATCACCTTAGCAACTACAGAGCAGCCTTAGGCAGACCCCATCTCATTCTGTGCCTTCACAGACCCATCTTTCACATACAAATACACACAGATACACACTTTGCTCACATGACCAGAGGGGTGTTTTACAGATGGATGGCAGTCGGGGTGTTTTTTTCTTTCTTCTCTTCCCCTCTTTCCTGCCCCACATGCTATGTACAGGAGAGGATTATTACCTATACTAAAGTATACTAGCACGGAAAAGGAGAACAGACATCCTCAGACCATCAGTTGACTGTAATGTGAAGAACAGCATGTGTTATTAACACACCAATCCTCTTTACAACGATTACATTTTAAATGTGTCGAATTAGATTTTATTTTATTAAGGCTGGATTAAACCTATAAATTCATTGACATTTGTGTCAAAGCAGACAGTTTTTAAGCCAGGTAATACAGTGGTCTACTTAATTAGTGCTACCTGAGTGGCACACCTTTGGCTTCACTTGATACAGAAGGCAATGCTCCACATTAAATTGGCATTCAGCAGGATTAAAACGTAGCTCTTCATGATACCAGCTCTTTTTAATGCTAGATGATTGCCTTTTGCCTCTTCAGGATATCCTAGAATGGCAGACATGCCGTCAGTTCTTCTACTGGCGTCTGCGGCGTCTGCTGCTGGAGGAAACAGTGAAGAGGAAGATCCAGGTGGCCAACAGCGAGCTGACAGATGGGCAGATCCAGGCGATGTTGCGCCGCTGGTTTGTGGAGGCCGAGGGGGCTGTAAAGGTAAAAGCCAGTGTTGGCGTTTTTAGGTTTGGTTGTAAAATCTCTCAATATGTATTGGCTCTGAGTGAAACGTATGATAATATGGAAGGATGTGGTGGTTCATAAATTTAGAAGTTTGACTTTAGAGAGTAAGGGGATCGTGTCGAATTCATAAATGATAAAGCTGACAAGCTGACAGTGATAATTTACAATTCACAATGAGTACAAAATAAAAACTTTGAATATTTAAAATACTGCTAAATTCTAGTTATTTTCACAGTAGACTGAAACCAGAACTGTGGAATAACAAAATATCTGTCATGTAGTGAACGTTTTCATCATGTCCACACAACCACACAAAATTGTAGACATTTCTGCTTTTCAGTGGCTTTCATGTTAGATTTTTTTTGTGTGTGTGTAATGTCTCATTGTGTATCGGTCTGTGAAAGTCATCATCTTTCTTTCCTTCCTTCTGTGCTTCCTTGCTTTTAAGGCTCAGAGCTCCAGCCGCTGGGGTGACAGGAGTCGGCTCAGTGTTTGAGATCTCTTAAGAAGTGGCCTTCTTGTTAGCTAATACATTACCCTAATCAGGACTGGCTGTCTTAAGCCACAATTAATCACAGCCCTGGCACGTGCAGATAGGAGAGCAACACGCTGTTTCTTAATTAAAAGCAAACAGATTAAAAATGATTAATAAGGGCGTTAAATGTTCTTGTGGACCTCAAGCAGGACTGTTCATAAAAAGGCAAGAGCCCATTAAACCCCCAAATCTTCACTAAGCCCTCCAGCCTGGCTTTGTTTGGGAACAGAAAATGCCAGCACTCATGAATACTAATTTTTCCATCAGGTCCAGTCAGCAAGACATCAGGCCCCCACTTTGTGCCTGTCCATCTTTTTTGTTGTTGTTGATGTTGATATTTATTTGTTGATTCATGATGTTTTGCAAATTTTATCTTTTAATGCGGTGTGTAACTTTCAATTGCTTTTAATTCCACTCATTGTTGCATCATGAGAAAAAAAAGTAGGTTTTTAAGGCTTTATATGTGCTTAAATGCTGCATACAATGATTCATTTTCTGTTCTTTAACGCTCCCTGTGTTCTGCAGGCCTATCTGTGGGATAACAATGAAGAAGTGGTGGCATGGCTGGAGAGGCAGCTAGCTGAAGAAGAGGGTGCAAGATCGGTCATCGACGAGAACATCAAGTACATCCGCAGAGACCACATCCTCAAGCAGATTCGCAGGTGATCATTCAAAGCTGTGCAACAGCGCAAACTGCTGCTGAGTGCTGGAATTAAATAGCTCATTTTCTCCTTTCTTTACCTTCATTCGCCCACCTGACAGGCTCATTTTCTTTTGTTTCCCTCTCTTTTTTTCTCCCAGCCTTGTTCAAGCCAATCCAGAGGTTGCCATGGATTCTATTGTGCACATGACCCAGCACATCTCACCTACTCAGAGAACAGAAGTGGTACGTATCCTGTCCACTATGGAGACAGCGTCCTCCTAGTGGGTGCCTGTCTTTGCCCATGCTTGGCTTAAACCCCAGCTTAGGCCAGAGCCTGCTTCAACCTGATCTGGAGACTGAGTTTAGAGGAGCCAGCGTGATGACCCCTGGCAGCAGCCACGTTGCTAATGAACCGCTGGCAATGATTCCCAGTAAGCAAGAGTTGACTGACATCATTTATAACATTTTGTAAATGGCCGTACACATGTGCTAGTATTTAAGATGAATTCATGTATTTTGTACTGAAGTGCAATTAAAAGAATGACAATATAGAAATATCTAGTGAATTTAATTAATACGTTTGGAGTTTACACAGACTGCTCGAGAGGATGTCTATGCTTCCATGATAATCCATGCTTTTCAACTGGAGTGTTCCCAAGTATAAATTAAACACACTGTTCTTAAAAACACACCTTGGTTTGTGACACACGCTTGCTAAGATTTGTAAGCGTTTTGATGACCGGCTCAACAATAGTGACGCATTGCTAGAGGAGTTAGCAAGAAAGGGTTTTTTTTACACTCCTAAGCATGGAGCACTTAGTTACTGAACAAAGACAGAATTGAACAGGGGAGCTCAGCAGGGAGCAGCAGAAAGGTCCCTTTTAAACCCCAACTATTGCACAGTTACCCTGCAGTGAGCAATGGGCAGCTCGCCTCACAACAAAACCACAGCTGTCCCCTTCACACAGTAAATGCTGCTTTAGAGGCACTTTAGTGCTTACTGTTCCCTTACATTGCAGCCAGAATGAAGCCTGCATTTGAAATGTTGCGTCTAGCAGACGTACAAACATAAACGCACAAAGTGAAACAAACAGTAACGCACGGAGAGTTGACGATAGCTTAAATAAGAAATGATAATGGCACTAAACGGAGTTTAAAACGTAAGCTTGCTCAGAGAGATATTTTTTTCCTCTTTGTTTTGACAGCTGTTGAGTCTTAAATTGAGAACAAGCTTTACTTATGTTTTTATTTGTTTACGTTTCTGTTTTTTTTTTCTAAAGAGATGTATTTGAATTAACAATCAAATGGCCAAATTTTTTAAAATGTCTGTGAAATGATAAAAGCTACTGTTCACATATACGTTACATTTTAACCGTAATCAACTGTTGCTGAAGTTTTTACGTCTGATGTATGAAACGTCGTTTATTTTTAACAATTAAACCAGTCTTTTGAAACACATATTGAACTGTATTTGTGTTATGATAGAAAGACAACCTGTTGTAAGGAAATGAGTACATAATGATAATAATAACAACAGCTAAACGGCACTACATTGTTAAATTTAGACTTTTAGATCATTGTGTCACTATAATGCACTGCTGAATACCAATGTTGGCAATGTGAAATGGCTTCATAGTTATTGCTGTGCCTTTTCTGTGTGTGTGTGTGTGTGTGTGTGTGTGTTGACACCTGTACTGACAAGCTTCCCAGCTGCTTTCTAAGTAACTGGATGTTTCCTATTTGAAGACGGAAAATAATCTACACTGTTGACGATGTGCTCTAAATGTAACTTCAACTTTAAATAAAGCTTGCCCAACTTAGTTTAAAGTTTTTTTTTAATTTATTTATTTTTTTAACAAAAGTCTAGTTTTCAAGAATTTACACTAATTTAATTTGTCAATTATTTTTCTATATCAATGATCCCGGCGACTGATAATCACATCACTGGAAGCCTCGTTAATTCCAGTAGTCAGAACAAAGTCTGACTCTGGAGAGACATTTTCTGATTATTTGAAAATGATAGTCTTCCCATTCCTCAATCCACAGATGATTAAAGTGCCATTTTTCTCTCTGGCTTTTAAACTTCAACAGTATTAAGGAGGATGAAGCAGATCAAACAAATATTGAGGGATCTAGCTCATCCTCCCCTTTTTTCTTCTTTTTTTTCTCTGCTCTTTCTTTCATATCATCCCCTTGGCTCTGTCAACTCTATTACCATGTTACCAACAAATATGTAAGACAAATTGAGTTGCATGCACCCAATACCCACCACAATTATAGACGGCCCAATAAAAGAAATGATTCATTTGGTAGTATAATTGGAAATGTGCCTTGCTTGGTCTTGCTGGTCTCCCAGAGGGTTCTTGCTCATTTGTAGTGGCATGCTAGGCCGGTTAATTCTGCTTTTAATCACTGACAAACTGCGAAATCAGGTTCCTCGTCAGCCACTGGAGGGAAGAGGATCAGTAGGTGAAACTGACAGAAACTTGTAATGATCTTTCTCTAGTTAAGGATGCAAACCGGATCTGCTGATATATAGTTATAAGCTTCATTGGAAATAAAAGAAGAAAGAAAAATACTTTAAATGTTACTACAGTTGAATTAAATATTCATCTTTTCCCACATGACAAGCCCCAGTGACTTCTGGTGTCACGCAAAAAAATGTGACAAAAACAGGAGGGGGCAGAAAGAAATATTAATGAAAGAAAGGGGGAAAAATTCACATCTGTGATGAGACTGAAAAAGAGGCACTGCGATGAGAAGACTCAATCATGCATCAGAGACAACCATAATTCCACATTCACGCGTCACAATGACTTGACAGCACTTGAGAGACAATGCCTGTGACCCAGTTGCAGGATTCCAATTAGCAGGGTGTATGCAACAGTTGAGATGAAAAGAGAACAGGGTCTTTACAGAGCCCCAGGGCTGTCTGATTACTGCCTGAAAACAAGAGTCTTTTGGCCATGACAAAGAGTAGACAGACACAGAGGGAGTGCCAGGTCCCAGCTGTTCTCCCCTTTTTTCCAGGCAGAGGATTTTGAAGAGCTCATCTCATCTCTGCGTTCTTGCCTATCTTTTTCCATTTCAGACATACTGCAAATTTATAACAGCCCAGCGCACTACAATGCTATCAATTTTATGAGTATCTGGTCATTTTTCAAATTAATTTTTTCCCCTACGGTATTGAAATAAATGTTGGTTTCAAACCTGTTTCTCTTACCTGAGGTCATATACTGAACACACACTGAGGAAAATAATTTTTTTCAATAACTGACAAAAAAACAAACAAACAAACAAAAAAAATTTCACGTTGCATCATGTGCAGTTTTATAAAGTTGCAATGCTGTGGGGAAGACCCGAGCCCCATGGTGTGCAGTGTGTTTAAAGAAGCTGGACAAGTGGAGGAGAAAAGAAGGAACAGGCCTAAAAACAAGTATCTCCAGCAGATAGAAGTTGTGATATGATGAAAAAAGATCCAGAAATGTCCTGACACAAGATCTGAGAGATGCATCTGGCCCTTCAGCTGATCCATCAGTAGTAAAGCCATCAAGAAGCCATACTTGGAAAAGGAAGAAAGGCTGGACACAACTGGACTGAAAATCAGTGGTAACAAATCTTATTGAGTGATTAAAGATTTTTTTAGTTAAAAATGTTGTCACTAAGTGTAGAGGTGGTCAGGAGAGAGGTCCAACAGTGAGTGTCTACAGCCATTTAAAAAACACGGCGGAGGCTCTGTCACAATTGTTGCTGATGTCATGATTTGGGGCAGTGTTTCGGTCAGTGGTGTTGTCAAAACTTATGGTATTTTGAAGTAACGTCACATTTTGACCCATGATGATGCAATACAATTGGAAAGCATTTGATTGACAGCTGCTTCATTTTTATACATGTCAATAATCCCAAGCACACTGCTAATGGGTTCGGTGCTAGGACCAATTCTGTTTACATTATACATGCTTCCCTTAGGCAGCATCATTAGAAGACAGAGCATAAATTTTCACTGCTATGCAGATGACACGCAGCTCTATCTATCCATGAAGCCAGGTAACACACACCAGTTAGTTAAACTGCAGGAATGTCTTAAAGACATAAAGACCTGGATGGCCGCTAACTTTCTGCTTCTTAATTCAGATAAAACTGAGGTTATTGTACTCGGCCCTGAAAATCTTAGAAATATGGTATCTAACCAGATTCTGACTCTGGATGGCATTACCTTGGCCTCCAGTAATGCTGTGAGGAACCTTGGAGTCATTTTTGACCAGGACATGTCCTTCAACGCACATATTAAACAAATATGTAAGACTGCTTTCTTCCATTTGCGCAACATCTCTAAAATTAGAAATATCCTGTCTCAGAGTGATGCTGAAAACTAGTTCATGCATTTATTACTTCCAGGCTGGACTACTGTAATTCACTATTATCAGGAAGTCCTAAAACTCACTGAAAAGTCTTCAGCTAATCCAAAATGCTGCAGCAAGGGTACTGACAGGGACTAGAAAGAGAGAGCATATTTCTCCTGTATTGGCTTCCCTTCATTGGCTTCCTGTTAAATCCAGAATTGAATTCAAAATCCTGCTCCTCACATACAAGGTCTTAAATAATCAGGCCCCATCTTATCTTAATGACCTTGTAGTGCCATATCACCCTACTAGAGCACTTCGCTCTCGCTCTGCAGGCCTACTTGCTGTTCCTAGAGTATTTAAAAGTAGAATGGGAGGGAGAGCCTTCAGTTTTCAGGCCCCTCTTCTGTGGAACCAGCTTCCAGTTTGGATTCGGGAGACAGACACTATCTCTACTTTCAAGATTAGGCTTAAAACTTTCCTTTTGCTAAAGCATATAGTTAGGGCTGGACCAGGTGACCCTGAATCCTCCCGTAGTTATGCTGCAATAGACGGCGTAGGCTGCCGGGGATTCCCATGATGCATTGAGTTTTTCCTTTCCAGTCACCTTTCTCACTCACTATGTGTTAATAGACCCTCTGCATCGAATCATATCTGTTATTAATCTCTGTCTCTCTTCCACAGCATGTCTTTATCCTGTTTTCCTTCTCTCACCCCAACCGGTCGCAGCAGATGGCCGCCTCCTGAGCCTGGTTCTGCCGGAGGTTTCTTCCTGTTAAAGGGAGTTTTTCCTTCCCACTGTCGCCAAAGTGCTTGCTCATAGGGGTCATATGATTGTTGGGTTTTCTCTGTATTTATTATTGTGCAATCTACTGTACAATATAAAGCGCCTTGAGGCGACTTTTGTTGTGATTTGGCGCTATATAAATAAAATTGAATTGAAAATTGAATTGAATTAATGCAGTAAGCATACCTGGATACTTTTACATCACTGCCAGTGGAAACACTCAGTATAACAATATAAAGCACCTTGAGGCACCTGTTGTTGTGATTTGGCACTGTATAAATAAAACTGAATTGATTTGAATTGAACTTTGCAAAAACACACAATGGAGCACTATCAGCATCACCAAATATTGACTTTCAGTCTCTTTTTGCACTTATACTGTATTTCCATTTATGCTTGTTGTTTCATATCACACATATTTCCCATGTTTCTAATAAACTATAAAGAAATGAGAGGTGGCTCCAAACTTTGCACAGTGCTATATATTTTGAATAATGCATATGAGAATATAAATGCAGTCTTGAAACTTCCAGTGAAGCTGAACCTATATCAGAAAGTAAAACATTGTTGTCACTCTGGTGGCTTTGTTTGAATTTAGTTTCATGATGGTGAGATTAGAACAATAGTGATACTTCCCCATGCGTCCCGGGTTTTGTGATGTATAATCTTTGATAGTCTCTCAACGCAAACTCAGTTCCTGAAATTCAAATCCACGTATAGATCAATATTTAAATAAATGATTTAGAGCATCTTAAATGCAGGGTATACAGAGGTTGTGAACCTCTTTTGGGGGCAGGAAAGCAGCACTTCGGCCCTCTGCAGGAGTAAAAGCTTGCAACACTCTGTGATCGTCACTTCATAATGCTGGCATTTCCACTGTACCCAAGCCTGGTAAACACTGAAGTGAACTTTGGCACACATCAGCAGCAGATTTTTAAAATCTTGATTACACCAAAATTACACAAAGATCAAATAGCAAAAAGTCGTCCTTACATTTTGTATACAAAAGTGAAATTATTACAGCACATGGTTGGGTTAGGGTGTGATAGTGACTTGTTGTGAAAATGCTGCTCACACATTTAATATTTCACACACATACTATAACAAGGAAAACATGGCTTAATCAATATGAACCGTAACATGGAAGAAGCTTCATATAGCTGTGCATTGCAGGCCAGGTAAAGTTGTCCCTTGTACCGTGCCTCCCTCCCCTCTCCTCTGCTCCTTTATCCCAGCATTAACATTCATGGAACCACTGGAGTGTTGCAGGCTTCGTACATCGAGCCAAGTACAATATGTGCATGGCTGAGGAGGAGGGGAGAGGAAGGTTGGAGACCCCGGAATACGATCTGTGGAAAATGGGGAGGGGCAAAGGAGGTCGATGGTAAAGGTTACCCAGTATGAGATTGTGGAAAGGTCAGCAGCCGAGGTGCAGCACCTTTGGCCATACATCACAATTATCACTGTAGGTCATCAACTGGTATAGAAAATATGGAAGCAGTGATAGATCCTCACGGTATATTGGAAGTGTTGGTAAGGGTGGGACAGGAAAAAGATGCTATCTACTGTTACCGTGTCTCTCAGCAAATGCTACTACAAACATAATTGTTTGAGCCATTCTGACTTCAGGTCTCTGTGCTAACTCAGCCTGTTGGTCGGTCGCTTTGAGCTATAGACTGAAATCTAACCAGCTTTTAGGTTGATTGCAGTTGAACTTGTACAGATATTCAGATTCTCCAGGGGATGAATTAGTCACACATTGTTGGGTGCCCAGCTTCTCATTTAGATGCACGGTGTATTTGAATTTTTGGAAAGTCGAACATCGGTATAGTTATTCCACAGACCGCCATCTGCTACAGACTTTTAAAGATTTAGCAGAATTAGTCACTAAAGGTGATCGAGTCTTTGCAGCCAGGACGCTACAATTACTAAATTCCCTGCCTGAGGATCTCTGGCAGGCAACACATTTTTATCATTTGGCTTTGTATAACTGCTAATGCCTTTATCACATTTTTTCTTTCACTTTTAAGGCAGTTTTTCCTCCTTTTTTTCTGTTCTTAATTTATTTTGTGTTATTATTAATTTTAACTTTAACTTTTCATATTTTTTGCTTTTATTATTCTTTGAAACTTTGTTTTGAAAAAGCTTTAAATAAAAGCAAAAGTAAAAAGGCTTCTCCTTTCACGCCATTTAGCACATGACTCACAATGCACTGTGATACAAAATGAAGCTCTTTTTATTTTTTACTTTCCTGTGTTTTTTGCCAACAAGCTACCAAATAGTAGTAAATGTTTAGTCTTTGATAACTGATAATTTAATTAGTTGCTAATTAAATTAAGACAGATTTACAAGAAATGAACTTTGAAAATGTCAAAATGCTTTATTTTATTATGTTATTTTATTTTTTTTATTTTGTATTTCAAATCATATGGTCTGTCTTTCCTTAGTTTCACACTGTGGACAGGAAAACTGAACAACAATGAACAAAATAAAATAAAGAACAAATGAATTAAGTAGAAACTCTGAACCAAAATAAGTATGCACAACTGTAGCTAATCCTCACTATAAAGGTACACCACACAGATAGCCTAATGTAAGTAAATAAACTTTAAAAAGTATAAATTACTTAATTACAGATTTACATTTAATGTAATTTAATTACGTTTAATGAAATACTTATAGAACTATGTGTACTTTAGGTCCCTTGTGACTTAGTCACCTCATCTTATTACTATAGAAATGTGTACTTATTGTTGCTAATTTGACGTTATGAAGTCTAGTACAAAATGCACCATCAAAGAATCTGAACGCACGTCAAGCCAGAACTGAAGATGAATTAATTAATATGTCCAAGTAAAGACAGCCTGCACTGAAGTGTATTGTGTGCTACTCATTATGGGTTATGATATGCACAGTTTAGCTGAATGCAAAGATCAGTCCAGTCCAGCAATGAGTCCATCTAAGAGATGTGTCACATTAAATTGCATGCATTAAGGGCATATCAGTGGACCATAGAAAGCCAACTCCACATGGAACTGTTGGTTTACCGCATCTCATAATGCACGTCCTTTGGCTCTGAAGGACAAAGGCAGCCAACCAGTGAAATCACTGTGCTTGACAAGCTCGCTTGTAGTAATGTCATGTATCAGCATTAGTTTACTACATCTAAATCAGACTGATAAAAGCCATCTAAGTTCTCAAGAATCTGTCCGGCCTCCAGATGGGTGCTGGAGTAAGTAAAGCTGAGAGAAGGAGGGTTGCTTTTGATTTTAGGCAAATTTGCCTCAACTGAGACGTTTATATGGTTTGAGTTTACATTTAGTTAAGAAATGGGAGTGAAAGTTAGCTACTTTATTATAAATGCTAAAGCTTACACTAAAGAAGAAACATTCCATGTCCCAAACTTGCTGAAATGTTAGATGAAACGTTGAAACTGATCCATTGGAGTACAAAACAGATCAAGTATGGACTACTGCTGGAGAACTGCTCTACAGTCACCTCCATTCTGCACCCCATTACATGCACGTATGCACATATACCATATGCAGAGCAGAGTTTTTCACACTTGAGCATACAAGCTTACCATCTGATCAGCCATCAGTGTCATGTCTTTGTCTCAGTCTGCACTGTGCAGCAAAGCAATCTGAAGGAATTCGGTGTGCAAAAGCCTTTGCTATGCAGAGGAAAATCATGCTTTAAAAACATTTTTTATTATTTCATTCATGAACGGATGGATACTGCTCGTAACATTATTCTGAACGATACAGCCACATACATGATACAAAATAAATAGAAGAGGGGAAAGAAAAAGTTTCCCAAAGACCCATTAATAACTGAAAATAATCATATTGTCATTAACTTTAGGAGCAAGTGACACACTGATTAAAATCTTAACAAGTGAATCTCCCTCTTTTTTGTGAATGGTTGACTCCTCAGGCTCAATAACAGGCTGAAATCAGCTCTTGGCCTCACGGATTAAGCACTGTAGGAAAAGAGAGTAGGTGGGGAACACTCGTGATTCTGTCCTCTTCAACTTTAATCAAAATTACATTGACGTGCTGCAGCCCCCCTCCATGTCTTTCATAATAATAGACCGCTAAAAATTCAGAAGGCAGGCTCCACATCAATCACTCGCCAGATTTGAGTCCAATGCAATAAATATGTAAATGAGGAGAAGCCAATGTCTCGTAGCTTTGAGATCAGCGCAAGGAGGGAAAAAAGGAGAAAACTGTATTAATTGCCCATGGCCAGAGGAATCCTATTACTGTGGGCATTGATTATAAAATTCTATGTGTGAATGATTTTCATGCAGAAACTGGAGTACCAAGCCTCAAGCATAAAGTGAAGAAAGAGTCAAATTTGTGAATTGGGCTAGATTGAGAAAGGGGCTAAAAAGAAACAGCAATGAGAAAAATACTAAATTTAAGTTCAAATCAAATCTATATTTAAGGATCAGAAGGATTCATCTCAAATTGCAGTAGATTATCAGTACATCATAGTATTTATCTTATTGTTTTGTTTGGTTTTCTTTTCTTTTCTCTGTTTTCAGGTATTTAAATTTTGATACACAGGATGTAAGATAGTTATAGTTTTTTCACGCTAAGTCTTCATGGGTCACTGTATTATGCTCCTTGAGAAGAGACTAAAAAAAACTTTTGGTAATTGGTCCAACAAATTATGCTGATTCTGTCTAAGAACATTGTCTAGTCTTGTGAAGAACAATAAAGATACTATAGCTGCAGGCATCTAACCAAGCTGCTGATACCCAGCTCAAGTGTCAGGGCATAATAAAAGTCAAACAGTCCATCTAGTCAGCGGTAGGCAGCTAATTAGCCATCAGCTCTTTTGTGCATAAAACATAACCGATATATAAAATACAATTCAGATTTCCTGGACACCAGGTTCCATGAGTGCTTGCTTGATTTGCTATTTTTTCAGGACACTTGTGAAAGCAGTTAAATTAGTAGGTAAGTGCACAAATCAATGCTTAGAGGTCAATTAAGTCTTATTTCTCTTCCCCCCCTCTCTCATTGTCAGCGAGATTTAAATTGATTTGCTGGTTTCACGTTTGACTTGCAAATCTTTCTCTTCATCAAGGTATTTTGTTGAGATTATAGGGATTACGTTTCCAGCATAACATTATCTGCTATAGCAAACGGGGACGTGTAAATGTTGTAAATTTCAGTTAATTAGCAGAATTCAAAGATCAATATTAGCAAAAAATATAATATTGTGTATTACGGGTATTTTCAGACATCCTTTAAGTGGTAAACTTTCTACCAAATTACACTGAATGTCCAACTGATGTTAAGTTCACCATCATGATTAGAATTTCTTGCACACACAAGGGAGAGCAGAACAGGCCAGCAAGAACAGCAGTACTATCGCTCATACTAAGTTGAAATGACACAGGAGCACATTTAAATGACATAAATAAACTCTGGATTGCATCTCAGAGCCCTCACACTGCAGCATTCTCTGCTGAGGATTACATTTCTATATCAAGTAGCTGTACATTGCTACAGACAGGTAACAAATTAAAGGCAAGGTGCTGGGCTAGAGCAGCTTCAGTGCACTTGGCAATGCTTCTACAACTCTCAGAATCCTTACTACAACACTATTCTTCTCTCATTTGGTGTTTTTTTAGTGTTTGGTGAACAGTACATTGGGCCACAGTCTTCTACAGGTGTTCAGTTGGGGATAGCATATGTTTCAGCTCCTACTGCCCTTTGGAACACTGTCAATTCAATCACTGATTCTGAGGGAGAATTCCCTTTACAAACTTAAACAGCACCAGGAAAACAAACCCCCAGTAGCAGAACACTGCTACCAGTTAATATTACTGGAGAGGTCAAGAGTTCAGGTTTGTGCTGCCACCTGCCTCTTCATCAGTGTCCTAAACTTCACCTAAGGAAAATGTTATGACTGGAACAATTTCAAGCTTTTTATTTTCACTGAACAATTCAAAATTTGAGTGTTATTAGAGGATATCACATGAACATTTTACTCTTGTGGGGGGGTGCTTTCTCCATTGTTATGATGCAAATAAAGTTACTACATGGGGTTCTACACTCGATAAAGGGTTATGGATGAATAGGAAGCTAAGCATAAGTGAAAATACCATTTACCATTAACTTTACCAACTAGCAGTAGGCAACACTGATACTAACCTTGACAAGTTGCACGTATTTATAAAGAAATCTTGATCGATATTGAACATTAGGATGTTATCTAGCTCTTTTAGCAGCTTAAGTTAAGCTCATCATCATAAGCTGGTATATACATGTGTCTGGTTTAGCAAAAGTCCATAGTGTTTATCACATCGTTTTAATAGTGTTTAAAAGCACTTTAAACACCAAGCATTTTTGGGGGGAAGTGACGCTGAATGGTACGGTAACATTTCGCAAAGTTGTAAAGCAAAAGGGAGACTGAACTTTTTTTTTTCTTGAGATTTAAACACATCAGTCTAATGCAAACCATATTAACAATTGTGCAACTCTCTTTTCCAGCTTCAGCTCCACATTTTCTCATATGTCTTTTTATAATATTTTGTGATCAGGTTGACATTTGTTAGCCACTGTCAAATCTAATCTTCAGCTTATAAACATGCCTCTAGATACACAGGAGGTGGATGATCCATACCCATGTTTTCCTGCAGTTTATGCTTTGTGACATTGCTCGTCTCCTCTACCCCTCCCCCAATCAGCTCCACTGATCTGCTCCTTCAGTCTCCCGCTTCACTGCTTACTGATCCAATATGCAACGTTCTGTCCCCTTTTATGATGCTCTCACCTTTCCCTGGCTTGAAAATAGTCACTCTGTCATTAGCCTGTTAATGTCGCAACATGTCACTTAGCTGGCATTAGAGAAAGGCTCATTGTTTATTGTGGGCGAATCCAAATACGTGCTTGCAGCTCTTGAATTATCAAGAAAATACCTAGCAAAGTAACAAGTGCCAAAGATTTTATGAAGCTCCTTTGCATAACACAAGGAAAAAACAACATATATACAGTATGTAATGTGATTTGATAACTTTCTACTTAAACAGTGTGTCTTTGAAATGTCGCTTGGGCTCACTGAACATAACCAGGAAAAAGAAGATGTACATATATTCACAATGTCAATTAGATAATGTTGCTATAAACTTATTAGCACAACAGCTCTGATTTTGGTGACATCATTCTGACAATGAGTAGCTCTTCACAATCAGTGTAACAGATTAAGCTAAGCAAATTTACAGTGCCTATTATAAATATACAAGTACTTTTAAGCTGAACTCCTTCAGCGGTTACATATTATTGCTTATGTTATTTAGAACTTATTTATAATCTTGCAGCAGTTTTTAAGCAGTTGCTGACACTTTGGCTTCTTCATCAGACTCCATAAGAGTGCGTTTATTAAAGGACAAAAATATTTTAAATGCGCATTTGTACACTAAAAGGATTCCCTCTGGTAATCTTTTTGGTCTATTTAAAAATCTCAAAAGATTACGTACAAGTTAACAAATTCCTGTTCAATAAACATTCACAAAATCAGAAAAGACTGAAAAAGGAATTCCCATCATTTCCCCCAAAAGTGATAAACAAATAACAATCATCAATAGGACTTTTATTATACAGCGTTGTGATGCCTGTTTCACAAACCGGATAAGAAAGGTCAAGTATCTCATGGAAAAAAATGCAGTTTGTGGCAAAAGTGAAATACAATCGTTATAAATAATTTGACATTTTAAAGACAAAAGCCGTTTAAGTCTTTAGAGGTGTTGTTCTTACAACTAAAATGGCAGGATTTGTGATGTCCTTTCATTTGGCAACAGTTTATTTGTGTTTTCAGTATTTAATGAGGTCATATATGTAAAATAGCATGGTGACCAAATAATTACAATAGCTACAAAAGTTTGGTTTGTTTGCATTAAATGGGTTGCCATTTAATTTCATTTATTTTATTCTGGCATTTCATTTAAAGCCAGAATGAAGACGTTTAAAACAACTGAAAATCAACCCTCTGAACACTGGAGTGTCACATAAACAACTGACTCTTCCGTCCATTATTGCCCATTATTATACATACTGTCAGGTTGGACTCATATCATGTCACAGTCAAATCATTTTCTACTCATGTAAATGTTCAGATTAAAATGGCAATACTTTGAAGGCAAACACATGCTAAACAGCAAATTATTCATAAGAAAGGTGTAGCGAAACAAAATACAATGCAATGTTTCCACAGTCCTGAGAAATGTTTTGGTCAGATGTATCACGTTCATGATCTGTGATCAGTGGGTGGTTCATGTGTAATACATGAATATGAGTATTACACACAAACTCATACTTGGAATTTGTAAGTTGGCTGAAACACTGAAAGGTGATAAAACAAATACAATCACACACTTCACATTTGAATTTTAAGGTCAATTTCATCATATACAGTGCTGTGCAAATTTTAAACATATAAAAATGTGAATGTTTTTAGAAATGACATTAAAATCTGACATTTTATCTGACATTTTTAACGTTGTATAAAGTGCACTAACCAGAAAAAAAGGTTTCAAATTAATACTGAGTATGACCACCATTTCTCTTTAAAAAACACACATTCTTATGGGTACACTTACCATTGCTTATCAGGGTACTTGGTACATAGTTCTTTTTTTCTTTTCCCAGCCATTTTGAATGTGTGGTCACAATTCTTCATTGCATTTAGGCTGGTCTCAGTTGTTTCCATCGCTTCTTGTTATCTTAGACTGATATAAATACAGTATAATGAGACGAGGGATCTCTGTGGGCCATAGCATCTTGCAGAACTCCTTGTAGTTCTCGTCACTGAAGTTAGGTCTTTATGACTCTGTATGAATGTTTGTATCCACTGCCTTGTCCATACATCCATCTTCTTAACTGTCTATTCCAGCTAGCATGGGCCAAAAAACCAAATACAGAATGGGCTTATGGCCAGTTGATATTCTTGTGTAATGGATAAAGAATATAAGCATTAAATGTGCTTAAAACGTTTGCACAGTACTGTACATGACAGAAAAGGTTTTGTAAACACTAAAATACAATTCAGCAGTATTAATGTATTTGTTTATTGCTTAATCAGTGAGGCCCAGCACTGCGGACCTATTAACGAGCCAATTCACACAGATTATTCCAAACTATCTAATACGTGGCCCGTCAATAAATAACCAACATAAAAATAAAAAAGCATAATGAAATACAATAAATAAATAAATATTCATAAATAATTATAAATAAATAGCTGATATATGAAATAAAGTTAAGGGTTTGCCTTCAAACTGCATGTGTAGTATTTCGGTCTTAGCCTGATTACCAAACAGTGCCTTCACTCATTTCTGAAGAGGGCTGAGACAGCTGGTTGGTGTATCCGTTGTCACTGAGAGAAACAGTGGTGAAGGGCGTGCTGGGGCCACACATTTCACTGGAGATGCTGTGAATTGAACTTGGTCCATTGGGCTCCGGACTGGGTGAGTCCACGGGATGATGAGATAATGTATCAGAGAAACACTGAACCTCTCCGGGACAGTGGTGCCCAGGATGATGGTGGTCCATGGCTCCTAGTGGGGTGCCAGCTGGGACTGTGGAGGGCACAAAGCCTAGGTCTGCTGGAGTCTGTGCTTGCGATAATGGTGGGCCTTGAAAGTACTCATAATTCCCTCCTGAGCCATAGTATTCACCAGGATATTCTGCACGCATATGAACATAAGGATTAGTGCATTGTGTCAGAATTTAAAGAAAGAATAATAGTGGCTTTTTTATGTATCTCGAATTTTTACAATGTGGTCAAAAAGAGCATTGATTATAAGATTGTATAAGGTTCATTTTATTGATTACAGCTAATGCATCAACCTGAAGAAGCATAGATACTTTGTACCTTATTTGCTTATTTATCTGTTTGTTTATGATGTGACAGTCTTAAAACTTAATCATTACTTTATATAGCTCACCTCCATAATAAGAAAAGTGTCCAAGCTCTCCTGGTTCCACTCTCTCTCCCAGGCCTCTCATTCTCCTCGGGTTGCGGAAAAACACGTGTCTCCGAGCGCTTAGAGCGCTCAGCTGTTTCATACGTCTCTCTTTAGACCTCCGATTTTGGAACCAAACCTTTAAGACAGCGGTTCAAAAACAAGGAGCATGAATTATGAAGTGTGGCCATGAGCTTTTTAAAAAAAGGGTGACAAATTGCAGTTTGATTTGGATGATTTGGATGACGATGATTAGAAATAAATCAACCCAAAATACTGACAGGGTCTTTGTAAATTAGAGTAAGGTTTTAGTTGATGGGAAAAGACACAAAAACATGCAAATTAACTTTTTAGGTCACTAAAAATATAATGTATAGCATTTTTAAATTAGTATTCAAGATTCATCCGTGCGACATGATTTTTTTTATTATTAGGGGGCCTTTTAAAATGCCCATGGGCATCATGAGTTCTCTGTGATGTTAGGGACGCACTGGGCGCACAGATTAAGGAAAACCCCAAATGAGAGGCGGGGGGAAGAAAATCATATATTGTATGTGGGTGTTTGCAAGCGCCACCAGCCAGATTGCTTTGTTGAGTTGCCTACATCAAAGGCTTTATTCTCTGTAACACTAGTGCCTTGGTGATTGTGTCACTGTCACTTTGTGTGAGTCTGTGTATGAATTTAAAAAAAAAAAAAAAGTAAACTTATAGTCATCTGCTTTTCTTTTTCTTTTTCTATATTTGTTGCTTTTACCTGGATGACTCTCATGTTGAGACCCGTCTCCCGTGACAGCTGCTCTCTGATGTGCCTGGTGGGCTTCGGTGTGGCCGCAAAAGCCGCTTTCAGGGTCTCCAGCTGCTTGGCTTTTATAGTGGTCCGAGGCCCGCGTCGTTTTCCGACGGCGCTCTGCTCGTCGTTCTCGTTGCTGCACGTGTCTTTATCCGATAAATGCCCGTTTTCTGAGTCCTTCCCATCGTCCTGCGGGTCCTGAGAGTCCGGAGACAGACTTGGGTCGCTGCACGTCGTTACTGTTATCAGAATAAGACGATCAGAAAATGCCACTACTCTAGGCTAAATGTTTATGAAAGGTGCACGTCAGGAATCTTTTAAAAAATAAATAAAATACACCAGATATAATAATAATAATAATAATAATAATAATAATAATAATAATAATAATAATAATAAAACAAAATTATAAAAAAATCACCTGAAAGGAGGATTGTGTCTTTCCCGGAGTTGTTTTCATAGTCCTCTTTGCAAACGAACTTGAATTCGTCCAGGATGTACAGTTCCTCTCCGGTGGACAGCTGTTTGTTACACATCACACAAGTGAAACAGTTCAGGTGAAACACTTTGCTCTTGGCTCTGCGGACTAGATCACTGGGTAAAATCCCCTGCGCGCATCCAGCGCACTTGGTTCCAAATTTCCTGTTCAAGAGGGAGAACCAAAGTCAGGGAAAAGTTTCAGCACAGACGTGATATGTTGGCCAAAATCTAGGAGAACACCTTTACACCTGCTCTGACTTTAGGCCCAGTTTAGTCAAGTTTGTGTTGTTTTACAAAACAAACTTTGATTTTTTTTCCCCCATTCAAACTACCAGGAACTTAGTGTGTTGTAGAACTGACTACAGTGAAAATTACTAACTGAACAGGCTAAACACAAATATTAGGTACAATTGTAAGATATTTTCCATCATAATAATCACACGAGCAGTTAGGGTTAGCTTCACTTTCAAAGAAGACACACAAAACCGAGAATTAAACGAAAAGAGAGAACAGAAAGATAAGACGAGAAAATAAAATAACAGCAGACAGGCGTGCCCATTGTATAAAAACAGATGGTTAGTTGTAATCGCTGGAATAAATTTTTAACTTCTTTTTAAATGACTAAAAAAACCCCAACTTTTTCTTTAAAATACTAAACCACAAACACGTCAATTCTTACCTAAAGAAATCATTCTTGCAATACAGTTTCCCTTCTCGAGAAAAACACTTCTCTGTCAAACTACATTTGCAGTCGCAGCACTGGACGCATTTGATGTGCCACGGTCTGTCCAAAACTTTGAGCAAGAACCTATCGAGAATAGGTTTTTCACAGCTGGCACACTGAAGCATTGTCTAGACTTATTCCCGCTCCAGTGTGCGAGTGCGAAATCAACTCTTCCTCTTCTCTTCCGTCCCGCTCACCTAGATATGGATTCGCTTTAGTGCATATAATCCAAAAGATCCACCTCATCCGAATTATTCGCATCGATTAGGTCGCCATCCGTGAGAGTAAAAGTAGTTTTTTTGTTTGATTTTTTGTTCCACAGGGCAACAATCCAAATTCAGTCTACTGCTCCAAATGAAAGATCAGCAATTGAAGACAAACTGGTATTTGAAAAAAATATGTATATATAATAATCACTGACTGGAGATCATAGCGGGCCGTGAAGATGATCCGAGGTGTGCGATTTCAGAAGGGAAAGGACATAAAAAATAAGCTACTCATAAATATTAAAATCATTCACTGCGAAAAATCCGCAGTTGTCTAAAGTAGAGAAGAAGAACGAACAATAATAAAATGCTGTCTGTGCGCTTAGTGTGGTCATATGTGTCCCATTTTGCCTCTGACGAGCTCTCTCTGAGAGAGAGACGCTGTAATGAGCTCACCTAGCGGAGCTCAGCCTATTGCCTGTTAACAAACCTGTGACGTCAGCTTAAGGGGTGGAGGATGAGGGGATTTCATTTCAGTCCGCCACATATAACTATTTAAGTTACAGAGGTGAAGCATCATGGTTACAAAATAAAATAAAAGGAAATATAACTATGGCGGTAAAAACTACTGGAAACCTCAATATGTTTTAAAGCTTTTTTATTTCTTGGAAAATTGTTAAAAAGAAATTTTCTAAAAGCAGATTTTAGAGAAGGATTGTGTCTGATGTTAACACCGCCAACTAAAAAGAAAAGCTGTTTTCAAACTAATATTTAATATATATATATATATACGAATAAACAATATAAAATAATAAGGAAACTGGTTCACTTTACAATAATAGTCTTTTTTAAGACTGATATACCTTTTCTCTGTAGAATAGAGTGCTGAATAGAGTCCGTGATAATGTCATGTGAATAAATGATTTCCTTTGGAAAAGGCCGGAGAATAAGTCTGACTGAATCAGTGGCAGGTGACAAATGATCAGCAGGTCTATCCCAGCAGAAGGCTGTGGGGAGAGGACGTGCTCAACACAGTCTTTTCACACAGACCGACGCTGTGGCCCTGCATTATTCTTCATTGCATTGAAATGACTGGGAACACTAATGGTTATAATCTGTAGCGATAGGCTGCCTCTTATAGATGCTATCTCACCATGTTGGTACACTGGGGACGAAGATAGCGCATTTTCTCATACAAGCTTCGGGTTCTGCTGGGCCCTGATATCCGATGTCCCGATATGTAGGTTGAGCTCCAAAAATATTTTTTGAAGATTAAAAAAAACTTCTTCTTCTTCTTCTTTTTTAAATTTCGCTTTTTAAAGGCACGCTTCGGATTTTCTCTTGACTTTTTTCTTCTTTTGAGCAAGGTCACATCACGGCCTGACGTTTTACAACTCGTAATTTTATCAGTCATTTTTATCAGAGTCCACTGTATTGATTTACAACGTTACCGTCTCCACATTTTCTCTGACACTTAAAGTCATTACTTTAAAATTCTGCTTTTAGCACAACTAATGTGAATCTCAGTTATTGACAACCAGCCAATCAAGCAGAGTTGTGTTTGGGAGTAAGGGGTTATTATTGATTCGATGAACAACCTATGTACACATTTACTTAGTGTATGGAATTAAAATTAAGGGATTAAAGGGCCTATCTAATGCTAGAATTGTGTGCATAAAGCAGCATCGTAGCATATCATGAATCGTTATCACTATTTCAGGCTGCGGTATTATTGATAAACTGTAAATGCAGAATAATTAAGAGGATGTGTTTTAAAATTTGAATTCATTCATCAGGCCTTACACTAAAGATGACGTCAAAACATTGCAAGTAAGATGTAATCACAATGCAGAAAGAACAGTCTCTCAGTGGCACTGTAAGAATGTGTGTCCATATAAATTAGGTGATTTGTTATTGTTATTATTATTCTAAAAGCAAAAATAAGTACCGATCCAACAATAAATTCGTTTTCACAACTTTTGACCTGTTAAACTAAATAAAGATTTCTCATAAGTTTATTCTGTTAATACGTTTGCTCTCAGAAGCCTACACTGTAAAATGTAATTCTAGATGTTTGTTATTTCAACATATTATTCTATATCAGTTTGACGATAGATGACTGAAGTTGTTGTTATAACATAGAATTACAAGTTAAAAACGTCCCAATTACACCAAAAAAAGCTAACTTGAAAACTCATGTCCAGCTAAATCAGCAACTTATGTGAACTTGACAATGTGGGTAAGTTGAGCACAGCAGGATTCAAAACTGCCTCACGTGACTGCTACCGAGGTGCATCATGGGGAATTGGCGGTTAACGACATGCTCACTTTACTTGGACGTTTTCTAATCGTCTTCTTTGGAATATGCTTTCAAGGTGAGTAACATTGGTTATAACTATAAGGAAAGAGAGCTACAAAAGTTGGAACATGTTTTGAATCTATGGCATGATGTGTGTTTTCTCTTTTACCGAAATGTTTGCTTTAGCTAATGTAACTTTAGCCGACAAGGTCCAGCTTGTATGTCATGACCAAACTTGACCTAATAAACTGACATATGGCCTTTTTATGGGTTTAATGTGGCACTGACCAAATCACAAGTATTGTGCCGCTAGCTTTAAGGTTGTGCACTCAACCACTGTTGCGATATTAGCAAGCTAACTCAGCTAATTAATAAAGCTTATTTCATATTGTCTCTGTACTTGTAAATTTCTTTCAAGTTCACAGGCTGTTGTATTTTGGTGGAAGTTCATTTTGGCAATATTTCCAATAACTGACTGGGTTCAAAAGAACTTTTGGCAGGACTCCGATGCTTGTTGTCATCTGTTTACCCCTATGTAATCACTTAAGCTGTTATTAACTGCTGCATGCTAAGCTGCAAGAGTGCACTGAGGACTGAGACAAAATATGGTCTACAAACCAGCATTATATTAGTTTTTATCAGATAGTTCTCCAGTGTGTTTATTTTTGCTTTAATTCTATTGTGCAGTTATTTGTTACCCTGAAATGCTTTATGCTTAACAACAGTTCACTATTTTGACTTATTTTTGAACTCTTGTGATCAGTATGACTAGATTGTGTGAGTTTCCATACTAAAAGAGCTGTAGTGATAAAATAATTGGCATCAGAGACACTGATTTTTGGCATGGTATACTGCAGAAGTTTTTTTTTTTTTTGCATAATTTACCTTTTAATTAAACTGCATTCTCTGTATTGTAACAAAACTAACATTGTTTATATGTCAGAAAATTAGCAAACATGAATAAATGGCGAAAACAATATAATTATAACATATATTTTTATTTTACTTATTTTAGGTCTGTGAAGCCAAACTTGATGCTGGGGATTTATTTTTGTCAGTGGAGTCAAATGGTAAGTTACAATTTGTGCATTTTGTCATACTGGAAACACCACAGATTATATTGTAACTTAATAGCTCTGTAGAACAAATGATATAAAGATTGTAGTGTCAGGGTACTTCTTAAGAAGTAATATGGCACTATTGATGATCACATGCAGGTGGCATAAACTAAATATTCAGACGTGTTACCAACAAATGATTCATTAACAAAAGCAATGGAGCAGACTGTTTAGGTTCTTGTGGTTGTAATAACATCCATAACTGCAAGTTTGTCATTAATTTATTTTCACAGGTCTAGATGATCACATCTGTCTTTGTCATTTAAATGAGGTGGACTTGCAAACTTTGCACTCTTTTGGGTAAATTGCTGTCCACTACATATACACAGAATCTGCACAGTATTTCAGATCTAAAAGGGAGTATGTAATGGACTTGCTGGCTTTAATGTAAAAAGCCTGTTGTGTAACTTTAATGAGGCAGTTGGACTAAAACAGTATTGCTCATCAAGGTAAACATCTGAGGAATAAGGAAACTGTTACTTGTCCTTTTAGTGTTCTTTTAATCGCATGTTTATTAAAGTTTTACATCACATAAGTCATTTTCACAATCATTCTACTTTAAAAGATTTCAAGACAGAGCTTATTGTTCTCTGAACTTCCTTGTTTGCTGAACGGCAGGTAAAGTGCATCTTTTGTTTGTTTGCTTTTGTGTGTTTGTGTTTTCTCTAATGGGCCTCAGATGACTGTTTGCTTAAATTTGGGTCTCAAAGAATCTTTTTTTTATTCTGTCTGTACTCTCCACCCCTCTTCTTCTATTGCTCAGGTTGAAGCAGAATTTGCCCGTCTTACATCTGTTGACCTGAAAGGGTTCCTTTTGCTGTGCTTGACCATTGTGGAGAGGTTCGTGGAGCTGTACAAAATCAAGAGCAGCATAGGAGGGCTAACTAGGCTCATAAGATGCTTCAATGATGATGTAAGTGTTCAACTGCGAAATCTAATCCTTTGTTTAAGTTTTAGGTTATCCAGTTCAACTGATGAACTCATTGAAAGAAAGCTGATAAGTAAAGTCTGTCATCATATTTCACAACTGGACATTTAGTGTGGTAACTTTTACAGAATCTATGTATATTGGTGGTAGGTTGGATATCATATTCTACTTGAACATCCTGATAAGCCTGATTCAAAATCTCCAATGATAATCATATATTGATGGAATTATGTATCAAAAAGCTGTGAATTTGGAGCTGTCTACATGCTTCATAAACACTGTTTAAAAAGTGTTTTTGTTTTCTTTTTGACTTCTTTGACCAGAGCCCTACACAAAGGAAGAGGACAGAGGACCTCATTTTCTAAAGGAAGATCCTCACACACTTTCAAGACTGTGAAGGTTAGCATTGTTTCTTTTAGTAAATTTAATAATGACAGCACCACAGTGGATTTTAAATTAAAAAGTACATGTGTACTTTTTCCTCACCAAATGTATTATTACAAGATCTTTGACACTGGATTTGGTCTGGGTTTCAGAGAAACTAACTGGCAAGCTAGCATTGATATTATTAGTGTCTTGTGTTTATTCATGTCTTCACCAGGGTCTTTGACATTTCGCTGCTGTACTGTTCACTTCAGCTTTACGTTTGATTTCTCACATTGTATATTGTAATGGCAGAGATATTAGGATATTTAAGGGGCTGCAGTGGCTGCTACAGCTATGGGGGCAATACTTTGGTGAAATGTCCTGGACCCTGGAAAAGAGACTGTGTAGACTGGGTAAGCAATTAAAGGTTACTGGCCGAGAGTCATTGGGCAGCTGGGTAAAGGTGGATGTTGATATTCAGTGCCAATTATGCAACCTGTTCAGCCATGTCTATATGCTCTTTTTCATGCTGTTAATATAGGGGAAAAATAAACTTTAATCAATAAACTGATTAAAGAAGCATTGTCTATGGAGCCACAATCTGATCCTGTAGTGTAGCTGCAGTTTGCACATTTCATGTATTCTCAGCCAGATTTGGTTTAGAGCACAGCCAATATTTAGCATAAGTAGATTTAAATTCACACACTGGTGATGGCAAGCTACATTGTAGCCACAGCCGCCCTGGGGCGCACTGACAGAGGCGAGGCTGCCGGACACTGGCACCACCGGGCCCTCTGACCACCACCAGTAGGCAACAGGTGAAGTGTCTTGCCCAAGGACACAACGACTGAAACTGTCAGAGCCGGGGCTCGAACCGGCAACCTTCCAATTATAAGACGAACTGTCAACTCTTCAGCCACGATTCAGTCATCCACCCATGTGTGTGAATGACTGAATGTGTAAAGCGCTTTGGAGTCCTTAGGGGACTAGTAAAGCGCTATACAAACTCAGGCCATTTACCATTTAAATTGAAAATTTTGTTTGAATTCTGCAATTGAAGACATGCTCAGTTATTTATGAACATGGTCTTTGTTTAAAGCAAGAAATGGATTTGTAACATGGGGGTGCATATCTCATTCTGAAAAAACTTTAACAACTAATAAGTGTTACCCAAAGCCAATCACCATCATCCAAAGCATCAGTATGGCTCTTCTTTGGAAAGACATGAATTGTTAAGCACAAGGGATATTGTGTAATTGTAATTGTGTAATTTTTTTTTTTTTTTGTCTTTGAACCCTTTTATAGCCGACAGGTATTGAAGACACGTTTTCTAAGAGGACGAAAGTTGGCATTGCGATGGTGAAAGAAGAAGACATCATCGATGTGTTGGTTGTCCTTGAGGCGGCAGTAATCCTGTCTAATCTGAGGGATGTCTCAAGTGCCATTTCCATGCTGATGGGCCTTCTTTTGCCCTCAACATAGACTATCCAAAGGAACTTAAGGACATCTTTGAAGTCATTCAGAACATCCTAATGAACATTGGTGGAAGGCAGTGCATCTCACTAGTGCATGGTCTAAGAAACAGACTCTTGCAGAAAGCCATGCAGAACTGTAATTGTATGCTCCTTAGTGTTAAGGACAGTTTTATTTTACTGTTTGTTTTTTTATTCTTGCAAGTTCTCATTCTCACTTTTGTATGTCACTAAATGACTACACTTTACATTCCAGATTAGACAATTGCTCATTTGTTCATGGTTTAAGAAACTTATGTGAACAACAATATGCTGGACTTTGCAGATGCTTATCTCATGCAAGTCAGTAGTTTTCCTTTGTTTTGCAATTGAGCAGACTCAAACTGATGTTTCTGAAATATTCATATTATCAAATGTTTCAGAAGCATGCACTCATTTTCAGAGATATTGGTTCTGTGGAATTTGTTGCAGTTGTAAACGAAGACAAATACAAGAGTTTGATGTCTTAGTTGTTATAAACTGATCTTTACTGTCACTTATCAAAGGTTTTGTACTATTTTAATATTTCAACTTTTATGCTAACAGGTGTGACTGAGCACAATGAAGTTTAAAAATTTTGTAAATGTAAAGAATAACTTTTCTAAAATAGCAAGTGTTCCGTTGATACATTACATTAATGCAGACTTTATGTTGTTACTTCACAAGAATCACTACTGCTCCTAGAGTATTGGTCAGAATTTAATCTTCACCCAAACTGGGCTCAAGACCAAGTTCAAATTTATTGTTTCACAGGAGCAACCTTTGAGTTTTGATGGATTGTGAGCCTGATGAGCTACGTCACTGATTTTTCTGTTTCTCAGATGACTAAGATGGCACAATAAATGGTGAATGTTGGGTGCTCATGAGTAATTGTCTTGTCATGTTCTTAAAACAAACTTTCTGTATGAAATGATCAGATAGACTTTAATGGAATCTGTGGGGTTTTATTTTTTTTTCTGTAAACAACAGAAAATTAATTTAAAGGAATGTAGGTATTTAAACCTGAGATCTAAGATAAACCTAACAGGTAGTTTTGCTGAAATGGATGTTAGAAAGCTAAAAAAACAAAACAAAACTTAAGATGTTTAATACACATTTTTCTTTACATCCAGTCAATCAACTCTGATAATTAAAATGAAACTGATTTACAAGTTCACTCAGCTACCTTAAGGAGCTCAGTTAATTAATAAACTTAAATCAACTTAGCTAACAGATTATGTTAGTTAAGCTAAAATAGATTCCTAAGTTAAAAGAACTACTACTAAAGCATTTGAATTAACTAAAAACCCAAGTCAACTGAACTAGGACAAGAGTTTAAACAATAGATTATTTTAATTTAGCTGAAAGGGTTTTCCCAAGTAAAAATGACAATTAAAGGAGTTGAACTGACTAACAAATCTCAGTCAACTAAACTAAGACGAAAGTTTAGACAACATGTGATTTTTCATTAAGATAACAATTGGTTGTGTTATAAGAACAAACTCTATTTCTTGACTTAACTTAAAATTTTAAGGCAGCCCTGTACCTCATATTTTTAAGTTGAAACAACAAGTTATATTTTACAGTGTATGTGTAATAGTGGATGACAACAAAAAGACCAGAGGGAAGCTGGAAGCTGGATACATGATTCTTAGTGAGTTTGGTTTCTCTAGGGAAGGTGTTGATTAGAGGCCTAGCCCATCATTTGGCCCCCAGCACCACTTATACACACAAGAGGTCTCTGTGCAGCGTTGGAATCTGCCAGGGTGTGCACTGTTTGTTTTGGAATGAAAAAAGCACGTCATTAGTGTTTGTTAATTGCAGCTAATTGGCCCTAACGAGATGAACAAGGCCACCCACTGGGACCACTCATACAAATAATTTGTAGAAAACAAAATTAATTACTAGATGCTAATTAAAGTCAATTAAAACTGACTAGGCAGTGGCAGAATGGGAAGTGACAGACATAAAGAAAATACTGTGCAGCACACAATAAGGCATGACAAGCATATCTTGCAGATTAAGGAGATTCCTAATGTGAAGAAGGATAACTTTACCACTTTGGTACCTATGCTGAACGGTGCTTAATGGTCTGCTTTGTTCAGTCAGAACAACTCATAAGTGACATTATTGGGTTCTGTGCGGGATATCCGTCTCCTCCCACAGTCCAAAGACATGCAGTTAGTGGGGTTAGATTATTTGGTAGTTGTAAATTGCCCGTAGGTGTGAATGTGAGTACGAAAGATTGTGCATCTGTCTATGTTAGCCCTGCGTCAGGCTGGTGACCTGTCCAGGTCGCCAGCCTGCCTCTCGCCCTATGGTAGATGGGATAGGCTTCAGCCCCACCCCTGTGCCCCTGACAAGGATAAGCAGAAGAGAATAAATGGATGGACAGGCTTACTTTAAAAGAGCAATTCCAAAGTTGTGAAACTTAGCTGAGCAGCCTAACTGAACCTTTACACCACTCAGCTGACATTTATTAGAACAACAAAGAGAAACTGTCTCAGTCTACATAATTGTCAGTGTCAATGTCAGTCTTATTTTATATAGAACATTTCATTACACGTAAAGTCAATATACTTAATATAATAAATAGAAACATAAAAACCTATATAGGTCTGCAACGCTTTAAGGTCATAAAAACTACAAAATAAAACTACAAACACACGCACGTACACACACACACACACACACACACACACACACACACACACACACACACACACACACACACACACACACACACACACACACACACACACACAGTAATAGCAGATGAAAACCCTCTCCTAATGCCCTTCTTGTCATCTGTAGACAATTTAAGTTTAATCCAATCAGGATACTGCAGACTGTTAATAAAAAGGCATGTCTATTTGTTAGTTCACCTTGATAGGTTAGAGTCTTGCAGTCCAATCCTGAATAGAAAACACTTGGACTTAGAAAAAGTGTTTGTGTGTATGGGTAAATAATACATGTACAACACATATCAAGTACTATATAAGAACCTTACCATTAACCATGCATGTATATTAGACACTATCAGAATATAGCACTATCAATAGCATCATAAGGTAAACAGTGTAAGAAATTCTGTTAGATCTGAGCCAACACCTCTTTGAATCATTTGCACCCAAGCTAAACATTATAACCAAAATGAAGGAGGATTTGTTATGTTATGTTGTTTTTTGTGTCAGGTTCTATTCCTAACATACCTAACTAGCTAGGTTTCATGAAGCACTGATCTGTAAATGGTTTTTAAAACTTTTTTATTATCAGTTTCTGTCAAAGTATCTTCCCTAGTATTAATCCACTAACCTCAAAAACCTAAAAAAAAAACCCCAACAAAAACCATCCCGAGACATGTGATTTGCCCTGCAATATGCTTGATATATCATTTTCCATCATGGGGGTAATTTCCCAATCTACATGCTGAAGCCTTTTAGAAAATGAGTCTATATATATTAAGATAATGTAAACATTCTCTTTTGGGTTTTTTTGGAAAAAGAGAAATTTGATAGATTTTTTTTTTTAACTAAAAATCAGTAAAAACTAACCAATGAAAACTTATGCTCAAGCCAGTGTCATTTGTATTTAGATTTGTATTTAGTATCAAAGGCTGGTCAAAATTGGAGTGATGTCGAGTGGAGCAAATGTTAGGGTTCAAGCAGCATCACATTGTTTGCATGATTGTGAGGTAGTGCAAGCAATCGCACAGATTGGGAAACCTAGCCTGTATGAGGGAAGACAGAGTGATCTGCTTCAGGGGCTGTTCAGTGAGAGGGCCCAAGGGACAGAGTGCCTACGGCCCTGGTGATGATGGTGATTGATGCTGGCACAATTCAGACACCCCAGACGCTGCAGCAAATTAAAAGGCTATTTTGTAAAGTTGTAAAGGAGCACAATGGTGGAGGGGAAGCGATGAGCACGCCCTCCCCAGCTCTTCTGTCATACCATCAGCTTCTGTTTGGTTTCCTTGGTGTCATCAGTCCCCTAGGGAGGTGAGCTATTACAAGCCTTTCATGCTCACTCGTACTGGATACACTGCTGATGCTCCTTGTGCGCATATGGAAGTATGTATGCGTATATGGCAAGAAGTGTACATAACAACTCCTTGCAACTATGGTTTTATTTTTTTTTTCAAAATATTTGTTTATTTTCTCAATGCTTCACCAATTATAGAGATTCTGCAACTTTTGGAATTATATTTTATGTGCACCTGTGAAGCACAGTGTGACTTGGTTTTTCAAAGGCAGTAATGAAATAAAGATTGCTTGCGAATGACTTCCTTACTATGGGTCATTGGAAGAAACACCTTCGGATGCTTGCTGTGAGTATTTTTTTACGTGAAAATGAAAGCAGCACTGCTGCTAACTCTGTTGTCCATTAATTCCTTATCTGTACATGATTTACAAATCATTTATCCTTGGTTTGAATTTAATTGACCCGGCTAACCTCAGGATGCACCCGTTTCTGGGTGTGTGTCATGCTTCTGTCTGTGTGAGTGTGGGTAAAGGAGATAGACAGACTGTGTCAGGCTATAGGAAGAGCATCCTTCGGGGAGGAAGACTCACATGCCAGAGGTCAAACCAGTGTCAAGTGGGGAGTGAGGCCAGCTGAGCTGCCTTGGCCCATGCATTGTGCTCATCAATGCAGCTGCTGTCAGTTATCAAGAGCGTGCGCCGGGGGTGGGGGTGCAGCCTGCTTTGATAGAGAGAAGCGTGCTTGTGTGTAAGTCTAAGGGGGAAGCGGACGGAGGATTGTTGGAGCTTGAGGGCATATGGACCTACAGGACCAAAAGATCTCTTTTCCATGCAACACATGGCAAGTCTCTCACAAGCAGGTCACCTGCCCCACATCTCAAGGCTGCTCGGGAAAAATGGTTTGTGTGTGTGTTTTCCACTATTATTTTGCTCTTATGTTTGTAAAGGTGCAAGGTTATCAAAAACTGTCCTTGCACTTATCATGTGAAATTGTACAATTATAAATAAAATAGTTAAAATAGCTTAAAAATAGGCCAAAGAAGCAGATTAAAGCTATGTTTAATCTAAAGTTTACAGAAACATTTCTAAATGTGACAGGAGTCTGGTTCAGCCATGAAGATGCAGGAATGTACAGTTTTAACTCATCAAAAGCACATTTTAAAGGATGAACACAATTTTGAAAACAACGCTGTTGTCATTCCCACTGTTTGCTCACTGGCTATTATTATCTCGAACATGGCTGCTGTGATCTCAGTCTGGGGTGATATGTTTCAGGCTGCAGTGTAGGCTTGATTGCCAGACCTAGCAGCCCTGGGAAAGATATAATCAGTCCTGCTGAAGTAGGGTCACAACTCTTGCTGGAATGGTTTCACTGGCCTATAGCAGCTTATCACCTGCTCCCACCCTGCTCAGTCAAACTGCTGAATACTAACAACAAGGATGGGGGAGCCCACTGTATGAATCGATCTACTCTCACACACATACATGTCCTGCTAAGAGGTCACCAAGGCAGGGTAATATGTACACTGTCAAGTCAATAGGCAAATATTAGCTAAACAGCTTAACAGAGAGTGAGAGAACACAGACACCACATGCATGAAAGGATGGGCGCATGCATGCATCAGACATCCTAGTCTGCTTCCCATGGTGCATCTGTCAGTCTCTGATCTCTGAGTTGTATGCAAGCAGGGGACTCGTATACGCTGCATTAGAATAAGACAGAACTGCAGGAGTGCCTTAGACAGACTGTGCCCTGATGCAGCCGCCCACCCTTGTCTTTTCAGCTGGGCTTTCTCATACTCACCCCTTTCATTTCAGTAGCTCTGTGGGACTGGGCTTGTCCCAATACACTAAACAGATGGGCATCTCACAAAGGCCCGTGCTTCTCAGCAAACTGGTGTCCTACATGGCTGATTACACCTAAATACCAAACCCAGAATTGATACAGTGGTTCATGGTCACATTATGCAATGGGTTTAGAGGGCAGCCAAAAAAAAAAAAAAAAATATGGGTTGAAACCTGTGTCTGTTATTCAGATTTCATAAATACTCCTACTGGTACATTAGAAGATGTAGAAATGAAGAAATGAAAAGCTGGCGCATGCTAAGAGGCATAAAAGATGTTATGGGAAAAAATGAAAATAAAATAATAATAACAATGATGATGTTGTCTTGATGCATTCTCAATCATCCAGGAAAGTAAATCTCCAAAAGTTGAATCTGTTCATCTGACGTAGCGTTTTGTGGGAGAAAGCGTTTGTCATCATCATCAAGTGATTCTTCAGTCTCAGCTGACTGCAGGTTTCCCCAAACCTTATAAACAGTACATTTGCAAATGTACTGTTGCAAATGGTTTGGGGAAACCTGCAGTCAGCTGAGACTGAAGAAGTCACTTGATGAGTGACGAAACGTTTCTCCCACAAAACGCTACGTCCAGATGAACAGATTCAACTTTTGGAGAATGATGATGTTGGTTCAATTTAACAATTTAACAAACATTTTTTCATTTTATAACTGGACAGATTTTGAGAATTTGGGGATTTCACGATTCAGATTTCATCATGTTTCAATTTGGACGACAATTCTAAATAAGTATCACTTGGACTGAGGCTCACTTGAAGTCGGCAGTGAAGCTAAAACTCTACCAAGCTGCATTCTCTTGTCCCAGACTCATACAAGATGGATAGAGAAGTGATAACTGTATAAATGCAATAATATGTATAAATAATAATATATAAAATAAAATGATCAATACACAGCTGACAAGCATCTGTGGTGGTATGAAGTAGAAATGCATGAGTAATTTTATCAGTAAAGGAGCGATTATTACAATTTTTCAATGCATATAGATTTGAGCGATTATATCATTTTCACAGAAGGCCTTACTTATTTTAGCAAGACCATTATAATCCACATTCTGCAAATATGAAAACAACATGTCTTCATGAGAAATGATACTGGCATGTTTGCTTGCATAAAAAATACAGGTTAAACAACAACAAACATGCCCCTGTTTAAACTTTTTGAACCATGCTGCTGGCATAAACTGTGAGCTAGATTTATAAAACTATAAACCGAAGTGCAAAATAAACACACTGTGAGTGTCTGAGAGCATTTGTTTCCCAGATATCCAGCATTTTCCCTTCTTTATTTTACCAGCCTTCGCTATGATAGGAGCGTTGTCAGTCTGTTGGTGCTTGTGTACATCCAACTGTTCAG
Organism: Oreochromis aureus; assembly: GCF_013358895.1. NCBI lineage: Eukaryota > Metazoa > Chordata > Actinopteri > Cichliformes > Cichlidae > Oreochromis > Oreochromis aureus. The sequence continues at coordinate 9,434,449 of NC_052951.1, read as the reverse complement.
ATTTTCATCTGATGTTGTATATGCGTATATACGATAGAGAGAAACACAAAGGGGAGAATGAGTCACTGCCTGTAGCCAGACCATCAACATAGAAAAAAAAAATCTGGGCTTCTTATCAGCAGCTGTGTCCTTTCCTTCCTCTCAGACTGCCCTCCCATCCATGTCTGGCCTCCCAGATATGCTAATCGCTACGTAAGAATATCCTGTTGGATAATTACCATACATTACCCTGTGCTCATCTCGGGATTAATTCTTCACATGCATAATCGCATTTGGGCTTCTTTTGCAGCCCAGTGTTAAAGGTGAACTGTGGGTAAATACAATTTACACTTGTCGGACAGTATTGTTTGGAATGTGTTAGCAGCTCTTACCTTCAGGATAGTGTCTGCAGACCGAGATGGCTGAATGAAGAGGATTATCTCTTCAGTCATAAAATGTCTAGGCTGGTGCATCTTAGAGAGTCATAATACCACCACCCAAGGCTGTCTTCAGTGGTGGATTTCCCTGCATTATCTTTTGTGTTTTGATGGTTTTATATTCATTTGTATATTAATATCTTTGTATTGATCTCTTCTAGCGCGGCGGCACAAAATCTCCTAATTACAGCGCGACTTAAGCTTTCTTCGATAATTTCTGTTTCAGGAGTCGACATTTAACTTCACAAGGTAGAGTTACAAAAAGCAGAAAAATCACAGACTACATGACTTACATAAAAAGAGAGTTATAGGTTAAGACTAACAGATATTTCAGGAAACCTTTTACAGATGGTATGTTATGCCAATAAGTAAGTTTTTTCATTGTATTGCCATTGAAAAGTTTTAATGACACACAAATTAAAATAGTAAATGGCAATTTGATTCAGCATAATAGCCACAAATTGGAACAGAAAGTCTATAGTAACAGTCAATATGCAGTTCTTTAAACTCTTATTGTTAAATGATATTTATGTAATTAAACATGTATTATGTTAGCCATAATTATGTAGCACATTAATAAGAACATGGTAATATAACAACTTACACCATGTTATCACACTGATCAAGGTGAGTATCAGTGCATTCAGGGTAGAAATAAATGAGTAGCTCATAGCAAAATACTGTTTCCCGTGACAGGAATGGGATTGTGATGCTATGTACACTGCATACATACATCATGTTATCAGTGTAATTGTAGAAATGCATTTGTTTATTATCATTAATGTTAAACTTTAATAATCTGTCAAGTCAATTGATTATCTCTCAGATTTGCTTTTCTCTGCTGTCTGCAGTATTGGTTAACTTGTATCAGTTTCATTCCTTTTAATCTGATAAACACCCCCATGAGGAGTCATGAGACATTAGTAAATCAAATTGGTAGGATAAAACATTACATGTTTGATGACAAGTGTGTCTGTCATGTTGCCATAGTAATACTTTGCCTCTCCTCTACAGTGTAATAGAGGACAAAACTGAGTATTATTACTGTTGTTACTCTAGAGCTAATCCCTAAAACAAAGTAGATGAATGGAAAGTATTGGATTTAGTTCAGAAATTAAATTGAAACAGGCAGGCGTTTTACAACTTCAATAACAAATATATTATCCAAATTTGTCGGTGTACATTTATGTTGTAACAGTTTACCATTTTCTTATTAATGCATTACACTTTTATATCAAATGAAAATCATGTTTATAGAGATATCTTAGTGCTGAGATTTTTATTTAGTAATTTCTATATGTTTAAAATACTTTTGATGACATCATTACAAAAGTTTTTATGATATTTAAGAGCACTTATCAAATCATATAAACAATTGAATTATAGCAGTGAAAACGTGTCTGCTTGGTAGGCTAATCAATGTATTCCAGTCACCCCCTCCTCGATTTTTATATCTCATTTAAATATATTGAGTGGGCCATCTGTACGCCATTTATCTACATCAAAAAGCCGTTAGAATTGCTTTTCCCTCCTCCTGGTCCTGCCTCTAGTTGAGTTGACACTTACAAATCAATTCAGACGTACATATGTTATAGCATCCATACATCCAAAATGAGAGAGAGAGAGAGAGAGAGAGAGAGAGAGAGAGAGAGAGAGAGAGAGAGAGAGATAGATAGATAGATAGATAGATAGATAGATAGATAGATAGATAGTGTTCCTTCAAATCTTTTAGTTCTGCAACAGGCTGTTTAGATGTCTGCTCTATAGTCAGGGTGCTTCATACGTGGACACAGGAAGCTATTTTAATTTGAGCTTCTTGAGAAATGATGCCTTCGTCTCTGTCTGCAGACCTTACAGCAAAGCTCTGCTGAGGCGGTTGTGCACATGGCCCATGTGAACAAACCATAAAAGCACTATTATAAGAGTAATGACCAAATTTAACAGTTTGCCTGAGCACACCTGGGTTCCAGCCAAGGACTGTATATTTCCTCTGACAGACCCAACATCGGCGCAGAATGCAGCCAACCAGAACGTAACTGCAAGGTCAATATCCCTAGAGAGAGAGAGAGGAGTAGTTTAAAGATTTTGTGCATTTGTGGGTTCATGTTTGTGGCTGCATAAAGGCCACACAGCAGAGAAGGACAATTAACAGAGATCTCTGTTAAGTCTTACAAAATTGGAATGAGAGTACACAGCAGTGTGAGTGCATGTCTGATAAGGGACTTTTTATCAATTGATCACGCGTGGTGTGTGATGTTTCTCTTTACTACACTTGCATATTATCATGCAAAAAATATGAGGAGAAGTAGAAGAGCTTACAAATCAAATCAACTGAGTGACATATACCTTCAAGTGCTGCAACGTTAGTGTGCTGCTTTGTTTTCCCCATCTCTTGGGTTTTCACTTAGCATCAAGGTCACAAAAAAGACCCCTCTTCAATTTAGTTAACTAGTCACACATCATGAGGGGATAAGGAATATTCACTATAATACCAAACAGCAATGGTAACACTAGTATAATATAATAGCTTAGATATATTACATATATATTATCTATATATTACACAACTTATATCAGAGTTGTTCATGCTCTGGCCTGCCCAAGTGCCAGAGGGACAGTGGGTGGTTAGATTCAGGACAATGCATGGAGAAAAGTGCTAATGGACTGACCGAGTGGAACAGCTGATCACAGCTCAGAGTTCACAGCCCAGTGCATCATGCCTCTTGACTAATGCTGATAATAAAATACAGTACAGCTGAATGCAGGACTTGGATCTATTGCTCCCTCCCAGCCCGACCAGCCTGAAATAACACAGAGTTGGCATCTAATTTTGTCAATTCAAATTGCTCGATGCCGAGCCTGACAGAAGACTGCCAATCCCCTTTTACACATAATTTAATCCTTTTGCAGACTGAATAATGTGTAATATGTATAATATTTGCATTATTGAAAATGTATTAATAAAACTGGAGGAGCTGTTAGCGTGTGTATTTAATCATTTCCTCACTGTTTTGGTCAGTTTTTGAAACATTGTCCCAATCTACTCATTTGCTTAAGGTTCCATAACTCCACAGTTATTCATTAATATTTTACTACAGATTACAGCTGAGTATGAGACTACTTCACTTGCTTGAGTGTTTTGTGACCATGCCAACTGTTTGTCCAAACAGCCTCATCAATGCAGATGTTACATATGCTATGTCAATAAAGCTATTTGCAGGTGATTGATCAGTCAAAACCTTTCGGTTCCCATGAGGAATGAGTGAGAATTAAAGAGAGTGACAGGAAGAAGGTGTGAGAATCACTGATTCTTCACATCTGACCTCAGTTAATAACACAGGACCTGTGGTGTACGGTGCCTTGGCGCAGTACGCCTATTGGTTCTACTCTCTGGAGAGAATGAGAGATAAAAGAAGCATGACACTGTACCCCAACCACAATCAGTAATTGTCAGAGATCAGCATCAAATTCACCGCAAAGAAAAGGAAGGGGCACTGTAGGGAAACCTCTTTCTGAATTTTACAGACCTGATATGGTAGATTTAGTCTTTGGCATTTTTCCAAAGAGCAGCAGTACTTTGTGTTCATGCTGAAACACTGAATGTAATCAAGCAGCCCACTGATTTCCTGCACCATAAAGCTTTGGGGTATCCTGACCATGAGAGAAAAGACAGATGTCAGCTAAACAAAGCTTTTTTTCTTTCTTTTTTTTAAAGAATAAGATCAATGACCATCTCCATGTTGTAGAGATACAATCAATTCTGTGTGGCTCTTAGCCCCTCAGTGAAGATGAAGCAACAATAACAAAACATGGTCATTTCAGGGTCAGGGGAAATTTTGAAAGAAAACCTTTAGTTAAGGTGTTAGTGTTGGATTCTGAGTTTTGTGTAGTTCATCGATTATTTTCTTCCTTCATGTCTCCAAGAACTCTTTCACACAGAAATGAGGCATACGGACTAAGAAAGCCCCCCTTTTTTCAACATTTCTCTGATTGGTGTTCAAGAATAAACTCCATTAATTTAGGAACACTGTGTGGATGAAGCTCTACATCAAATTGATTGATGCTGCATAAAGAACTAAAGAGGAAAATACCTTAATACAAATGAGGTATAAGAAAAGAAAAGTAAAAGAAAAAGAAACAGTGCATTTCATGGTTATCTAAATTCGGTGGCTTTTATATGTTAGAAGATTTCCATTTTTATTAATCTCCTAAAATAATTATTAATTCTATTTCTCACCTAAAGGATTAGACTGCTTTATTCCACTACATCTGTTGTTTACCTCCTCCTTGATACACTTCTTCATGCATGCAACCAAAAACTAAGAAGCCTCTCTTTTTGAACCCTATAATCCGTGATTGGCATGAAATGATTCTCTAAAGTGTTAATGTAATCTGAACAGAGCTTCAAAAGTTTTTCTTGCAGCGTTCTTCCAGATTCCAGCTTTCCCCCCCAGATGCATACAGTAATACAAATTATGTGGCTGATTTTTGCTATACAGTCAGGTTTTGCTTTGTGATGCAAATATGACAGGCAGTGTAGATCATACAGGTTCTGTCTTTTAACCTTTACCTCCAAATCAGAGCCCATGGACTTGTCCGGTCCAGTATCGGATACGATAAATGTGTGAACAGATGAAATGTTGTTGGAAGGAAAAATCAATTTTCCATCTGTGGCCGACACCCTGGAAAGTGCTAGCCGATATCATCCTGTAACTGCTTTTTTTGTACCCCAGAAATAAAGATGTTTGACAGCGTAGCATGCTGTGGTCAAACACGCAGACAAGCCTTTTACACCAAAGAGTGTTACAAAGTCAAACACCCTGCCTGCACCTCGTAGCCTTCACCATTATTTCCTGGAAGGTTTTTCCACCTATAATGTGCCAGCAACAGGTGGGTCAGGAAGCATTAGCATTTTGGGATGTCATTCTGTCCCATTCACAGGTTACAGTATATGAAGGGTGCGGGGAGGGTATTGTTTTTCTCTCTCTGAAATATTCACATGGAAGTCAGCTGGATGTTTAGAGGTCACTGTGATCTCATAAAACAAGTCTTTGAACATAACTCGATTTTTCAAAAAAAATTACAGAGATATGATGGGACAAAATAAGTAAAACCATTTTATATCAAAAAGGTTAAGTTGTTTTCTTTCCCTTCTGCCTAAGAGGAAATGTTCTCGGCAGAAAATGTTCCGTCTGAGGCAGAAGGCAAAGAAAAGGAACACAGACATGCAAAGAAAGCTCTTAAAACATGTGGTTATCCAAACCAGGCCTTCATGAAATCAGCAAAGATACACAGGAAAAAAGGTCGGACAATAACTAGGGAGAAACAGAATGACAAACTGAAAAACCATTTCACATTTTAAGGGGAAATAAACAGCCTTTGCCATTGTGTAAGAATGTATTGCCAAGAACGATTGTTGCAACAAAGAAATAATCACCTAAATACAAATTTCCCTCGTTTTTGTGCTGGGTTCATAAAATGAATCTGGACAGAGTCGGATGTAAATTACAATTGGACGGTTTGCTCCAGTTCCCTTTAAATGACCCGACGGGGCAGAAAATGAAGACTTGTGTTCTACAAATATTGATTGTTTGCATTATGTAGTATAGCGCTCTAATTCCAGTTGCATTTTAAAACCGCTCCGACACCTTCAAATGCACAGGTTGTTTTCTCAAGTGGTGGTAAGCACTGACTTCAAGTAGAGAATAAATCAACCTGTGGAGGATGTAGAACATTAATGAGCTGAGGGACTTGGAACAGAAAGATGGAAAATGAGAACTGGGACCATCTGTCAGTACTTGTGATGAATGGAAATGGACCTTTCTTCTCCATCCACACTGCTCTAGTGTTCACCACTACCTCGGATGACATTTTTCTCATCAGTTGTGTTTTGTACATTTGTTGCAAATGACTCCATCAGACATCGCTAGCAGCTGTCGGTCAGACAAAGGCGATGCTTGATGTCTTACAGACAGGTGAGTGACAAGGAAGAGAAAACCAACTGAAAGCAGCAGTCAGAAAGAAAGGAGAAGAGAAAAAACTAAAGGATGAGAACATGAACTCTCTGGGGAGGAGCCGTATCGGTTAGTCTGAGCCTAATTCTTGTCAGAATGTATACGCTATCTCCACGAAAGAGGCCAACAGAAGGCTGATAAAATTCAAGTGGAACTGAAGTTGTACAAATGAACAGATATAACTCCAGGGAAGGAAGAAGGTAATAGGCTGATACTGTGACTTTCTTCAAAGGATGAAACAGATTCTGGCCATTTTTCACTTACACTTGTAGAAAGTGTTAAGGTTCAAAAATATAGGGAAGGAAACACAGGAGGAATGCAAGTAACCACACTGGTCCAAAGGGTAAAGACGATGATTTTAATGAAATGACACGCGTGGGAGAATGAGCGGACTCTGTAAGCAGACAGCCCCACAATCTCATCCTCCTAACATCAAAATACAGTTTTATATGCATCAGAGTATATTTAGTGACGCCCCCTCATTGCGTCATCACATACATCAGCTTCAAAACCACAAATGTTCTATTTGACAGCTTAAGGCACAATTAAAAGTACACTGGCTTCCATCTTCTCCCGGTGGTTTCCGTAAGCCAGCTCAGCTCTCGCATCGTGCATCTACTGCTTCATCAGTCAACTCTCACCTACACCCCAACAGTGTGTGTGTGTATGTCTCTGCGCGTGCACAGAGTGTGCATCTGCTTTCTGAACCTTAGTTGACCTCACGTAGGCAACCAGGCTAAGGCCATCCTGTGTTGTGATGATCTTAACTTCTATGTAAAATGTATAAACTCATTATACAAACCCAGACTCTGGTTTTGGTTTCACTTTTGCAAAAGCACACCGTTTCCTGTCAGCCTGCAATCAGCTTCTCCCCACTGAAGACTATGTGTAAGAATATAAAACATTCAGAAACCTTTAAATTATAGATTCAACTGATTATAACTGAACCTGTAATAAAGACTAATATAATACCAATATATTTTGAACATCTGAGTGCATCTGAATGCAACATCCCTATTAACATGAAATGTTAATGATGATTATAAAATAGCAGCAACTAATAGCAGGACAATATTTCTATTCCTGACACTCCCTCTCTTGACCTCTTGACCACAAGAGGTCACCATACTGTGTGTTGGGTCACTCCTTGGCCCATTCAACTGCTTCCCTGTCCACCCCTGACGTCATGGACATTTAGGATCACTGTTCTTAGCTCTGACTCTCTCTTGGCATCCTGTGACTTAACAAATCAGACAACCTCATGTCATCTAGGTGGTCTTAGTTATAAAATGCCCTCCCACTTGAGAACACTTCATGCTTAAGTGGTCTCTGCTCCTCTTCTGGGTCCCACTCTCTTCTGGGCCTCCTGCAAAGGAAACAAAACACTTTCTCCCTACTATGCTCTAAGTTACTCTATTCCTCGATTGTTCTCAAAACATGAACCTAATTTCGTATTTGGTTTTTGACTTTTATTCCTATATAATCTTAAACATCACTCATCTCAATCTACAGCTTTCTAACAGTCTTACAGCACTGCTGTCATACGTTTCCTGTTTTTCCTTTATCTGATCATCAACATCCTGTACACAAAACTGCCACTGCTGCAAGGGCCTCTCCTCTAAAGTCACCTTTCACAAGCAAAATCATCATAAAATCATTATAAGGGCTTATTCTACTAAAAGGATCAAAGAAAACAACCATTTTAATCAACTAAGTTTAAGCATATAATCAATTACTCCTAAATAACTTTCATCATAGCTAAAAGCTGAACTCTAACAGTATTTTGAACTCCCATTTCCTGGGTGATAACCTGTTTGAATATATCATTTTATTTCATTTTGCTGCTTTTAATGTAATGGTACATTCTAATTATATTTTATCAGTCATTATATTTTATCAGTTTTAACCAAAATACATAAGCTTTTCCCCTTTGGACCTGGTTTAAAGCAAAAACTTGATCCCTTCAACAAGTATTTGTTATCCTGTAACTGCATTTTATATAAGAGGACTAATTTAGAACTGCATGTGTTATCTCCATATTTTACATGTCACCCAATTTAGTTACAAACGAAACTCCTATTCAGTTAAATGCTAAGTGGATTTCAGGCCTTTTGCCTGGAATCAATACTGTCAGGTCTTAATGAACTCTATATGTCTGTAAGCGTGTGCAATCCTTCAATAACTCAGGTCATTCTCACAGTAGATTGGCTAATCATAACGTTAACCAAAAGTTTGTGACCCTCAAGAGACGACTCTCTGAGCCACAAAAATGCACAAAATGCAATGTGTATGAAAAATCATTTCTACATATATAATCTCCAATATTATTCATTTGAGTCAGCGAGACTTTTAACATCCTCATAAAAGCTCTCCTCTACCCTAAAAATAAATCTATTTACTACATTATAACAACATTCTAACATTATGTCACTGTTACAACTTATCCTAAAAATCAAAAAGAAATCCCACATTTTCTACTCATAAAATCTTCACTATTTTCCCCAAAGCATATCCTTTATTCCCACAATTTCCCCTTTAAATTTGGTGTACAACTTCTTATTAACCCCAGCAATTTATCTTCTAAACAGAATTCGGTTCATTTTACTCCTTTCTTTAGAATTAACAATCTCTGCCTCAGTTTTACCATCTCTAAATTATCAAACAACCCCGATCATTATAAAATCCTAGTAAAACCCCTTTCAAATTAAACAAATTAAATCTTAAATCCTCTCTTTTTGACACATCTCATGTGGCAAAAACTCAACATGCTTCACCCAAGCTTAACAAATCAAAAGGAAAAAGGTTAGTCATTTCATTTCCCAGAACAGCTCAGCAATTCTCCTCTCGGTGTTTTGCTCCAGCCCTGAAAACCTGTGTTTAAGGAACAAAATCAATTCAATCATCATGTCAAATCCTCCAACTCGTTGCTCCATGCAAAGTCTGGATCCTTGAATTTCCTGAAAACAAAACCTTTACTCAACTCTCCCCTATATGATCCAATCTGTGTCATGACACAAAATAAACTTAAACAGAACAGTTATTAATCATGTGTTACCTCAGTTAATGGTAACTTAAGTTACATCAATGTTTCCCTTTTAGCATTTTATAATGTATCAATATGGTCTAACCCAAATCAACAAAGCAGAAATTCACCCAAAGGAACATCAGCATCCCCAGATTTAAGTCTTCCACTTCTCCTGTTTGTCAACCTTTATTTATTTCCCCTTGGTCCAACCACTCACATTCACTCACATGCATTCACACATGATATTTTTGCTGATCTGCAGCCTCCCACAAGACGTCATCAGATGCTCCACATCAGCAAAATGAGCTCAATCATTTGCATTTGTTTCGTTTCGTTTTCCTTTTTAGGAAAATAGTTCTCTATACTTTTGACTGGATTGAATCGATACAACCCATTTTTAGACAGAGACTCGCCGCCAATCAGTCTCTGATTGTAATCAATTATAATTCCGTAATGCCCACCTGATTTTCGTACTTGGTAATTTTGTCAGCGCCGTCCATTCACTCTCTTCCAGGCCTGCTTAGAACAAAATGAAAAAGAGAGCTGATTATTAGCTCATCAAAGTACAAAACAAAATCACCTGACAGGTTTTTTCCTGAGTGCACTACTACAAAAATTTTTAGCCCCTCTCAGACATATCCATGTCTTAATTAAACACCCTCTCTGGAAATAAAACAACGGCCTCAAAAATCTGAAACAATCTTAAATTTCACCCGTTCAACACACGAAAACCTCGTCAAAAGATCAAAGACCGTTTTCATTCAGCACAAGATAAAAACCAATTTCAACAACGTATCATCCTTAAATTATAAATTTCCTGTCCAAATCTGCCCCTCTGAACAGACCTGACCACCGTAATCAAATATCCTGATACTTTACCATTATATATTTCTCCCCATACTCTTCATCAGCCCCGATCTCTCTTGAACTGAAAGCCTCCGACACACACGCACACAGGAAGTGTCTTTGTCACTCACTCACTCCAGCTAATTTGCATAAACCCACAGCTCAACAGCCAACTTAACAAGAGGAATACATGTTTAAACCTTATCACATTATTGAATTATTTTCATTTTCTTTCTATACTAATCACTTACTTTGATCAATCAGTGCAAGAGCACTCCTGAGTCACTCTTATAGAGACTTTTCTTTTGTTTTTTCCATCTTTTTAAATCTTTCCATCAATTGTATTAACCATTCACACCATTTTAACCCTCATGAAATTAGCAGGCTGATTTAATTACGTATGTTTGTGTTCTTAGCCAGGTTTTAAGTCATTATCTGTTCATTAATCTTCATGAGCTTGTCTCTGTAAGGTTAGTGCATTTTCTGTTTGTATGTGTGGTTTTATAAATGTTTCTTCTGCAGTGTTTCAAACTCCTTTTGACAGGGTGTATTTTCTCTCTCTGGTTCATCACTGGTCATTGTTAATGACATTTCCTCCCGCCTGTGCCCAGTGGCCTTACCTGTTAAATCCCGTCTCCTCCAGTGACTCCAAGGTCACTCCGGGACTTAGGTTCGAGCAATCGTGACTGCGCCTTGCCTTAGGTTGTCCCAGGGTTTCGAGGTGGGATCTTACCCGTCATGGGCTGTCCAGCCTTCCATGCCCGCCTACTACAGGAGCCAACTGGGCAAGAGTGTTATCAGGTCTAGGGGACACACTGGTTCTGGAAATTAAAGGAGTGTAAACTGCTTTCTTTATTAAACTTTCCAACAATAATTTCACATGTAACAGTTTGTGTATGCGTGCATTTTCAATTCCTTAATGTAATTGTTAGTTCCTGTATTTATTTCTCTCAGTCTGTCTCTTTTCTAAACCCTGTAATTAATATAATTTTATTACTTTATTACTTTTTCTTAACACATGCATTCGCTTCATCTTCTTAGAATTTAACTCTGTCTATTTCTCTGGGTGCTCCCCTGACATCATCAGTCACACACACCTTCCTCTCACACACACTTTTAAATAGAGCTCTTCCAAACATCAGGACAACTAACACTTCTCCACGGACAGGACCATTCTTTAGGTCAGTTTTATAGCATCAGTCACCCAATAATCTCTTAACTGGGTTTCCCAAGTACATATACTTATGTATTTTCAATCGAAAAAATACACTCAACCTGTCATAACATCTCTCATGGATTTCTTGAATTAAAAGCACTTTCAAACTTTAAAACATCCTACTTTTCCTCACACAAGAAATATATTTCACACTCCTTTATTCCATACACACCTTTAAAAGTTCTAACCTCTTTAGTCATTCAGTAATCGTCTCACACACTGCCTTTTCTCTCTCAAACTGCCATTTTCCACTCACTCAGACAAATCATGCAGAGTCACTCAAATCAAATACTGACAGCCTTCACACAGTTAAAATCACGCAAAATACGCTTTCATACGAGTATTTTGGACATGCCTTCCATGATCAGAAAGAGCAAGTCAAAAGAAAAAGAAAAAGAAAACTGAAACCTCTCATCGCCTCACCGCTTCTCCCCACACACACATAACTGAAAATAAAACACACCAACCTTTATGGCTCACGAAATATACATCTATCAAAATTCAGTCATTTACTATACATCCACACTAATATATTCACACTGTATTTACACTCTCATAATAATCAAAACCAACTTCTTATATACAGGCATTTAGCAAAAAGCTCAGTCCTCTCGAAAACTGAAACCACCCTCTCTGCGCGTCACTGCTGCTCATTTGCATTTACACACACCATCAGTGCACATCCGGCTGTGCATGACTGACACAGAGACTGATCTTACTCATAGATCTCATATTTTATATTACAGACGTCTTATTAATTACAACTGCACAGATTTTTTTAGGCCTTGTCGCTCCTACAAATTTCGACAAATTTATCCATAACGGTCCAACCGATAAAAGTCCCTGACTTTTTTACGACCAATTTTAGCCAGTATTCCGTCCCCTGACGGTGGCCCGATTGCTAATGCCCTAACCAAATTTATCGTAGCCAAAAAGCGCAAATAGGAGACTCTAACTCCTAGCAATTTCAGAGGTTCCCAAGTTCTCTCCCGCTGTCGACGGTACTATCCCTACTGTCCTAGTAGGTCTAAGATCAGCGTCCTGTCTTAGCGCAAGCGCTACCAAGGAGAAAATGCGCTTCTTAAGGGTCCCAGACTCCTCGTCCTCAAGTAATTTTAGAATAATTTGAAACAACAATCTACACCCAAAACAGGATTAAGATTAAGGACAACCCTCAACAGTTTTGGAGATTCCCGAGTCCTCCTCGAATGTTGCCCGAAACTATCCCTAGTCATCGCTAGGTGAAGGATAAATTTCTCTATCCAGCAGGGAGCGTCACCTCCGAGAAAGTTCTTAAGGGTTGCATAACCAATGGGACTTGAACCCACACAATGACCAAATTCCCTATCATTCTAAAGTTCACTTCGCAGTCCAACTGCTTTAATTCTCTTTTCATTCCTTTATTCTCATTACTCAGTACTGTCACTTATACTTCCTTATCATTATCATTACTTCAACCTTCAACTTTTCACCAAAATCAAAGCAGACATCTACCAGTAGTTTCAGTGAGTAGACTTTCAATTTACACAGCCCAATTTGACACACTTTGGTTCATAAGATCAACAGGTGGTGCCTACCTTTTTGTTATATGCCGGCTTGTCACTCACTTTGACCACTGACCAATGCCTGAGCGCCTGACGCCGGACCTTTCTCCATCCTGTCTCACTTCCCCTCGGACGAAGCCCCCAAATGTTAAGGTTCAAAAATATAGGAAGGAAACACAGGAGGAATGCAAGTAACCACACTGGTCCAAAGGGTAAAGACGATGATTTTAATGAAATGACACGCTGTGGGAGAATGAGCGGACTCTGTAAGCAGACAGCCCCACAATCTCATCCTCCTAACATCAAAATACAGTTTTATATGCATCAGAGTATATTTAGTGACGCCCCTCATTGCGTCATCACATACATCAGCTTCAAAACCACAAATGTTCTATTTGACAGCTTAAGGCACAATTAAAAGTACACTGGCTTCCATCTTCTCCCGGTGGTTTCCGTAAGCCAGCTCAGCTCTCGCATCGTGCATCTACTGCTTCATCAGTCAACTCTCACCTACACCCTAACAGTGTGTGTGTGTATGTCTCTGCGCGTGCACAGAGTGTGCATCTGCTTTTCTGAACCTTAGTTGACCTCACGTAGGCAACCAGGCTAAGGCCATCCTGTGTTGTGATGATCTTAACTTCTATGTAAAATGTATAAACTCATTATACAAACCCAGACTCTGGTTTTGGTTTCACTTTTGCAAAAGCACACCGTTTCCTGTCAGCCTGCAATCAGCTTCTCCCCCACTGAAGACTATGTGTAAGAATATAAAACATTCAGAAACCTTTAAATTATAGATTCAACTGATTATAACTGAACCTGTAATAAAGACTAATATAATACCAATATATTTTGAACATCTGAGTGCATCTGAATGCAACATCCCTATTAACATGAAATGTTAATGATGATTATAAAATAGCAGCAACTAATAGCAGGACAATATTTCTATTCCTGACAAAAGAAACATGTAGCAAGGTTGGATGTACACTGTGTTATAAAACAGTAGAAAAACAAAGCAGATGTTTGCAATTTTCAAATAAGATCCCTTCCTGTTTCTACCTACATATGCAATCAAAGGAAATGTATCAGTTAAGTGGATCTGTGGAGTTTTTAAATCATCTAAGGGATAACATAGTGTCTGTAGTTTTGTAAAAGATATTGAAGAAGCTTAGCAATATTTAATAAACAATATGTTTTTTAGTTAATTTTTTCATTTAACAAAACCACAAGAGAAATATTCACTGAGAGTAAAAACATAAATAATGTGTTTAAGTTTTCATCAGTTCAAGTGTGCCACATATTCTCATATACTTTCAAACATACTTGTAACCTTTTTCTAAGATGGTTTAAATCCTTGCCAGAGCCAGTGACAAAGTCATTTTCTCTTTTGGTAGATAATATATAAAAAGAAATTCAACTTTTCACAAAAGTTTTAGATTAACTGGTTGGAGCAATCCGCAGAATCAAATATTTGTATAATTATGTCCTGATCATCAGTCATGTCTCCACATTATCTAGTTTCCATTACTTATCAGAGTGTTAGAAGTGAAAAGAACTAAATCTAAAGGATTAAAGTCAGATGGAGGAAAAAAGGCAAGAAGTTGAGTGGAGGAGCACTCGGTTGTCACTCAGTGGCAGGTGACAAAGTAGAGCAGATGGTGGTACTGGGGGTCTGTGTCGAGTGAATAATGTGCTCTTGAGCCTGGGGAAGTAATGTCTAAATTAATATGATTTGTCCACCTTTGATATTTAAGAGGATTATACCTTATGTTCAAACACACAGTTGTGAAAGACCTCATATGAAAAGTGACACAGGGCAGAATAGAATTAGAGGCTCCTGAAAGACTTCTTCATTCATTGTTAACTTGTAGCCTAATCCTTATTAGGATGTACAGGTCTGAGGGAGCTGCCCGTGGCTGTGGGGGACATGTGCCCCTATTGTGTGTCTGATGGTTAATTGTGCCGTCATGGCAGGAGGAGGGGAGAGCAAATGGGAAGAGAATAAGGGATCAAGAAATGTATAAAGGCCCCCTGCCTGTTATGGGTGTTACTCGGGCTTACTGAGCTCTGATTCTCTGTGGCTTGCTGTATGAAGTGCAGAGCGCAGTCAGTGTGTCTCCCAGCAGGCTCACATAAGGTATATCACATATGTGATCATGCAGAAAACTGCAAATGACATGGAGAAAAAGGAGAAAGTGCTGTTGGAACACTACATTCATCATCACAAAAAACAGATTTAAGTTTTATAAACTGTTATTATTTGGTTTCAGGCCTTTTCTCAATAGATCAGTTTGAACAACTGGCTTAATTTGCATAAATGAGATTCAGCTACTTTGAATATAGTAAATGAAGACTGTGTTTCATGTTGTGCTTGTACAACCCTAATTACAAAAATGTAAACTGTAAATAAAAACACAATGAAATGATTTGCAAATATGAACAAAACAATATGTTATTCACAGTAGAACAGGGTAAACACATTTTAAATCTAAATTGAAGAAATTGTATAATTTTAAGAATTTTTTGTTTGAAACAGATGGGATGGGAACAACAAAAGGCTCAAAAAGTAAGTGGCATTTAAAAAGATACAAGTGCAGGGACATTTTGCAACCAGTTAGGTGAATTGGCAGCTGGTCAGTAACATAACTGGGTATAAAAAGAGCATCTTACAGTACAGATGGGCAGAGGCTGCATGATATCATCAAAAGATTCTAAGAACACCAGAAAAGGCACCACCAATGCTGAAAAGGATATAGAGATTTTAGAGGAACATGCAGATGACGTCTTTCTCAGGGAAGAATATGCTAAACTGCATACTGCAGCTCTGTGAGGGTTAATGCTGCAGTATGCAGTTTAGCATACTTTGTAACGGGCTTCTAGTACGAAGCCACAGAGACTGTGTGCTGAAAAATATGACAAAGGAGGCCGAATGGTAAAATGGTAGTCTGTTTTAATGTTTGAAATTGGGCTTGTAATTTATTGTATGTATCCCTACATTTGCAAAAGTAGTAAACCCAACAGCCTTAAATAATTTGTGTGTATGTGGGAAACTTATTGAAAAAGTACTTTTCAGAGTTTTTGGTTATTTTATATCAAGTGTTCAACAACTCCACAAAACTTTTTTAGCTGCTGAAAAGGTGAATCACTGTGATGAATTTCTCTCTCACTGTTCAATGCATGCATTTATCTTTTGGTCTAATATAATGTTGTCCAAACGAGAGCACTGCCTTTGTTCAGCACTCTCAGATAAAAAAGTTGGGTAACATGAATGTTTAGTGTTATTTGTATTCATCAGGGTCTGCAGCTTTCCTCTACTAGCCCCACTTCCCCAAAACACCATCATCACCACCATGTCCTTCTGTCTCATGCCACAGTGTGCTGGTTTCACTTTGGTATACTCACAGAAACATTCAGGCAATACTATCATGCAAATAAGGCGGGCTCATTTCAAGTGCCTTTGGGAGAGCAGTGGCTGATGAAAGATGTTCAGTAATCAGTTGTGAAGGCAATGTGGTTTCCATTCACATTGAAGCGTGTGGGAGTCCTGTTTAGAACTCAAAGGTCAGCATCAGCAATAATGCTACAATTACACTGTGACAGTGGATGGACACTGTGGCACAAGTGAAATTATTGCAACTGTGTGCAATGAACTTGCAATCTTGTTGCCTTTGAAATGCTTCTTTGGTGTGTCATGACAGCAATAAAATGTCAGCAAGACAGGGAAAGTCAGCTATCAGTCTGTAATTAGATGAGGTCAAGCTGGACATTACATTCGTTCTGTTTTTGATAATACAGAGATTAACTGTGACAAATTGGTAAATCTGTTGCCATCTACAAACACAAGAATTCATGTTTAACAGAAATCTACATTTACATCTAGAGTCCAGCCAGAACCTTGTAGATTTGAAACAGAAATTCACTTATTCATCCAGAAGTAGTGACGTGGTTGTTATAGGATCACAATTTTGGTGCAGAATGCTTTTATATGGTGCTTTTATATTGGAATATAAACAGTATACAACCAGTTGGTTTGGAGAGTCCCCTACTGCACAGAGGGCACCTGTGCTGTCTTCTTGCAATCAGAAATTGTCACCCAGTAGTTGAGGATTTTGAACAGTCAACCTCTGAATGACCAGTTTCATCCCGCAACTACTTCCATTTAATCCCAAATTTTTCCCTGCAAAATAAGTCCATGCATTTTACTCCTTAGACTTCCCATACACACAATATGTTTAATTTTGTAAATGTAATAGGAGGTTAAAATGGTAACAATTGTTGCCAGTGGGATTAAATGGGTTCAATTCAATTCAATTTTATTTATATAGCGCCAAATCACAACAAAAGTCGCCTCAAGGTGCTTTATATTGTACAGTAGATCGCACAATAATAAATACAGAGAAAAACCCAACAATCATATGACCCCCTATGAGCAAGCACTTTGGCGACAGTGGGAAGGAAAAACTCCCTTTTAACAGGAAGAAACCTCTGGCAGAACCAGGCTCAGGGAGGGGCGGCCATCTGCTGCGACCGGTTGGGGTGAAAGAAGGAAAACAGGATAAAGACATGCTGTGGAAAATCATTCTTCAATAGCGAAATAATTAAACACAACCACCTATTTTTCCAAGTCAGAAAGAGGGTGCTGTCTTATTTTTATTTATTTTTTAACAGCCATGAGTCATCTACCAATCAAAAGGTCAGTAGTTTTCTGGTTCCCCTACTTTACATGTCAAAGTGTCCTTTGCCAAGATACTGAATCCTGAGTTACTCCTCATGCATTCATTGGAGTGTGAATGTTAGGCAAGATGCTTCGGCATAGAAAAAGCACTAATGCGAATGGGTGAATGAGCCTTGTAGTAAGAAAGTACTTTAAGTGTTCAAATAGATTAGAAAAGTGCTATATAAGTACCAGTCCATTTACCATTTACTCTAGTGTGCCGTGAGAACTGTGAGTTATATGCAGAGCTGTTGTAGAAAACCCACCCTGAAGGCTAATTTCATGTGTTAATGATTACCAGAGCACATCATTCTATAAAAAATATTTTATATACTTTTTTTCTCTTTAAAGGAACAATCATAAATTCTGTCTTAATACTCTTTTGCTCTTTTTCCGTCTTTAACAAAAGCAAAAATTTCAGTATTGATGGAAGAGAGTAGTTTATATGGGTAATGATACACAATCAGAATGATGTGGAAAAGTGTCTACAAGTCCTATCCATCCATCCATCCATCCATCCATCCATCCATCCATCCATCCATCCATCCATCCATCCATCCATCCATCCATTTTCACTGAATACACCCTCTTGGTTATTTTTACTGCTGCCATTTACAATCAAACTATATTTATGAACTGATATACTTCAGGCTTGTCATCATGTTTATTTTCCCACTAAATGAAGCAAAGCCAGGATGGCCGACTAAGTGCTCTATAAGCCACACAAGAGGAGAAGACATAATTTGCAAACTTGCTGTCTGAATTTTAACATCCGAATAATTGGAAAGGTGTGTAGTTTGCAGAGAGTACATTATGTATCAGCCAGCCTGTAGAGAAAATGTGTACAAACATTAACACATCGTCATTTAAGTAAAGCAAAGGTTGATGATATAACGCTGATTTTCTTTCTTGGAAAATTAAAGAATCAAGAATATTTCCTCAAGGTAAATTAGATTAAAATAGCAACGTCTGACCTTTTTCAAAGAGCATTCAAGTGAGACTCTAACCCTTAAATTACTTTAAAAATTACCTTTTTTAAAACTGTAGACAACACACTTACAATGTTGCAGCTTTTGTTCACTTGATTGTCTACAGCTTTTGTCAAGAGTGAAATATTTGTCCTCGTTTACACTCGCAAAATTGGAGGCATCTTATGCTTTGAGAGTGAAATTTACTGTAGTTGAACAACAATTCAACCACAGCTATTGTGCAACAACCATTACAAGTTATAATTAGAGACACTGTTGTTGTTCCCATTTAATATAGTTTATGTCTAAAAAAAAATAAATAAATGGCATAATTATGGTGGTTAGAGCAAATTATGACACTTTTGGTTGTGGGTAAACATTCTGTAAACTGCCATTAGAGGTGAGGAGGCTTTCTGTGCACTATAAAAAAAAAAAAAGCACAGAGAGCAGGTGGAGAGGCAACAAGGCTTAGGCCCCACAATCTGCCATAATAACCCTTCCATTTACTGCTCCAACACCTCCTGTCTCCAATTCCTTTGTGTGATTGAAGTACTTTGACAGTTACAGCATTTAGTTGGTCTTCTTACCTTCTTCTCAACAAATTATTGTTATTTGAACTTTCCTGTATATTAATGCTTTTATAACTATTTACCCTAAATTGTGACATAAAATATATATGCCAGCACCAGCTTTTAAATGTTTGTTCTCCTTTTATTCAGTAAAAGATGAATTGCTTCTCAATTAATAAGAGCTTCAACTAAGAGCTTTTCAAAAAGTCTCATGGTTATTTTTTTGTGGTCACTCTGTTTAGGTATGCTCTAATTAAAAGACAATCAAAGTGGTCTTGTTATCAGCTGATTAGCATTTTCACTAAACACTGTAGTCATTATGAGACTGCAGTACAGGGCTTGTTGAGGTTGTGAACTGTTGCTGGACCTCTGATGTAGTGCCCTTCATTACTCTGTTAATGTTTCTGTGGTCTGATAATGATTCACTTATGTCTGCCACAGAAGCTCTTCTTCTTAATCATTATATGAATAAATGAATGTACATGTAGTGCATTGACTAGTTCAAATGTAATAAAGATGTTTTAGTACTATAAGAGGGATAATCAGTCAATATATCAATCAATCATAATATCTCTCTCTCCCCCTCTCTCTCTCTCTCTCTCTCTCTCTCTCTCTCTCTCTATATATATATATATATATATATATATATATAATTTTAGTATATGACAATACAATTTTCATATATATTTTCATATACTAAAATTATATACAGTTATATACAGAAATTCTGTGTGATATCCTTACTACGTATAATGTATCATGTTTTTATTTGTTTTGCTGAATGGATTGATTCAGCTATAATCCTGACTGGATAGCTTAATGTTAGTGTTCTCTGTCTAATGACTTGTCATGACAGGTGAAAAATGCCCCCCAGGTCTCAAAAACACGACTGCACAATAAAAAAGAAAGAAAGAAAGAAAAATATCTCTTTCTCTTTTTGTTGTTGTTTTTTGCTGTTTTTTCCACAGTAGATACAGTAGTCATGATGACTCTCTGTAACGCTGGAATAGTCCCACAGCGGGGGATTTCAAAAGATTTGGATGCGTTACCACGTTACAATAATATTCATTGGAAGATATGTAATAACTATTAGTAGGCTAATTATCAAAAGAGTGAATTTTCTTCTTAATTAGGTTATCTTGGAAAGAGCTGTGACAGAGAAGCATGGAAATCTGGGATGCAAAACCAAAAGCTTTGGAGCTCATGCTTTATCATTAGTTCAATACAGTCCATTACCCAAAGGCACAGAACAATGCAATTAACCCTGCAATCATTTATGTAGGCGCTATATGTATGGGCCTCATACTTAATCCCCTCTTAGACAGTTAAGCTCAGGCATCATCAAATGATCCAGCCAGGAATCTATTCTGGCTCATCTTCTACACTCCCATTTCTCTAGTCATTCTTCTAGTTGAAGTTAATCACCACCACACCAGCTACTGATATATTTTTAAACAAACTGCCTTGATAAATGCATCATTGTTAATGCTGTTTAAATTCACAATTTCAAATCATATGACCAAACAAATATAAAAATTATTTATTTTATTTTAGAATTTATAGTGCTTTATATCTCAATATATTCTGTATATGTTGCATTTGTATATATTAGACAAAGATAACCTGAGTAAATACAAAGGTTATCAAAGTTCAAGGTAGTTTTTAAAGGTGGTTATCATTTATTAAGAGAAAAAGTTAGCCAAACAAATTTGCCCCTGTGTGAAAAGTGTGAAAACATAATAGAGGTTATATAATTTTCTATACATACATTTACAGTGCAGGCTAGTAAGAGACAGCTACCCTCAACCGCTACTATGTCACATACACTTGTTCAAATGTTTGTTAGCGTAAATATCTAATCAGCCAATCACATGACACCAGAGCATTTAGAAATGCAGACCTGGTCAGGTAACCACTTGATACAACCAAAATATGCAGAAAAGCATCTCCAAATTCACAACATCAAACCTTGAAGCAGATGGGCTGCAGCAGCAGAAGACCCCACTGGGTACCACTCCTGTCAACTAAGAACAGGAAACTGGAGAGAGGAAGACCAGAAAATCATTGCCTGGTCTGATGAGTCTTAGTTTCTGCAACATTCAGATGATGGAGTCAGAATTTGATGTTAAAAAAAAAAGAAAAAAAAGATGAAAGCATTGATCTATCCTGCCTTGTGTCAATGGTTCAGGCTTCAGCTGGTGGTGTAATGGTATGGGAGATTATTTTGTTGCACGCTTTGGGCCTCTTTTTATTAAAACTGAGCATAATTTTAAGGCATTGTTGCTAACCGTGTTCATGCCTTTAGAACCACAGTGTACCCATCTTTTGATGACTGCTTCCAGCAGGATAATGCAAAATTCCACAAAGTTTAGATAATCTCACGCTGGTTTCCTAAACATGACAACAAGTTCACTGTGCCCACGTGCCCCTCACAGTCACCAGATCCAGCAGAGCATCTCTGGGAGGTAATGGAACTGAAGATTCATATCATGGATGTGCAGGTGACAAATTTGCAGTAACAGCATGATGCTGTCATGTCAGCATAACCAAAATCTTCTTAATAACAAAGTGGCCAATGAGTGTTTATTAAATGGGAAAAAAGTAAATGGCTAGGAAATTACTTTACCTACTAAGTCAGAAATAACACAGTTCATAAAGAAGTAAAGGAAAATCAATACCTAAAGTTAATTAATATTTAGACATTGCCTCCAAAATAGGCGCTTCAGCCTAACATGCTGACACACTTTACTCTCTTACATGACTGGTCTTCAAATGACTCTGAATTGGCATACAAGGCGTGAAACTGGTGGAGGGTACGAATGAGTATTCACAAATCAAGCCTCTGTTAAGTTCTTCAGCCATTCTGAATGTTCTATTACCCAGATGTCTTGTAACACACATCAAGCATGAGATAACAGCACTTGGCTGATTCGATAGCACAGAGAGTCAGTGTCTGTATAACAGAAACAAAGGAGCTCCGTCATCCTTTGTGAGTTATGTGCAGTATTTTTAATTAAAGACTTTTTGTTAATAAAATCACATTCCTTGAGTGGAAATTTCCTTCCACTCTTATTCATATATTTTCAGCCACAACTGAAACAAAATGACTAAATGATTAATTATAGTATAATTTGAAAATACATTTGCCCCTAAGTGATTAATCACCACTTGTAAAATATAGTCTTGTAGTCCCTCCTGGTTAACATATTAAAGAATGTATTAAATTTTAATGTTTAATTATAAAAACGATCTCAAATGAAATATTTATGACTTTTAATGATTTAAGTGCTGATTTTGATTCAGAGCTACCATTGAAAAACAAAGAGTATACTTCCTCCCTGGTAGTATAAGCATGCCGAAATACTGAGTTAAAATGCAGCTCTGTCAAACAACTATATCTCTTAATACATGGACAGGTAACAGATATTACCAAAGAAAAAGATAGCTGTACAAGTTTTCCAAACTAAGCACTGTTTACTCCCTTTAGTACCTCATTCATCCAAATTAGGTCATATACTGTAAAAGTAAACTTTACCTACCAAAACAAATGGCTGATAATGGATATGCATCATTATTCTGAGCTGATGTGTGAGAAGAAGGAGAAACGGAGGCTAAAATCGATGGGAACTGCACATTCTTCCCCACATGGCAGAAAGGAGACCTATTATGGAAAAATCATGATTTATGTCAACGGCAGGAGGGATATCAGGTTGAGCAAGGGATGGAGGTGTGAGCCAATAATGATAAATGCCTCCAAGCACACCCAACCCCCATACATTCTTCTCAAGTAGAAGGCTCCATACGCTATGACTAGTGGTGATGATCTTCAGCAGCTCTTCGTTTTCCTCTTCTCTCCGTTCCATCACTGCTTTGGCGCTTCTCAGCATTTGCAGCACAAAACTCTCACGCAGTCTTCCATGCTTCCCCTTTATCTCCCTTTTTCTTGTCATCAAGTTCTAGCCCCCCCTCTTTGTTGTTGTCTCTTTCATGTGCTCTGTCTATATGGAGACCAGAGCTGCTGCCCATGATGGATTCAAATGATCCATCGCTTTCGGGAACACAGAGCAAGGCAGTCACCTTTAAGCTGTGACTGAGCAATCTGTCTCTGTCAGACATCTCCTGTACATGCAACACGGCCAGACAGTGAGCAAGTAGAAGACAGGCAATGAATAAGAGGAATGTCCAGGATGGCGTATGGTAAGAGATCAAATATAAAGAAAGAAAGATTCAGTGGAGCTAGCTGAATTAATACTGGGTTTAGCATCAGCTATCAAAGACAGCCTTGTTCATAACAGAAACACATTGAGCTGGTTATCAAAGAGAATTAGCAACAAATTAAGATTTGTTAACACACACCATCAATTACGATAGTGCATTACATTGTAAACCTTTTACAGGAGTTATTTAACATATATTAAGAAAATACTGCTCAGTTATTACCCAGCTTAGTTGACCCATGTTTGCCTATTCTTTGTATTTGTGCTTCCTCCAACAGTCCAAAGCTGGTCAGGAAAGCCAATAACTTGTTTGACTGACTGACTATAGTGTGAGTGAGCGATTGTCGATCTGTGTTTCCATTGTGAGTGACCCAAACACACACACACACACCATCCAACACCACCCACTAGACCCACTTCTATCAAAGTCAGACCCACCTCCCGCCCTTCTGCTCCCAGACCCTCATTACTAGAGGCACTCTATAGGAATAAGCAGGTAAAGTCAAATCAGCAAGTGTCTCTTGTAGCATTGTACGACCTCTTTCACAGCACTGAAGCAGAAGGGCTTGAGGCGCCTAGTATGTAATTGATGGAGACAGATAGCAGTCAGATGTGATTAGTTCAGGGTTGGTCAGCAGTCTAAGAAGACAAGAAAACCGAGAAGTGCAAGTGCAGCAGCGAAAAGAGTCCAGCAGTTTGGACATGAGGCACACAGTCTATTACATACAGGATAGTCTACCTACAGCACCAATCCAACTTTGCTATACACTCTACCTGACATTTATGCAATTCAGTAATTCAGACATAATGGAATATTGCTTCCAAATAGCTGTGACATTTGCTGTGCTTTACTTTACATTACTCAGCAACTGCAATGTGTTCTGAAAAAATGTCATCTCTATACTTTATATTGACTTTGGTAATATGACCTTTTGTACACTCCACTGGATATACAAAAAAGCCAAATTACTATATACATGTTTTTTTTCCTTTTCTCTGTGATGCGACGATATGTAAAGATGCCCCAGCTGACTGTCAAATAGATCAAATAAAATCTATTTTACATGTTGAGGTACATAAATAAATGCTGCAAATTAAACATGTAGGTTGGAAAAGCTATCATATCACAATGCACAGGCATGCTGCTTTGAAAACATTCAAAGAAGAGCATATGTGATTAATAATTACATTTGTGATGGGTGAACGACAAGGTTAAAGAACAGAAAAAATGGAATTAAGTCTTCCTGGCTCCTTTTTTTAATAATAAGTACAAAACTGGAGGTACTTGTGCACAAACAGCTGACAAAATGCTTCTGTTGAACAGGAACATGATCTAAATACTAATCAAATAACATTTAGAGCTGGCTTTATTTGAGGCTCCTGAGAGACTGTCCCGTCTTTTTTTTTTTTTTTTTTTTTGCCATGGTAACCAGGGATTCATTTCAGAGGTGTCATGCTGCATTATCATCTCACCGGCTCATCCACTCGTCTCCGCCCTCTGGCTCTCTCGCTTTTGTACCTTCTCTGTTCAGACCCTTCAATCTCAAGCCTGCCCAGCATCCTGGAAGACATGTCCTATCTTGCTCTACCTCAGATAATACATTGATGTGATTTCTCTGCACACACATACACCTACACATTAACACTTTAAGGCCTCTGCTTGCACAAAAAGTAACACACTTGGGAAGCTACACACATAGCTTCCCAAAAGCTAGTTTCAAAGGAGGCTCCCAGCATCCTTATATTCATTTTAGAAAATAATTAAAGTTCTCATTAAAACACCATATATATGTTTCATATATATATATATTTCACAAGATGATAATATGTGAAAGGTCAAGATATTTGGTCACAAGTGCTACAGAACCAGAAGTGCTGCAGGAAGAGGTGAAGACGAACTGTATAAGCAGCATGTAAGGCTACATCTTTGTACTGTACTGAAACAATGCAACAATAAAGCTGTGCGTTTTCTAATACTCAGCATACAGAATACAACCTTTTCTAAAGAGTACCAGTTAATTCCACTTGCAAATAAGGTTTCCTAAAGACTCGTCCCGTTACTTGGTTGTAATCACCTGGTTCTGTGACTTATCAAGAATAAAAATACTGGATGCAATTAAGCTCTTCCTTATAACTCAAAATAAATGAAGATAATCTCAGAGGAAGGTGTTTTTCCTGCACGTTTTCTCCTTTGACTTTACATTAGTTTATAGTTTCTATTAGGAAAATCTTCGCCATTTGTGGCTCTAGAGATTGAAGATGATATCTAATTCAGGCAGTTCTTTGTTTACATGACTCTCAGTGATCTGAGTGCGCTAGGGAAGCCCAGACCCCCTGCATATGGTAGAGAGTGAGATTTGGCATCTTGCCACATCAAGCAATACCAGAGGCTTGCAGGGTTTTACCCTTTGTTTTGCGCAAAATGGCTTCCTGAGGCTGCAGTTTGTAATAACAACAGTGAGTCCTGTCTGAGCGATATGACATGGCTGCCTGCCTCATCAGCTACTGGTCCTCAGGGACTGTAACAAATGCAGCACTGTAGCAGATTAAAGATAGTTTTACATGAAAACTAGAACTGAGGGGATAAATAGAAAGAGGACACCTCTTTGAGTATTCGTTTTCATATTTCATCCCTTTACACTTAATATCAGTGAAGTAAAACTGTAGTTATGTTACTTAAGTCTGGTACTTCCCTGCATATTGTTTTGCTTAAAGGCTACATAACATTAAGTAAGGTTTGTGAGGGGAATAGAGAGAGATGTGAGACAGTGTGTAGTAGTTTTATTGTTTATTTTCTATTTTTCCTCCACTGCAGTCAGAAACGTCAGATTAAAAGAGAGAGCTGCAGTCTATCTCAGCTAAAACAGGTGAGGAAAGAAGTCTCAGAGACAACCGTCAAAGCTTTAAATATTCGATTAAATTTCAAATATTACACTGCAGCTAATATATTTTTTTTCCTAAGATAAAATTACCAAAATATTAATCTGTTATACTGTGCATCTCCATATGATAGTGTTTGTGCATTTGGAAACTTACAATAATTTTAATTTGAATCCATACAATTTAGGTAAAACTGGAATTTGTCTTGAAATGCATTTCTACTATTAAATAACCAGCTGCAGCTTAACAGAGATGAGTGCACACTGTACCCTAGACTCTCAAACGGGTCATTACATTAAACTATCTTTTGTCATTTATACCCAGTCCAGTAGTAAGTGTACTGTATGCACTGGGACTGCTGACACAGAGAGGGAGGTCTAATGGTCTGCAGTATTAGTGGGTTAATTGCCATGTCCAGGTCTCCATTGGATTGTAGGCAGGGCATTTTAGTTTAATTGTGAGCCCACCACGAGTGCATTGTAGGAGTAGTGAGTGTTGGAGATGGTCTTCATAATGTAGACCTTCTTTTCACAGCAGACTCAGTAGTAGATTGCCACCTGCTGGAGTTTTAGAAAAATAACTCCTCATTGATGATAACCAAGTCCAAACAAAGGACAGTCATGCTGCTGACCCATGCCAAAAAAAAAAAAAAATGTATACAAAAGCACTAATACGTTTTACCATCACAGTTGGTATTGGCTCATCGGATGCTAAAATATAAAATCCTCTGTACATTGAATGTCTTCTGTGCGCAGGTCAGTGAGGCTGACTGCTGTATACACTCGACATGCCTGCAATGCTGACAACACAAGAGTCCCCCCCTTCCTTTATGGACTCCTCCATTTGGATGCTAATAAGGCTTAAAGTTAGTTAGCTTCTTAGACTGACAGCTGTGCTGACACAAGCAGCTGTAGCTGAAGCTGTTGTTGGCCTCCCATGCTCTGGACCTCTCCACTGTGCAGGTAGTGGTGGCATCCCTTTGGCCATTTTTAATGGAAATACCTAATATGTTTATGTGTCTGTTTGGTATATGTGTTGAATGCAGCTTGCTAAAAGAACCCTAGCATTAGCTAATATATTAGCATTCCACTAACATGTCCAAATATGGCAGATTGTGGCGGCAAAAAAATAACATGGTGGCAAAAACATGCCAAGGTGGCCACCTCCATCGTATATGCAATCTATGTGTTTTACTTCATTTGGAGAAGTTTACTATTTTGTCACTCCTTCTCTAAAATGAATACATGCAAAGCATTAAAACCATATCAGTACAGCACTGCCATGTTTTCCTTCTGTGCATTTTTATACTATATTCACATTTTTCTCAGTAGCTTCCTTCTTCTTTTTCTTCTTTTTCTTGTCCCTGACAGCAGACACTGCGTTGTTCTGTCAATGATTAACGTGTAAAGTAAAGACAACAACATAATGCATGAGTAGATCCCTGTTCTGGCCCTCTTCCTCAGACTGCACAGGCAATTTACATTTTAATGGCTCAAGCTGCTCCGTGTCCCCAGCATCAGAGTGAAAGCTCAGCTGAAATCATGGGTGACTGCTTCCAAATGATTTACTGAGAACAGGAAAAAAAGAAAGAAAGACAGAAAAACAACAGGTTCTTATACACAAAAGCACAAAAACACAAAATCTCGACATGGTTATAAATCTTCTGGGTGGAAGCATATGTTTATTTTATTAGATACATTTAACCATCATGCAATCAAAATAGGGGATCACAGTCTAAGAATAATCTGACAAGACAGAAAGCCACCAGGGCTTGTGCAGATTACCACTGTACAGAAATAAGGTCAAACGTAGATTATAACTAGCAGAAATACTTTATATGATGTCTTTACTGTGTGAGTGATTAAATATACACAGGGATTCAAGTTTTTTTTAGCAGCATTTCATTTGCTTAACTAGTATATCAAAAAGGTCCAAATATCGGGTAATCCCCTCATGTACTTTAAAGCGTACAGAAAAGAAATATAGTCTCATTCCCTCTGTTAGTTTGAATAGACAAAATGCTTGTATTTTAGATATAACTGCATTATACTGTTGTTTACTCATTACTATTGTTGCTACTTATTTAAAGTGGGCTCTTCCTATTTTTTTGTTAAACAACATAACTGACTCTTCATATTGCAGTGCAAGTCAAATCTTTTCATATGAGACTGTCAGATCTGCTACTACTGCTACTCTACTTGTGGTCCTCACAAAAACCCTCTGAGTGCAAAGCCATACTCAGCTATTTGAATGCTAATGAGTAAGACCACATGATCAAAACTGCTCATCTTATTCATTGGTTCTGGGATCCTTTCTGGCATGTCCCATTTAAGAAGAAGTTCACAACCCTTACACATCCCATTGCTTTTCCAGTTAACAATAGAAATAGGATTGATGTGGAGCATGGTGGCAACAGCAAAGTGCCTATGTTTATTTTATTGTGTCTATTTTATAAATCAAATTTAACATAGTTATTATTCATATTTTTCCCTTGGTTGTCCATGCCTCACCTGTGGAGAAGGTCCATGGTCCACGGTTTGAGAAACACTGGCATAACTGGCAATGTATATATGCACTTCCGCAGTGGTCCTGCGGCATTAGGAGCTGTAAAACCCAAAACTTCAATGGAAGAGTGAAGCCCTAGGTCAGCTAAGAACCTCAGGCCTCTAGTGGGCTTTGAGGAACACACACCAGAGATGGTTTTTTTCAATATATATATATATCTACAAATGCTTCAGAAGAAGATGAAAAGAGGAAACAAATACACTGTGTGTTATAATTCACTAATATAAGTTGGATGAGAACTACAGCATGCTCATCACAAAGGCTTGTGAGTACCTCATGTGCATGTCTTGTTATCATGCTGCCATCTAGAGGTGCGCAAATGTATGAAAACTTTTATATGGTGTTGCTTGCAATACTTCATACAATATTTTCGCATCGATTTCGTTTGACTTGTGACGTATAATGTTACATGTCTGCCCTGTTATTATCTCAGGTAAGGACTTCTTTATGAGTTTAAAAGACGAGTTTAGTCATTAATGAGTCAGTGACAATACTTAAGTAACAATTTAATTTATTTTGAGAGGGTTATAGATAGTTAAAGATGAAGCAATTTCCTGTATGTGGTCACAGCAGCTGTGATACTGAAAGAAAGATTTGTTAGAACAGAAAGGATTTGCACAAAGGAGATGAGATCTATCTACAAAATTGAACACAGGCAGATGCACCACAACATGACCCCAAGTAAACAACCATCTGTTGCAAAGGGATTTATTTTGCACACTGCATGATTTCAATTGTTTTGTAACGCAGTGACTCGGTGACATGGATCAGGATGTGAGCCGATTACTGTATTCTGTCACTAGGTTTTGATGATTGTTGTCCTAGGATGCTAATGATGTGGCGCAACCACACTTTGTAACATACACAAATTAGCTAGCTGATGTTTATCCTTTAAGGCAGACTTTACAGTGTGATATGAGAAGAACGGTATGCATAGCTAATGGTTCCTGAATGAAAACATGTATTTGAGAAGTCCTCTGAGGCCGTATGCTGTCAGAACCACACAAATGTTCATAGTAATATATCCAGGATCATTTCTTAAATCTCTTAATCAGAAACATTAAGATAGAAATGAATCATAAGTGAAAGTAAATGAATCTTGAATGAATCTTTCATGTACCTGTTATTGTACCTTTGTGATGACTCAGATTATAGTCAGTCGTGAGGCACTCATATTGGACAGGCAGTCTATTTACAGATAGCAGACTCATACAAAGTGAAGCAAGTAATAATGGCAATTCTTTTTTCAAAGTCTGTTGGGTGGATGGGGCCTTTGTATCCAACAGAGCTGAACAATCAAAGCCAAATTTCCTCCAATCTCTAATTGCCACTGACTCGAGGCAATAAAAAGGACTCGAAAACATTCAATCACTGACAGTCATCAACAATTTACTTTAGAAAAATATCACCATGATGTTCCACAGATTAACTGATTTGACTGTGGAGAGAAAGACATATTTACAGTAATACACAAAATAGGTAAAATGGGGAGGAAAAAAGAAAAAAAGAATATTGGAGTAAAAGATGAATAGTGCAGAGATGGTCCAAAAAGTTTGAGTAATTCTTCCTTTAAGTGCTCTAAATGGAACACTCTTAACCTTTTTCATTTGTCCTGTACAGATCAGACAAAGCAATCTGCTTAATAATAATAATAATAATAATAATTAAAAAAAACAGGAAATTATTGAGGATGGTGCAGCTTGTGAAGTCCAAAGTATATATGCTCCTCCTTACAATACAGCTGTTGAATATTACAGGAAATCTCTTTTCTAATAGATGTTATTACCATTCTGATTCAATGTTGTCAAAATGAGCAGTGCGAGCTTAGATGAAAGCAAGTAGTTGGATGATTTATTATAAAGTGTTGGTGATCAGTCCTGGACATTTTTATTAAACTGAACATAGGAAAATACAGGCTGCAACGGCAATGATACAGCAAAAAAACAAAAGCCTGTGAAATGTTTGTTAGCTGGGCAGTTACGGATTGCCATTACATTTTTTTTCAAATACCACTGCTAAAGCTTTTACCAAAAAAAAAGTCTATCATCAGCTTATGGTCATTTTATCTTTTCTTCTGATGAAAGTGAGTAAACAATTTTCACTTATAAACAGTAAAGCAGGGTGCTGAAAAAGACAATACTAAAAAGAAGTTTGACAAGTCTGCATATGAAATACATAGATGTTATAGCCACACGTAAAATTGTTGTTCAATAACAGCACAACATTGTGAACTTCACTGAAATGCAGTGATAGACAAAGCATCTTCAAGGGGATATTTCTTTTTTATTAAGTAGCCTATCTGTTATCCATTATTTAGGTATAGACAAACATGATTTAGCATTTCATTCTCAATATGTTACATATTTCATGACAGACCTACAATGTCTTTCAAAATTCTCACCAACCAGTGGTTCTTAAGAGAAAAAAAAATTCTTCAGACAAAAGTGAGTAAGTGGCAGGATCGAGATAAAGTCAAAAACAGATCGTTGAACGGTCGGAGTACTGGAGTAAGATGCGATCTCAGAATCAGGAGACCTCACCTCATAGTTGTTCTGCAGTACAGCCAAACTGGACATAATGACAGGATTTAGTATCTAGAATGAGTCTGCCAGTGCTGAAGGAGCAAAGAGGAGAAAATAGAATTACTATTGTCACAACAGCCTATGCATATATTATGTGCCTTGTGTACCTTTTGACTTATGAATCAGCTGGTAACTATACTCATAAGAAGACTGAGAAAATTTATAAAAACTAAATAATAACTAAATATCCCTTTTAAATGAAAATAGCCATTTATGCAATTCTAGGTTCTTCTCACTACAAAGGTGAAAGTACACTTTATAAGTATATGCTAGTTTAAGGCTAATTAACGTCAGAGCAAAAGTTCATTTGCTAGATTTCATTTGCATAGATTTTAGAGCAAACTGTACCTTTATACACACACGGGGACTGCAGCATATAGCATGATAAACATACAACTATATAATTTCCAAAAGAAATTGTGATGCTGTGTAAAATGTAAATCAAAACAAAACAGAGTGATTTCCAAATAATTTTAAAAGCCATATTTAAATGAAACCTGTACAGAGGCAACATGTAAAGTGTTGAAAATTAAAGGCCTCCTTTGTGCTGTGGTGTTAGATTTGTAGATGCAGCAACAATAATGGCTCTTAAAAGTGTTCCTGAACGTGTGAATGGATTTCTGTTACAGAATCATTTTTAAAGCAGTGCTTTTTGGGTGCTTGACGATTGCATGATCCTTGTCCTTTTACAGACATTTCTTTGGATTTTCTGAATCTATATTATTATGCAGTATTGGAAATACATGTTGGTAAATTACGCTTAAATGTTCTTTATCTATCCTGTCTCTCACATTGAAGCATTTCTTAATCTTGCTAAAACACTCTTATTTTAAAAAAATTTCATTTGTTTTTGTATTTAGTCTGCTGTTGCCCCCAAATCAGCGTTACACAGCACCACAACTTTTAGGGAAAAGTTGTATATAACATGGGTAAAAGTTACCACTATGAGCTCTAACATAACACTCTCACTTCTCTGAGAGGATGGAGAATGGAAATCCAGGATGCAAATGAGATGTGATATTAGAGTAAGGTGAGGAAAAATGTTGTTTCTCACAGAGACCACTCTCTCAGACCACTAGCTCTCAGTGATGAGTGACATGATGACGAAAGATGAGGTGTGAGGGCGCCCTCTGCTGGTGACGCATGAGATGACGATGGGATGACAGCCGGATGGGAAAAGATCAGGACAGCACGCTGGTGTTCTGTGAATCCACGTCTTGCATGCTCATGACATCTGTACTTACTCCACTCTCATATATGGGGTTGTCGAAAGCTGACTCTTCTGTCATGTTGTCATACGGTGGAGAGGACATTGGCATTCTAATAGACTTCCCCTGAAGTCTGAGCAAAGAGTACAGAAACAGGAAACATCATGTAAAGCCTTTATTACAAGGGAATTACATAAAATTTTGAGTTATGACTTACTTTGCAAAGTAGATGTAAATCCCAAGGACAATCACCAAGATGACTGCAGTTGGAATAAATACTGCAAGGGCAATGTTGGTTCCTTCTGTGCCATAATTTGTATTAACAACTTGAAGAAGAAAAAAAAGGACATAACATGTAATTACCCCTGTGAACGATTGTCAACAAATAAATATCAATCAATTCTGCAAGGTACTGAAATATGACTTACCATCTAGTCTGCGTTCATTTACATAATGTGACGAGGACGCTACCAAGAAATAATTGCAGTTTAATGAGTATGTAGACCATATTTATGCAATGTGAATCACAGTGCATGCATTACATTTATGGCCAAAAGACTCAAGAGAACCTGCATTTGTAAACAGCACTTAAAACTGTCGAGATTCTGCTTTACGTTTTTGTATATTTTGACTGTATTTAAAGGTTACGTGGTTTACCTCTGCAGGCAGGAGGAGTGCTATTCCACTGTGACGGGTGTCCAGGAACACAGTATATGGTGGCATAACCCTGCAGCTCATAGCCGGGGTGACAGGAGAAAGTCAGCATCTCTCCTGCTTGATAAAAAGCCTTTTCAGAGCTCTGCATGCTGGTGGAAGCTGCACCGGGGTTCCTGCATGGCTCATACTTTTCAGCTGAGGAGCAGTACAATATATTTGATTAAGACTATTATTATTTTCATGCATCTTTGTACAGTAGAAACAGTGACACATTGTAACTTTTGCCTTTTACTCATAATTGCTTAGCTGCACATCACTAACAGTGTAGGTGTGCATAATTGCATGTTTGCGAATCTATGCTATTCTGACTTAGGGAACTTACGGACACACTTGGGCAGTCTCTCGCTCCACTTGGGCATAGCTGAATCACGGTTGTAGCAGGTTAGAAGGCTGGAGCCTGACAGAATGTAGCCTTTGTTACAGATGAACTGTACGGTCGATCCAACAGCAAAGCGACTGCCAGTGATCACTTTACGACTGTGCTGCACATTCCCGGGGTCCTGGCATGTCATCACTGGTGCATCACCAAAAACAAGTGATGATAATTAGTTATTACTGCCACCGGTGCTGGTACAGGAGTGATAAAAAGTATAATTAACAATGAAAAATATTAATTTTGTTGTGCAAAGGAAGTGCACCGGCTGCACTAAATATTGTTCCAATAAATGTTATATTGTTAACTATTTGCCACATGACAATGCATCCTCATGTTATGTATTAAAATTGAACAATCACAGAATAACATAGTTATATCAAACTAACTAATTAACCAGGTATTAAGGTAACCTGTATTTAGTCATGTTACTATAATATTTAAGCAAAAAGGTCTGAGACTTGGACCAATGATGGTTTATTCTAACTCCCAAGGTGGACTAAAGAGAAACTAGAAAGTTTTATGTGCTTCCTCTCACCTTCCTCGCATTTTGGCACATCACCGCTCCAACTGAGATCCCACTGGCACATGAGGATCTCAGAGCCAACAAGTGTGTATCCTGGGTAGCACTGGTAGGTGACCACAGTGCCGTGTATGAGATCAGGATGCGACATGCTCTTCCAGCCGTTGGTGATCTCCGGCAGCTCTGAGCAGGTGTCATTCCTTGGCACCTCTGTTGGCATTGGTGCCATTGGTGTCATGCAGCGCAGGTAGGGGAGAGAAGAGACAGGATGTTAAATAAGGATTTACAAAAATTGTGAGGACAATGTGTTACTGAGGATATATAAATATTCTCCTAATAATCCATTTTCTTGTATAACAAACAATTTTTTATTGTTTAGAGCAGATCTAGATCTAAAAGGAATAATGAGGATCCTCAAGGAAAAAGCCGAGCATTAATATGCAACCCCCACTGCAGGGAATAAATACGACTGCAGATTTTTTGCTTTCTTTGTGCTCTAAACAGAAACTGTTTGGGAAGAAAATGTAAATAGAGGCTTGTGATGTTTCCTAGGAGGAGCGCAGCATGTGGTTTGGCACCAGTCAATCTGTGCCTCCCTAACTACAGCATACATGGCCAGGAACACAAAGAGTTAGGTAAAACCAGCTGATGTTGAAGTGAACACTATTATTATGTTTCGTGTTTGTTGTTATTTAATCCTGTGCACCTGGGATAAGCCAGAAGACAGATAGACAAAGGCACAGCAAGAGTGTGGAACAAAGAGACAGGGGAACAAATACACCTTTCTTTTTTTTTCGTTCCCTAAATGATGATGTGTTAGGTTCCAGATATGAGTAACATTTTACATTCCACATTTGTTACCATTTTTGGTCCATTGCCTGTGGTACATTTACAGTAAAAAGTATACAATATATGTAATCCTAAGAGAATTAGAAGAATGTATGCCTTATATTAAAAGCATGTAATAATATATATATATATATATATATATATATATATATATATATATATATATATATATATATTTTTTTTTTTTTTTTTTTTTAAGAGAAATGAAACTGAACCACCGTCTTACCAAAGAAGTGAACCACAAAGCCATTGTTGTAGCCGTAGATGTTAGTGGCAGGATCAGACTGAAACTGAATAGTGACATCAGCCATGGAGGTATAGAGCTTGAAATGTGGTCGCGTGCCACTGTATTGGCCCAGGATGTTGGCAGTCAGGTCATCACCATCATAGAAGGTCAGCAGGTCATTCTTTCCCAAATGGAGACTAGGATTGACATCACAAAAAGAAATTTACTTTTTGTTTGTTTTCCCCTTAGTAACTTTGCAGATTTAGACAGAGTTCCCTGGCTCTGAGGTGTATTTGCTGAGTGTTGTGCTCAGAGCTTCAGCTGGTAAATGTGTTCTGTCTCCCTTTACGCTGATGAAAGCACAAGCTGATGATACTAGACAGTGTCAGCAGTACTTGGAAAATTGCAATTTTGTTTATATTAGATGCATCTGATGCAATGTAAACATTAAATTATTCATGATTCATGTCTGTCTGATGCCCCCCAACACCCCACCCCACATCCCATGAATATATACTGGTGTGCATATAGGGGTATTTGAGCATATCATCAAAATAATCCAAAGGAATTGCCTTTTGAATTGTCCTTTTTCCGGCCTTTTACAAAAAGTTGCCAAAAACGGAATTATAGAAGGACTACAAAAACTGTTAAAAAAAATAATAGATAATAAATAATGAATAAATACGTATGAATTCAGTTCTACATGTTTTGTGTTGTGTTTGTGATGTTAATGTGTGATAGAGTATACGGTAGTCAAGTCACAGTTTGGTGGATTCTTCGCTGTTACTGATTAACATAAAAATGCATTAACCTTTTTCGATTTGGAAAATTCATATGTCTTTGTAATCACATCAGCATCAATAAAGCTTGACATTTGTTCAGACACAGAGTATGAAGAATACTGGGGGGAAGAAATGTAGTCATATAAGCTGTAGAGGACAAGAAAATGGTTGCTCTTACCCGTGACTAAATTTGGTGTCGAAATAGCAGTGCAGCTAGTTTTTACGACTTAACTTGATTGTGTTAATAATCACTGAACTGTACCATTTAAAAATTAAGAATAAGAATAGCATAATGCCTTCAATCACATGCTTCATGGGAGCCCAGCAGCGGTGCCTATACAGCCATTACCCGTCTCCCATGCAAGCTGTACATCACTGTTTACTGTGCCAGATCAAGTGACCAACCAAGGGCACAAAGTGTGGTGAGAAAAGAGTGCTCAGAGTACAAGTTTCAAATTACGATGCCTCAAAAATGTGCAGTTTCTGTAGCTGCTGTATGTAATTACGGCTTGTTTTTAAATGGTGTGTCTTTGTCTTTTCTACATGTATTTGTCTGAGCAATAGATTTACAGTAACACTGCAGAGATATCCATATTGTCAAGATATCCAATTCTGAGTCAAGCTCATCTATAAGAAAAGTGACTGGTTTGTAACAACTGTCTGAACACAAATGAGTAAGAATATGTTACAAATAAATAATAATAATATTAATAATAATAAGCTCTGAGATAATATGCTATTCTCAAATGTAAAAAAAATCACATTGACAAGCTGATTATTAATACTGACAAAAAACAAACTTTCAAGCAAACATATGCTCACACTCTAAAAAATAAATAAAAAATATCTCAGCAGCACAATTCTGCATATAAAGAGCACAGATCTGTAATAAATATTTAATGTTAAAATATGAATGAAAAGTAAAGTAATAAACTACAGCTTTTATAGTATTTTTTGCTTTTATTGCATTTTTGTGCTACTTTATGTTTGTGAATGTTTCAAGTATCTCATGCTCAACCAGATTTGATATATGTGACCGATGTACACATGAGCCATTGCAACAACATGACAGAATTTTTTTCAATCACATGCTGAGGACAGACAAAATGCAACTACCAGCTGATTTGCTGTTATGATCCCCAAATTTGCTTACTGTATCTTTTAGCTTCTGGATGTTCTTGATTGAATGAATGAACGGTAGCAATATTGAAATGTATTGACTTATGTATAGTATTTTTTTCTCTCTCTCATTTTCTTTACTAAATGTACCTGCATATTGTTTACATGTTTGAAATAAATTAACAATAATGAATGATTGAGTTTTAGGCTCCAGTTTTGCATTGTTATTTTTTATGATGACCTCAGTGTTATGATATTATTGAGTCATAGTTTTGCGGTCACCCTAGTGGTCTTTAAGATTTGAAGCAAAAACATATACTGTGATTGTGATCACCTTTGTTCAACTTCAAATTGTGCCAACCAAATTAAATAGTTTTATCCAATAAATTACTTGAAATTGTCAAACATGCCAACACTGTCACTAAAACCTGCTGTAAATATTACCAGGGCCTGCTATTAGCCTGATATCAGTCTGTAACTGAATGCTATCTGTTTCTGATAATACAGCAATTAAATAATGAATTGTCAAAAATCACATATCTGTTGCTGTTTACACAAACAGAAATATCCACATTTGCACCTAGTCAACCATGTGTTGTTCTATAGGAATATAAACCAAATGTAACCAGCTGGCAGGCAGTTGAGTCGAGTCCCATCTTGTTGGTAATCAGTTTGCATTTATAAGTTGCAAACTAATTCATAGTTGCAAACTGTTGACAATCTCTCTGAGAGTGATTGCAGGAAGTCCAAGTCAGACTATAATGTCTGCTGAAAGGTTGCCTCCTATCAGGAACGACCTGTGCAACTGCCTTGTGATCCTAAGTTGTCATGCTGTGCAACACTCTCAAGTTCTGGGCAGACATTCAGTCACCACAAGCTGCAGGAGGTTGGAGAATGTTTAAAAAATTCAATACAATCACCTAGGAGCCAAGGATTTTATGTAGATGGGAGAAGGTTGCTGTTTAATTTTCATTCGTCTGACTGAGCTATTAGCTTTCTTAGCTTGCTGTGTATTAGGAGCAAGCTTTGTCAAGTATGTCCAGTGTTTGATGGTAATTTGGCTGAGCCAATTTAATGTAAGTTTGCTCAGCTAATGTTATTTCAAGATGGTGGTGCATTTGATGAGCCCTCCTGTTCATAGTATTCCCAGAGTTTTTTTTAATCAATATTTAATAAAATATCAATATTTGGTGTCCCTGTATAGAAAAAATTTTGCCACACAAAATACTGGAATTTTATGTTGTATCATTTTTTTTTTCGCCCAGCCCTATTATATTCTTTATATACAGCCCTTATGCATAGTCCTGTCTCCGCCTTGTCTATTGTCAGAGCATCTGTTGTTCCTTTTTGATGTTCAGACCCAGTTTATACTCTGATTTCCATCGTCGTGGTGATTGTTTTTGGATATATGTCTTGTTCCCTTTTGGAATATGTTTGGCCATTTTCAAAACAGCCAAATAAAAAGGGTTGCTCTTTGCTTATTTTTGGCTTGCCTGAGTTAACATTTGGGTCCTGTCCACATCCACACTGACATTTCAGCTTTTTGGGACAAACACTGTAATAGGAGATAAGGCCATGTTATCTGTGATTGACAGAGTTTGATAATAAAGGGAAACAAATGACCTCTCCTCTACTCAGTCTTTTACCCAGAACCTCCCCACAGAATTCCTCTGAGAGCAAACAAACTGCTGTTAAAATCAGACTAGGAATAAATCTTGAATATTTTATGTTGACTAACAGTATGAACAAAAAGCGGATCTAATTAGCCCCACAAGGTTTGCTTCTGTGGAAAATAATGCAAAATAAAATTTTAACACAACATGGCCAGAATGATGGGTGGATCTTTTTTTTATATAAAGAAAGTTGGACAGGGTTTTCCTCCTGGACACAAATAATGAATGTGGGCTGCATGAATCTGGGTGGCAATGTACTCCCTCTGGTTAGCTGGAACACTATGAGGGCAATTTACACCTCCGTGTTCTTTGACAATCGACCACTGTGGATTGAAGTGACAGGAATGACAAAGCCAATTTTCACTTCCAAATCTCCATGATAATACTCTAAGATAACTCTTTATTGTCATTGCACAGTCATACATAGTACAATAGTACAATGAAATTGGAAAACTGTCCTACGTCGGCACTACATGTAACACAACACGACACGATACGACACAACGCAACACAAACAACACAACCAACACAACCAACACAACACAGTATAATAACTTAGTAATAAAAAAGAAGAATAAGTGTATTTGTATTGCACACTGTTATTATTGCACATTAATTATTATTGCACCTTGTTATAAATATAAATATTATTATTATTACTGTTTTTACCGTTGTTAACCCCTCCCCCAAAAAGTCCAGGTAGGTAGCCAGTCAGGTCAGCTATTTGCGTTGATCAGGGCTATTGCCCTGTTGTAAAAGCTGTGCAAATACAGACCTGGTGCCTTCTATGAGGGCATCTACAGGATAGGCAAAAAACTTTCTTGACCTAAACTTCCACTTTCTTCTAAATCTGTTTGAGGAATAACATGAATTCTGCATACACTATAGTGACTGCATGGAATCTTCATTTCTGTTTGAGCTCTCCTTCACCTTTGGGTCATAAAAGCTATCAGTCTTCTCGTCTCTCATGGATTTCCTCCTGGAGTGATGTAGATCTGTCATTTGGTCATCATACTGTGTGATTACATCCAGTTTCTGCATTCCCGTCACAAATATATACCAACACCCACTGATCCCTTTTGCCACATACTATAAAATGTTGCCAATGTACTGGCTGTTCTTTTTCTCTTGTTTTTAAAATGAGGCTAGTTTCTAATTTTACTACTTTCACTGTGATTGATTTTCCTGTTTTTTCCCTACTACGGTGGTTTATTAGCACCACGGCCCACATTCTTTGACACTAATGATGTATGGTGAGCTCCATGTCAGCTGTGTTGATCTTTGCTCCCTTTGTGCAAACCAGTGCATCTGAGAAATCTTTCCTCAGTTTTGGCAGTGATTTGGTCTTTAAAGTGTTTTGATAAAAATATGTTTACTAGTGCCATAGTTGACGTTCTGAAAAATAATTAGGTGCACAACTTTGTCTCATATCTTAACACTCAAAGACATTGTCAAATCTAAAATTGCCTTTCAGTGGTATTAGGTCCACTCCACTTAGATATCATGTTCAACACTGTTGTAATATCCAAAAACAATCAATATTGTAGTGGGCACCATCAGCGGATAACTTGGTTTTCCACTCGATGCACTGAAACCACTCACGTCTGGCTTCCTAAATAGCCCCCTCAGTCACGGTAGCTCGTCAAGAACCTTGCGGTCAACCTTGGTTTTAAATTGCCCTACTGACCTCATCTGTTCTCTAACCTTTCTACCTGAAGTTTATTAAAAAAATCCCAGTGACACCACAGAAGACTGCCAAATGCAAGATGCCTCCAGTCCAGACATCCACAGCACTGAGTAGTGAGTCACTGCAGGCTACTCGGCCACACACCGCACCAATCTGGCAATCACTGCATCCAAATGTCATCCCACATGGCTCCTTTCTTAAAAGATGGCCCCCAAGTCATGAAAAGCAAGTCCTGTCCTGGTTTGAAAACTAGTAACTAATCTTAGAAATATGTTGTCCCTGTGTCATTTGCTCTGTATCCATGATTTCATAATTCTTCTCAATTTTAGAAAGATGTTGTGTTTCTGGGAATACAGCGACAACATCTGAGATATTTGTTGATAAACAACAGTCACGAACTACTACTGGCCACAAACAAAGACGGGTGAGAATGCAAGACAGACTTAAAGAAGATTATTTATTTGACTAAATTTAGTCAGATCTTACTTGACTGAACATCTCCCTCACCAACTTGGCACAGGCATTTGCAAAGTTCCAAGGTCTGCTTGAAAAACAATTTCTGAAAACTCCTCTGCATACCAATGCCACCAGCTCAGTTCTGCAGATGAGGGAATGACAGTTGTTTTCTACAAGCCTGTAGGCATTCTGTCACCTTCACTGACCAGTCAAGTTTAAAGAACCCAGCAAATCTCTATTAACTTTAACAGAATGGAAATAGCTCAGGGTACCATACTTTCAAAAGCAACCTTCTAACATCTTTTTCATACATATTTGACATTTAAATTGTTCTGCTCAGTTCAAATAACAAAAAAAAAAAAAAAAAGGCACCCACATAACTACAGCATAAGCTGACTTGCAGGTTGCATGTCATGTATAGAGTCACCACAAGAGGACTCTAAAAACCAGTAAGTTCAAGCTGCAAAGTCTCCAATCCTGCTCACTAAACTGAAACATTAGCACTGTTAAAGAGACTTGGTGATCATTTTGTCTGGTGAAACACACTTCCAGATACAATACGCTCAACACTAAAACACCACTTACCTACCTATATTCCACAGGTGGGGATATCAGCTGTAACCTCTTGTGTCTGGCTCTTGCTGGAGCCATGCTCCATGCTAATTAGCAAGGAGTCGGCCCTCCTGTTTGGCCTAAATTAATTAATCAGTCCTCATTATGCACATTGCTCCTCTGTAATTGCCAGCACTGGCACAGTGATGAATGATAACACAGAAAACATTCTCATTACTGCGGAAAAGTGTGTGCCCACCCTTATAATGAG
Source organism: Oreochromis aureus (assembly GCF_013358895.1). Lineage (NCBI taxonomy): Eukaryota > Metazoa > Chordata > Actinopteri > Cichliformes > Cichlidae > Oreochromis > Oreochromis aureus. Next base: position 9,392,454 of record NC_052951.1, on the reverse strand, counting down.
ACGACTCTTATCCACAAGAGCCTTTTGTCACTTTAACATGCAAAAGGCATGCACACAAACACACGTTGATGCAAATAACATGTTGGCCGAGCCTAAAGGAATGCTTTTTCTCAAGCAGAGCGGACCAGACTTGAAGGTAATGGTGGGGTCCGCAGGGATCAGACAAGCTGCGGGTTTCAAGTGCCAGGAAAGCTACACATGACCAACCCTGAGATAAACTAAAGCCGGCCACACCACCATTAATTTACAGTGAACAGTCTCATGTGGCCAGGATTAAAAGAAATTTGAGGCTGGTGCAATTTAAAAAGAGGGCACTGAATGAAAATCAGTTTACCTCTAATCAAACTTGTTTACTTCTGCGTGATAAAAAAAAAAAATCCTCTCTGATCTTTTTTTTTTTTATTACCCTAGGTGCACTGGTTGACTTTTAATAACAGAGATTAATCACTGGGTCTTAATCTCTATCTAAAGATCACAGTGGCATGCGGGGTCACATAAAGCTCAGTGTTGTATTCAGACATTGTTTTGTATTGGTATCCTCTAATGCATTTATTCCCTTTTGATCTGCGGCTCATATTTGAGTGATGGCTCATATCTCAATGCCCGACAGATATAGTTTGGGAAATGATGCGTATTTAGACCACGCAGCAGCATACAAAACTGGGCATGAGCAGAAATAATCCCCGCCCACACAAATGTTCAGTACGACACAGCTGGGCGATATTAATCTGTATCTTTATGCTTACTTCAGCAACTTTTAAAAGATGAATGAGCATTCCAGTGGAACACAGTATTTCTTACTATATCTACTGTTGTTACTGTTGTTCCAGTGTACATTAAATATGAACAGGTTAGTTTATTTTATCAGTATATTTTTAGTTCTTAGCAAAAATACAGTCTCTAGTTTAGTCAAATCCCAGTTTATAGCAACAGAGCCACTCATGAGTACAGTACTGGTTGTAGATTGTGACCACCTCACTCTGATTCTTAGCACAATTCCTGTACCACTGCACAGAGATAAGAATGCCATATGATGACTATGATGACAGTTACATGTATATATATATATATATATATATATATATATATATATATATATATATATATATATATATATATATATATATGTATATATATATATATATACACACACACACATATATACACATATATATATACATATAGTGTCTACATCAACCAAATTGCCATCATCCAATGTTCCCTCTAATTTTTCATGTGTCTGAGCAAACACGCAAACTCCCTGAGCGGTCCCTTGGACCACTGTGAGCGACATCAGACGTGTGCACTGTGGTTATGCCAGCATCGAATCCATCCAAGTTACATGGTTTATTAAAATAATCAAATTACAGCATTTATGTTAGACTACTTTTAATTAACTGCTTTAGCCCACTTACAATGAAAATTTAAAAAAAAAAATCTTGTTCATGACCTGTGTAGTATGTTAACACTACTGGAAGCAAAAATAACTTGAACTCCAATTTTGAAAACAAAACTTTCTTCTTCTTCTTCTTTTTGTTTTTCATAAAGCTCTGACTAGTATTGTGAGTATGAGTCTGTGGTCTGGGAGAGAGTCCTGTAACTCTCTGTCTGCAAAATACAGTATATAATGACCAATGTTGGGCAATTAATTATATAGTTACTTCTTCAAAAAAGTAACTGAGTTATGCAAACAAAGTTTTTTGCAGCTGTTTACCTAAAAGTGCAGCCAAGGCGTTTTTTTAAAATAAACATTTCAAACTATTTACAGAACAATCAGCTGTTCTGCATCAAATTTGATGCCACACAAATTATTTGTTCCACTCCAAAAAATAATTTCTGTCCACTATGAGATAAAGGAGAACAACAGCCTGATACCTGCAGGCCTGACAACAGGAGATATATCACTCCTGTAACACCTGTAACATTCAGCAGTCGCCTCATTGTTCTGACACACACATCAAAACTATTGACTACACTACACTACTACTGTATATTACTGTACACTATTCTTATTGTATATATTGTATATCTTATATCTATTTCATCTGTTCCTCTGTCTCTCCTGCTGCTTTGAGCATGTACATGACAAAAGAATTTCCCTCGGGATAAAGTTGTTCTTATTCTTATTCTTATACACACTAACTGCACAAGATTTGCGCTAAATGTCGAAAATCTCTCACATCTCAAAACACCGCAGTTACTCCTAAAACTCCCCCCTTCCTAAAAAACTAAATGCCATTTTGCCATATCATTTTTGATTGGTCGACCAGGTTTCATTTTTCGACCAATAGGAAAGGGTGGGATTTTTTTGGCGTCATTTTTGCTCACAGGCGGAGAGTGTTTTTGAGGTTTTCCTTATAAAACGCTGTTTTTACCGTTTCTTCCCGCAGTAAATATAAACAACGATAGTATTCAGGAAGAAAACCAAACACTGCATATATTTTTATCATAACTCTGGTTTTACGTGGCCTATCAACACAATTTAAAAACTGGTATAAAGTCCACACTTTTCCATCAGTTGTTCCGTCTGTCCTGCTCACATCTCCAATGGTTGTACACGTTGTCATTAACGTGGCTTCACTCCACATCAGCCACGCCGCTTTGCTAGCTAAAACACCGGTGTCGCCACATAAGGACGAATAAGGACGTACGAATGTGAATCGCATCATTGGCTGGACTATGGGATAAGGTGGCATCGTTCTAATCCCATATGGGAGCAGCCAGTCACTTACTGACTAACACTGCAAAACAGAATTGTTAAAGTATTAATTTTAATTTCAATTCAGGTTAGATTTTTTTTGTGTGCGCAACGCAGATTTTCTGTGCGCAGAGACCGTGCCAGCAGTGCGCAATTGCGCACGCGCGCAGCTTAGAGGGAACATTGCCATCATCCCTGAGAGACTTAATCGTTTTCAGTGGTGGAACTTCAGAGCCGCATTCTCAGCTTTATTATGTTTCACATTGTGTTACTTCCTTATTAAAAACATATTTAAAACAAATTCCACAGAAGAAAAATCTAAATTTAAATAGCTCAAATAATAAAATGCTGAGCAACTGACCAAACGTCAGTTATACCGCTACTGACATTAATGCATAGGATGTACAATGATGAATTGAAGATGGTGCATTAGTGCTGAATCTTAACCTAGTGAGTACTGTTCCCTATGCATGCACAAAAGTGACCATGAATGTCTTAACTGAAATGATGGAGTGATTTAAATCAGTGAAAAAGCTTCATGATTGCCACCTCTGGCTGCCGTTCACTACGGTAGATTTGTAGTAATGATGGTGATTTGATTTGTTCTGGAGGTTGTCTATTAAGGACAGCTTGCAATCTGTCTGTACAGCCTCTGACTTCATTTCATGATTATGTCCTCATTTTATCACACTGTTCAGAAAGAATTATGAATATGGGAAATATGAAAAGTGAAGGGAACAAATTCATGCACGCATGCACAATTGACCACTCTGACCAATTGCCATTGGTTGAGATTTGTCAGCGACTTTTTTTTTTTTTACAACCTCAGGCAGTATTCCCATTGGTTTATTTTTAACCTCTCTGTGCCCTCTTGTTTGCAAGTGCTTCAGGCAACAACAGGAATCACTTATGCTGTAGTTTTTGTGCTTACTATAGGCTGCATGTGCAAGGCAATATTGTGGAAATCATTCAACCCAAGCAAAGGAATAAATCCATAAAAGATAACAAGACAGTGGCACAAGATATATAATTTTGCAGAGTTTTTTGTTTTTAAGAAGGGCTCCACATACCATAAAGAAAGGTTGTGCGATTATTTTCACTTCAGTTAAGATCAATTACTGGTGTAGACTGAAACAAAATGTGTGTGCATTCAGGGGACATTTGTGCACGAGTGATTGGTGAAGGTGAAACAGTGTGCCTGGATTTTGTGTGCGCATCTGTCTGTTTTGACATCTCTGTGCATGTGTGCTGAATTACAGTTGGGTAGGCTGAATAAGTGGCTCAGAGTAGTTGACTGCCAGAGCAGATTCATTTCAAAGCCAACTCTGAGGCAGACACCAGGGAAGTGAGAACAGGAAGGCTTACTGGCTAATCTGGTCAGAGAGCGAGCTGGAAGCAACACAGAATTCTTAATGTAGGGGATGTTGAAAAAAAAATCTAATTAGTGACTGCAACCACAGAAACACTTTCCTGTTCGCATTTTGTAGTGTGTCTGCGTAGATGAGAGAAAGGATGGGAAAATAACCAAGAGGGGTGTGTGTGTTTATATCTGGAGTCTGACATCCTCTCTGACCTCCCTGAGTGATTTCTAGTCTTACACCTGGGTGCAGTCTCTTACACTTGGATGTCAAGCATGATCCGCTTGTCCTCTTCCACATGGATACCCCAGATGCAGTCCTGCCCCTTGTCGTAAGCCTCGGGCCAATTAGGAGACAACACAACACCAGCAGAGTCTGTGATCTCCCCGCTGCACACAGCTGCAACACACAAACAGTACAGGCTGAAAAAACAAATTGTAAAAGATTTGAAGATACAGGAAAGTAAGATGCAAATTAGAAATCAATTCACTTAAAATATATGTTGGTACATAAATAATTTTGACTAGCTAGATTATGCCCGTGACCTTAATGCTTGATAAAATACAGCTGAAATCAGGTGCTGTGCAAGCGTCTTGGTGTGATCCTCGCAAAACTGCAAACTGACACTGAACCACTTGGTGACCATGACCCATACGAGCAGAAATTAAATTTTCTTATAGCTAGCTTTACTGGAGAGCTTTTCAATTTCACTCTGTTGCAGAATAACCATGAAGGCTTTAAAGACCAAGAGTAAGGTCAGCATGTCATGTTTGTGTGTATGTGCATGTGGGAGGAGTGAAACAGAGAGGGGAAGGGAAGGGCTCAGGGTTGGGCCGCTATTAAATATGATGCGTCGCCTGTGAACTGTGGCAGTTCTCATCTTAGGCCAGCTATTGTGCGCCTTTAATCTCGAGCACTTCGAAAATCTGCCCTGCGAGCGCACATTTCAAAGTAAATCGTTGTTACAGTTTTGAGAGAAAATTTATCACGGATCAGAGGAAAGCAGCTTAGGAAGATATAGTTAACTGTCACTGGTATTTAATATTAGAAAAACTAACTCCTGCAGTGATCAAGCAGACAATGAAAGCTTCGGGTCCTTGGGTCAATCTGATATTGCTCCAAGTTCTTCTTCCCCAGTGGAAGCACTTTTATTTTATTTTTTTTTATGCCCTGCAATCATGACATCTGTTAACTCACCCCTACAAGCTGGCTCGGTCTCATTCCACTGAGGGTTTTGTGCATCCACACACTCAATCACCACAGAGCCTTGCTCCAGTGTGTAGCCAGGGTCACATGAGAATTCGACCACTGCGCCCACACTGTAGGTGGAATCGCTGCTGCTGAAGTTTCCGTACTTCACAAAGGGCTCGTAGCACATCCCTTTCGCAAAAGCTGCAGACAGAGTGTATGACATTGAACATAAGTGACAAGGATGGTGCAAGATATTATTAGCAAACTCTGCATTCTGCCTCATCAGCTTGCCTTCGTATCTTATGGCTGCGCCGGTGGAGGTCATCGTCCCGTCTGTGGTGAACTCCACAAACAGATAACGTCCGGTACTGAGCACTCCCTCATTGGGCAAGTATTCAACTTCATAGGAGTCGTACACAGGGGGAGAGTCTATGTTGTTGCCATTTTTTATTAGCAACCTAAAAAAAGAAAACAGGGAGAGAGCGCTGATGGGATTAAAATAGATGTTAAAGAAAGAAATTACAAGGTAGCCGAGACCTGCTCATTGTTCCAGCTGCAGCTGTAATAACTTTGTGATAACATTCTACACCTTGTAATGAGGTGAATGGGCATGCATGACAATTGCCATATGGATCAGTGGTTACAGAAGGATACATAATGCAATTGCAGTCTCCTACCTCTCACTACCTTCTGGTCCCCTCAATTCATTTGCCTGACAGAGCACACTTAAAGGATTATCATGATAAAAGGTCCTTTCAAATTCATCTGTCACTCCCTAAAGATTTTGGTCATTTATAGCCCTCGAGAATTTTAATCCTCCATCTGCAGGAATACTGTTATTCAGAGTTCAAAGCTCGACGCCACTCACATTTCCACACTATGCTCACATTTATTCTCAATGTGTGTTTTGATTTTAACAGCATGCATAAACTACCTGTCATCATCCTCTGCCAAAGCCACCTTCTCAAAGTGAACGTGAAGCCGGTGGCCTTCAGGTGCCTCCAGAACCCAGTGGCAGGTCAGATTGTTGCTGTAGTTGCCAGGAAAACCAGGAGAGACGATGCGGCCATATGTGGCATTTTTTATCATTCCCCCACAGGATGCTGTATGAAAAGAAAAGAAAAGAAAAGAAAAGAAAAGAAAAGAAAAGAAAAGAAAAGAAAAGAAAAAAGGAAAAAGAGTAGGAAGTAAAAACTTGATGAAAAAAAGTAATGATTCGAACTGTGGTAGGGGGATTTTGGAGAAAAGTCCCTGTCTGAGCATAGATTGCATCGATATCCAGTGGACTGTGGCTGAGCTACACCAGGCGGCTCTCCTGGGTCTAAGAGTGCCTGATTGTTTGTGAAGGTAAAAGCAAAACAGCGGCAGTAACACTATCAGTTTAGAACAGCTGCAGGCAGGCGCGGTGAAAGGCTGGAACTAGCAGATGAGTTTTTACCAGCAGGAGTAGGAGAGTCATGTGGCCCAGTTCTAATTAAGGCAGCCAGGTCCAATGGCCTTATTTTGCCCCGTCTCCAAAGAACAGCTCCCTGTGTTGCTAATCACATGCAAACACACTCATTTGCCCTCCGAGTGTGACTCAGTAGGAGACAACCCAGTGAAAGGCTCTGTTAATCAAAATCACCTGTTCTCTCAGAGAAAGCTGAAGAGAAACAGGCTTGCGTCTTTAAAATTGCAAGTTTCACTTTGCATATTATTTTCCTTAACTCTTTTTTTTCTTTTAAATCTCAAATATAAGAATAATTAAATAATGATTAAAATTAATAGCAACACTTAGATGTTTGCTTTGGAAGCCTGGCAGTCAATGTTAACTACTTGAACATATTTAACACTGACTGTCAGGCAGCGAGCCTGAAGGTAATTTAGTTTACAAAGCAAAATTAAAAATCAAACCAAATCACCCAACATTCCAATTAAGCTGAAGGGATAAGCCCATAACCCACTGTTATAGCGTTTAGATTTCATTTAGTTTAATTACATTCTTTGCAGTTTTATTGTTGGAGTATCAGTTGGGTGGGTGGGGGGGGTCTCATTGCCCAGAATTGCTCCAGCAATGTTAACTAGCAAACTTGTCTATCCAGAGAACCGGTTTGCCTTACCCACACATCGGGGTTCTTTTCCACTCCAGTAAGGCGTGGTTGCATTACGACAGGTGAGCATTTTTGGACCCTGTAACTTGTATCCGGTGAAACAATGAAAGTAGGCTTCTCCGCCAGGATGCAGGTGCGTCACTGAAACCTCTCCACCAGCAGGCTCTTTGGGGAATGCACAACTCAGCACAAAGGCTGCAGAGGAAGGAGTCAAAAATAGAGGGGAAGGGAAACAAAGGTGCTCTCATGAATACATTATTTTACAGTGTTATTACTTGTATTTGTTCATTTATTTTGGCATCCCTATGCCAAAAACCCATCTGAAAGTTTCCTTGGCTTTACTGTAAGAATGAAAATGTTGTGATAAATTCAATTTAAATATAGTGATTTGATCATTTTTGTTGCAATGTATCTATTTATGAAGTTCAGTATGTCATACAGTAGTGACAGGAATGAGAGACAGAGAAACAAAGCATGTTTATACAATAGGACCAGTAATGCATTTTAATGTAATTGATTTCACCATTATCAGCCGTGAAATCACAGTGCAAATAGCTAAATGCATTATTTTGGGAAAGGACATGCTTGGTCTAACCTTATTTTTATTTATTTATTTATTTATTTTAATTTAGCATTTAGAAAAATCATTTTCCAGGGTTTTTCAGCCTTTTATTTGTCTGAGCACAATTCAGTCCTGGACCAAACTGCCAACAATGTTAACTGGCTGCACAACATAATCCTCTATGTCCTGCATTGTGTATTCATTGTTGACCAAGTTGTCTCTCCTCCAAACCACTGCTGAAGACCCATAAATATTTAAAATGACTGTGAATTTGTGCAAATGAATCTGTCTCTGTCTTCCTGTTTCTCTTCAACATGCAATTAAAGACGCTATTAGAACCAACCTTCAGATTTGTTTATATACACTACATCTTTTAATTGTAGTTTACCAGTACAAACAGTATGCAAATGTACAGAGACATGTTCTTGGCACTAGAGTAATTATCATCACTGTTTGGTTTGGTGTATAGTTGCTGCAGATACTTTGACAAATCGATGCATGGTTGGTTGGATGAACATCATAGTGGGTCTGTAACGTTAGGCTGAGGAATAGCCTCTATAGTGGTTGTCAAAGAGTTGCGATTGCAGCAGGGTAAGATCAATGTTCCCAGACTTGCTATGCATTGTTGTCCTGTTCCCTTTTTAAATAAATGGTGTAGGACGGCATGGAGTTCACTTCGATAATGAAGTAAGCTAACCAAGTCTTTAATGGAAGCTATTAAACAACCTTCTCTTCCTGTCTAATAACCACACTGTTCTACCTCATTAGTGTAGGCACTTTAATGACCAGACTAAAACTTTTAAACTTCTGGAAATGTGTGAACAACAGAATATAATTGGACGCACTATGGCTTGTGCTATAATAACAGTGTGATTGTGAAGCTGCAGAAGTACAGAAAGCTAGAAGCCTTGTATAACATGCTTTAGCTTAATGGAGCGGATGCGAAAGCTAAACAAGTGCTAACAGACAACGATAATAAAGCAAAGGGCAGTTGGTAGTCATGTGTTTGTTAAAACTGTCTTGCTGAAATCATATTTGCAGCCTTAAAAGTCTTAAATTACAGCACAATGGCCAATAATAATAATAATGATAATGTATGGTAAAGGTAGCTTGCTCACAGTTAAGTGAATTGTATAACGCTCATAATTTTAATATATATTTGCATGATTTCACAAATGGCTACATAACATCAAAAAAGTACGTTTACATCAAGAAATGGGTTTATCTTCAATATATCGAGTCTAATTTGGTTCAAATACCAGAAAGCACTGACACAGGATCCTCAATAAAAGAGCTACAAGACTGGCATCTTAAGATGGTGTGTTTAGTGCTAGAGTAGTAGCCACATGTATAAAGCAATAGCAGACACTTCATAGACAGGGTTGTTGGCCCACCTCCACAAAAGCAGGGCAAGTGGAGGTTAAACAGTGGAAACAGATTAGACACTATGCAGCAGGTTGGATTTGAAGCGCTTTCATTTCAACCAAGTCATTTGGACATGAAAAAACATCACTTTAGTGATGTTTTCTACCATTACCTTGAAGCTAAATTGTCTATTCAAAAAAAAAAAATGTCATTCTATCAATCTTTGAACTTGAACTCGAGGGAAAACAGCCCTAAATGCATAACGGCCATAAAGGTTTGTGAAACTACTGACTTATGTGTTTCTTTTACACAAGCCACTGGTTTCTACCATAATGAAACCGGCCTTTGCGTTGCAGTAAATCAGTGAGCCACAGGGACGAGGTACACTGCCCCTGGGTCATCCATTCCATTCATAGTTTATCACTAGCTCCAATGAACCTAGTTATTGCCATTATCATAGCAGCATTTACATCCCTATTGAGCATGCAGTGGGAGAGCCAGAGGCAAAAATTGTGGAGCCAATTCCTGAAGTATTAAATTACGTGCTGCCTCCATTCCAGTAGATGTGGTGCTGGGCCATAAAGTCTGATTGTTTCACCATTAGAAATAATAGATCCACAGTGCAGACAGCCAGGAAGATTAGCTGATGGTGCTGTAGAGCCACAGGAAACAGATGTGAAGCGTATGTCTTTAGTTATTGTTTTCTTGTAGTGGGGAGGAAAAGTCATAGTAATACTCATGTAAACCCACAGTAGTACAGTACACGCATAAGCTAGTTGCAAAAGTATCATTAGAATATTCAAATTCTCTCATTAAAATATTGTTTATTACTTGTTAAATACCACACATTTACTCTACGATTGTGGTAAAGACAATGTGGACTTGCACCTAGGGAAAACACGAACTCTGATGAACAAAAAGACATAAATATTACACTGGTTCAGTATTTTTTTTTTTTATAAAAGTGATGCCAAAATGCAGAAGCAGCATAGGTGACAAACTGAGTTCACCCAACAATAGAATAGCTTGTAGAGTTATCTTTAGAACAAATAACTTGATGTAACCATTTTCTGAATGACTTTATCAGTCACTGACTTTGTTGTGGAAGAACTGTCTTTTACAACATTGCTTCAGTACATCGAGGTTTGTGGGCGTTTTTTGCTTTGCTTGGGATCATTGTCTTGTTACGTTAATTGATTTAAGCCAAGTTTTAGATGCTAAAGAGATGACTCTAGAATATGTTGGTATACAGAGGAGTTCATAGTTGACTCAATGACTGCAAGGTGCCCAGGTTCTGTGACTGCAGAACCAGTCCAAATCAACACCCCTCCAACACCACCATGCTTGAAAGTTGGTATGAGGTGTTTGTGATGACTTGCTGTGTTTGGTTTTCACCAAACACAGCACTGTGCATTATAGCCAAACATCTCCACTTTGGTCTTGTTTGTCTGAAGGATATTATTCCAGGAATTTTGTGATTGTTCAGATGCGACTTTGCAGTCCTAAGCCATGCTACCATGGTGTTTTAGGGAAAAGAGGCTTTCTGCTGGCAAGCCTTCCAAACAAGTCAGTCCTTTGTAAATATGCTTTCATGACCTTTGACATTTAATTCCTGCTAACAGAGACCTATAGAGTCTGAGATGTAGCTGAGCAGATCCTTTAAGTAGCAAGGTGGGCCCTCTTGTTTGTCCAGTAAGTCCCACAGATGCGCAGCTGGATTGAGAACTAGGGAATTTGGCGGTCAAAACCTCAGACTCATCGTTGTGCTGAACCATATTTTCTTTTCGGCAGGGCACATTATTCTGCTGAAATTGGCCACACCCATCAAGGAGTACCTTTTCCATGATAGGGTGTACATTGGTCTGCAACAGTGGGTAGGCAGGTGGCACGTGTCAAAGTAACATCCACATGGATGACCCAAGGTTTACTAGCAGAACATTACTCAAAGCATCACACTGCCTCCACTGACTTCTTCCCATAGTGCCTCCAGGTGCCAGGGGTTCCCCAGGTATTCTCAGTATCCTCAGTATTCTGACACCTTTCTATCAGAACTAGTTTTAAGTTTTTTTTATAGCAGTTTCAACTACAATAGCTTGTCTGTTGGATCGGATCATGCTGTGTTGCATCAATGAGCCTTGGCTCTTTGACCCTATTAGTACCCAGGAGCTGGTTCACCACTGTTCCTTCTTTGGACCACTTGTGATTTCATGTAGCCCTCACAATTTAGCCCTTTTCAGACTCAAATCCTGACACGCGCCCATTTTTGCCTGTTCCTCACACATCAACCTTGGGAACAAAATGTTCACTTGCTCCCTAATATTTCCCACCCACTAACAGGTGACATGATGAAGAGATAATCAGTGTTATTCTTGTCAGTGCTCATAATGTTATGCCTGATCGGTGTATATTACAATGTTTGGATGATGTCAAAATGAAGCATTACTGACAAAAATGCGACAGTATATGGAATGAAATGTCACTTTAGTAAATATTAAAAATAGAAGAGGACAAGTAGCTCAAAACACTTCTGGATTTATATGGGATGGATTAAAAAACAGGAAATTCTTTTTACACTGTACCTTGTCACAAGCAATACATAACCATAAGGAACCTGGGCACATGCTAATTGTCTTTTTGGATTTTATTTTTGTCAGTATTACAAAAAAGCACAAGGGACGCGTGCCCTGTCTTGCCATTCTTTCCTCACTCACTCTCTCTTTTATTCTCTTTCTCTTATCTGTGCACAAGCTGTGGATTTGTACTGTCTTTATTGTATATAAAGTATGCTTTTTATTTTGCTTCCTGCCCTTTCACACCTACATGTTGGCACAAAAAACAAAAAACAAACTTGAATTTCAAATGTGGAACTCTAAATGTGTATTTGGGATCCAATAATGAGTTCCCCATTCTTCCGCCCTCTATCAACATTTACTTAAGATCAACCTTCGGAAAACATTTAAAGAAAGTAAACATTTCCCAAAAGAACGCCTGATGCGACACCTGCATGCACTCACACATTCCTTCCATTAATGAGCCTCATTCAGCTGTATGCACATTTTTCATCTGCCTGAGTACTTCAAATTGAGAATGCTGCTCTTCAACCAATAATGGACAAATGTTGTTGACTAGGGCACAATAGATGAGCTGAGGAAGCTAGTAATAGTCAGTTACCCACAGTGTATTTGGCCAAACAAATAAAATGCATTTCAATTTAGCTCTAATAAACTGTTACACTCCTGTATGTGTTGCCTGAATCCCTTCAGGTGGAGAGCTGGAATAGGATCAAAAATGGCAAAGTGAAGGCAGCAGATAATGAAATGAGGTGACAGAAAACACAACACAGATAATGAATGTAGTGTAGATTGTTATTATATATAATGGCACGATATTTGGAGAATATTATCCATTGTGTGTTACACTGACATTTAGAGTAAAATGTGCAAGAAGCGAAGATTCCATGGCAATGATTAGTCATCTTAATAGTCAGTTACTGTTTTAATATACAGATATAACATCAGTCGCTCAGTTTGTAGGCGACATGTGGGAGAGTGTGGCTGTCAATATATATCTAAGCCACATGACCTGGCTGTGCATCAAAGCATTACCTTTTATAGAAACATCAATAGTGTTGTCTCTGGTAAAGTGCCTCACTTGTACAAAGCCAGACGATAGTTCCGCGGTGATATAGCCTATTGATATTTATGTGGTTTGGTTAAAGCCTCAATCTAAATGGCCATTTACTCAATAAAGGCCATTAAAAAGCAATAACTTTGAGCTAGAGACAAGAATCTTATCAATGCTACTTAGAACAGGTGGCATATGCTGGATCGCTACCAGCGGCAGGGGTCCTCTGACCACATCTCTTGTCATTGCAGGTTTTAAGTTAAAACCAATCAATAATTGCTGTGAAACACCGCTGCCATCAGCAGCATGGATTACTCCATACAGCTAAAAAATCCTAACTCACCTTAGATGTCAAATACAATTATTATATCATCCTCTCAATGCAAAGAGGTTGTAAATAATTTCAATCAAACATTTTGGAATCAAATAAGGCTTTGGCAGTATTACATTTAATATTACAGACATTACATCAGTATTACATTTAATTCAGACAAAATTCTTTATGTATGTTATAGATATAAAATAGCCAAAAGGTGGGCTTTACTTTTACTCATCATCAGTAATCAGTAGTTTTCAGAAAGCAGGGGTTGGTTTGGGATAAAATAAGTCATAATGCTTACTTGCACTGTAGCATGCAAATTCATTTTTAAAACTTAAATTTAAACCGATTCTTCTCATTAAAAGAGCAATATCATAAATTTTTCACATTGTTATTTTGTATTAAACAGCAATGCCTGACTGAGAAATTAAATTGTTTTCAGTTTAATCCTACAGAGAATAGATGCCTGAATTTGAAAAAAAAAAAAATGTATTGGTGGGGGGGTGGGTGCTTATTTCGTTGTGTGCATTTTTTTTAATTGACCCAACTCCTTTGTTATTAATACCAAAACTGTACACTAATCAGCCCCAGCATTAACACCACTAGCTTCATATAGTGTTCCCTGTTGTGCCTCCAAAGCAGCTCTAACTCACTGCGGCATGGCAATGAAACCTACGCCGGCATCATGTAGAGTCTGGCACACAACACTGGCAGAAGCTCTTTTGCGTTCTGTGGGTTTGTGGGCCGGAATCTCCATGGATTTGGGCTTGATCCACAGCATGTCGTCGATGCTCATTCAGATTGCTCAATCACATCAGATCATATTCACTTCATCTGTCGGTTTCCATGTAATGGCTAATCTGTGCAATAGAAAAAGTCAAATAATCCCTTACTGTAAGTATTTATTCTGATTTTTCCTTTTTTAACAAAATCAGCTTTTAAGAAAAATATTTGAACAATCAAGACATAAATTCTCTTAAGATGTTATTATTAATTATATTTTCAATTCTAGATTAGATCACAAACATGTGGGTGTATTGAGAAAAAGACGCTTATAAGAACATATGTGGAGAGTGGTAAGCCCCTCTTCATTCCCACACTTTATGTTCTCTTAATATAAACAGTAAAAAACACTTTAAGTTATTTCCAAGTGTCAAACTGCTCATGTTATAGACAGATACATCAGTCTGCCATCACAAGCAGAGCTCATGCTGCAGCAAATATTAATTACCCCGAGCTGAGATGCGTCTCTTCACAGTTCTATCTGCTTCTCCACGCTTGTCCAATTACATTTCTCACAGTCCATTGTAAAGGACAAGAAGATACCCTGCTTGCAAAGCAGAAGAACACAAATTGAAATATCTTCCGTGACTCCGATATGTCTAATCTTCATGAAATCTGCTCCTGGTATTTTTCTCATTAATGTAGCTGAATTTGTTCCATCAACTTTCAAACCAAACAGGTTTTTAGACGGACAAAGCTGCACGTGTGATCATTTTTTTGACACATTGTTGCCAAAGAAGTATAATACGGAAGCCTATTATGTTAAATTGTTTTCATAGTGGGCAGGAATTTTGGGGGAAAATGCCCTGCTGATGTTAAAACTGAGCAACACAGCAAAATGTTGACCTATTTTGGTGCAATATAGGATAATCTAGAAATTGTTTGGGTTTTTTTACAGCAAATACAGCATGCATAATTTCCATGCCAAGGTGGAGGTATGCTATTCACTTAAGGATGTCCTGTATATTATACAGTACATAATGTATTGAATGTTATTTTTTGCATTTTTGCATTTGCATTGCATTACCTCAATTGAGTTTGAGGTGTTTAAACAATGCAAAATCCAAATGGGAAAGGTAAAGGTGAAAAGTGTACCTACTGATATAAAACAATACTTATATATATTTCAACTGTTTATCACCATGTGTTCCCCGCTATACATCACCCTGTATGTTCTGTGGTGACCCTTCACAGTCATCATTCGACCTGACCTCACAGTGATATTCATACATCCGACAGCGATGGGCTGATTTATCTCACATCAGCCGCACAGTTCTGATGGCCCCTTTCATTTTCTAGCTGATGAAAGTACCACGGTAATGTGGTAGAATGAATTGTCCACCAGCGACCACCGTCAGCTCAAATCGATGGGGCATGTAATTGGCGGCCACTTTGTGTGATTGCTAAGATAAACAGACATTGTTACAGACATAGAAGATCAATGTCACACACAAAATAAGCGAGGGAGAGGTTGGAAATTATAGGCCATTATATTCACCAACAACACAGTAACTATTTCTACTGACAGGATTTGCTGACACACTAGATACTACTTTATTACACTTAATGATTCTTTACAAATGTGATCCGTGAAATGGCAAATGAAAAAATTAAAATGGAAAAGGCACATACACATCATTGGCCAGCTGAAGGTCAACAGATAGTGTTTTGAAATAGAGCAATTTTAAATGCAATTAGTCAACCATTTTGCAGCCTCTCACCAGCTCTCCACCATCTTTGCTTGAGGATAAGCATTACCTGATAGAAAGCTGCTGCTTAACAATAAGCTGTTTGTCATGTTTAATGTAACATGTTTGAATGATGTAGCAACAAAGCTAGTACTGTATAGCTTCTGCTCACCTTGGTAATGGAGTAGGAGATATGCTGAATTGCGGCGTTTCTCACTACGGAAACTGATAGAGATCTGGTTGCTCCAGCTGCGTAGCACTAAGCCAGTCATCAAAACCGACTCATTGGCAAGGATGAAGGGTTCTTGACCTCCTGTATCCTCCACGGTCACCTGCTCTCCTTCCAACACGCTCACATTTAGCACCTAAAAAAAACCACCCATGCAGTAAAATTAAACAAAAGCCCTCATTGCTGCAATTCATTACTGTGCGTCACATATAATGTAGTCATCATGTAACACAGGAAAACTAAACAAAAAAAGTTTTTTCCAACAAAACTCCAAAGGGTCTTTTTAGACCAACACATTATCAAATGTTACATTGCATACATATTATTTTCAGTACTAGTTTGAGCATATGTATTCACCCTTAATATTCCCCTTCAGAAAACATGTTTGCTTTCATTTCTTTGATAACCTGCAGCTGGGATGAAAACATATTTTTGACTAATAGTAGAATCTATCTGAGTCATACCACTAATGGTTTGTTGCACAATTCCTCTTCTTTTTATGTTTTCTCTCTGCCTGCAGAATAGTCTGTTAGCAACGCCTTATGTCTTGGATTCAGAATCTGCAGCCAAATTTGGCAAAGGAATCAGGACTACTGTATGTAGTAAAACGGTCTGTGTAATGACATCTTTCGGAGCATCATTTATTTAACTAGAAAAATTTGCATTTCCTGCGAAAATGCTGTGTGGATGCCTTAACGCTGAAGCTGTCTGCTGAAAAGATGAAAAAGATGAAAAGTTGCAAAAAGTTGTATGGTGGTGAAAAAAAAAAACATTGCCATGGGCAGGATTCAAACCTGGCCCTCCTGGACTCAAGGCAGCTACTCATCTCACTCAGCCAATCTCATTCTCACAACAAAGAGGTGGACAGACTGACAATTCTGCTGAAATGAGCAGAAGCTGCTGAGAATTGTGCTGATAAGAGGTGAAAAAGCTGAAAATTTTGCAGAAAAGAGGTGAATCAGCAGAATTTCTGCAGAAAAGAGGTAAAGATGCAGAAAGTTGCGCTGAAAAGAGGTGAATGAGCAGAATTTCTGCTGAAAAGAGGCAGAACAACCTGGTTCTGCTCAAATTCACCAATCAGAGGTACTGCCTCTATCTGCTTCATCAGGCTGTGTACTTGTATGTATTTCTGCCATGCAGCGCTAACAAGAATCTGAGGTCCATATTAGAAAAGCTGCTAAAATCATAAAACTTTGCAGAATTGTAATAAATTATCAATATAAATTACAGGTCTGTGATAGTGTATAAATTTGTAGTGAAAAAAAAAACATGTGGACCAAGGTGGGATTGAATCCACGACCTTTGAGCTGCAGAGCCGTGTCATTACTGATTGCGCCACCTGGGAAGGGGGCGGGCGGCTCAAAAACACAGACATGACCAGTCAAAAAATAGATCGCGGTGAGAGGCGAAAAACGCCGTTTTTTGGAGTTACAAAACGTCGTGTAACTCAAAAACTAGGAGGGCTAGCAGCATAATTCTTTTACTGGGTGAATCAGCGGACTTTGGTGTATTTTGACTGCGATTTTCATAGCTCTTTGTACCTCCGTCGCGGAGATATGACGAGAGAAGAAACGGCTTCATTTCCAGAGTTTGAAGACTGAGAGGAGGACAGTTTGTGTCATTTTATTTTTGCACCAACAAGGTGATTCCCAAATGATATGGCATTGGTGACCAGTGTATCCTTAAAAATTCGGAGGAAACTGTAAAGTGGAGGATAAAAGGAGTGTCAGGCTGAAAAACTATTGAGAGCGCATTAACTGTATCTGAAAGTCACATCTTTAAGAAACAAGAAACAATTAAGCAAAGATCTGACACTAGTTCTTCTACTGTTCAACCGTCTACTGTCAAAGCATCATTAGAAATAGTCTTACTGGAAGGGTGGCTGTCAAGAAACTATGAAAAACTATGAGAAAAGACTAAGTTCTGCCAAGAACACAAGAAGAAGAACAACACAAGAGATGTTCACAAGATTAAGCTTGGTAGAATTTTGTAAACTGTTACTGTAACTCTAAATTTTTGCCTTATATACTGTATTTCATGTATGTTTGCATATGTTTAAATAAATGTCTTCTAAAATATCTTCCCATTTTCTGAGCCATGCATAAAACTCAAGAGGTCTGCACAGTATGTGAAACTGAATGCTGTCACAGGTAGTGGGCTTAGGTTTCAGGTATGTCACGAGGCAAAAAAAGGTTGCCCTAGGCTGATGTCCCTGAGGTAATATGTGTTGCAGGATTGTTAGTGCAGCAGTTTGGAAAAGCTGAGACAGTGGGCAGGATGAGTACTAGTCACACTATGGTAGCAAAATGAATTTGGTCACGTAGACAAACTGTCACTCAGTCGAGGAGGTGCTGACAATGACTGCAGAGAGGCTGATGGACGCTGCGAGCCTGAGCTTAGAGGTGACTTCTTCCGGAATGATCCATGAGATCAGCCACTTTGATTTATTTGATTTTTTTAATCAATACCAGATTTAAACACAATCTCTGAAGGTTTTCTGGGATACAAGGTGCACAACAAGCAGTCAGTCATCAGGTCAAAGATGCCAAGATGCTTTTTTTTGTAGTTGCATAGTTGCATGAGCCTTAAATAGGAGCGTCACAGTGAGTAATAAAAGAATGACACGTGACTTTAGAATCAGATTCTCAATTCCTCAAGGGTAATGAGAATGACAAGGCTGTAGGCACAGTTCTTTCTTTCTTGAATTGTGCTGTTTCTCACTACGGAGTGTTTTTGGAAATCAGATTATTTAGGTTATTTGACTGTTTTATAACCTAATAATTCTCCCTACAGGCTCACAGGAGAGCACAGAAATTCTCCTTGAGTTTAACAGTCACACTGATATATTCAAAGAATGAGACTGAATTTTAGTCAATGTGGAATTGCAATTTAGTCTGTCAAATTTAGCAAATGAAAGCCTTAGAAAACAGATGTGAATGATGTCATCTTAACTGTATTGTGTTATTATGTACATTTAATTGTACAGTTACAGTTACTGAGGAAACTGTAATTAATTTGTAGTTACTGGCCAGAGGGGCCGATGGTGCGATATGGCAGCCTCGCTTCTGTCAGTCTGCCCCAGGGCAGCTGTGGCTACAACTGTAGCTTGCTTCCACCAGTGTGTGAATGTGAGAGTGAATGAATAGTGGTATTGTCAAGCGCTTTGGGTGCCTTGAAAAGCGCTATATGAATCCAATCCATCATTATTATTATTATTATTATTATTACTAATCAATTAGTGGCGATTCCCAGATGCACCGTTGTTCCAGGTAAAAGCACATGCAAAATGTAAAGTTCATTCTGTGAGATAAGAAGTTTTTCTGTGCTATAAATACAATAATTTCCTTCTGAAATGGGAAAAAAACCCTCTAGTATATACTGTACAGTGTAAAACATTACATAATCCCACTGGTTTACTTTAGTGCATCATATCCTCTCTATTTCTTTTGTCACCAATGTGCTTTGTCCTGGCTTTCAGACGTTTGATGTTGACGCCTTAAAAAAAGATTAACACTTGCTGTGACACCTTTATTGCAACTCACAATAAAAGTGTCTTAACAGAGGAGACATCCATATAGTGGCTTTCATAGCACAATGAAACAAAGACTTTCGTAGCATACCTGCTCTCACTATCACGAGCTTGTGGGTGGACCTGCTAGAAAAGCTCTGATTACAACACACCTAAAAAACACATTTAGCCGTTGGAAAGAGGTCCAGATGTGTGGAAGGGTGCTACATTGAAGGGGCAGCTGTTCAAATTTATAAATGTTGCTTTGTGCAATTTATGGGGATTGGTGGAGAACATTAAATATTAACATTTTTTATTTTTGTCATTTTTAATATTCCCTTAAGAGCTTTTTGTGCCCTTGTTTAAAAACAGCATTTTAATTCACTGAAACACAGAAGATAATTTGACTGTGCATTGGATTCTTAATTATTTGATGTCCACCTTGGATATGGTATCGGCGGTAGTCTTTGATACTGCAACAACTTATCATATTCAGTGAGCAGAACAAGATTGTGGATCTGTGACTACTTGGTTTACATATATCAGGGAGGCTTATGAAGGATAGGTGAGCAGATAGTGGACAGAGAACATTTGGACTGATAGATAGCTCAGCCCCAGAGGGCCCTATCATCTGTCATCCACCCTGGGACCTGTCAGTGCACCCAGCAACAGCTGTCCTGCCTCAATTATGAATCATTGACCATGTCAGGAGACATCAGACTACCTTATCTTCTCTAGTGCTACAGCCAAATGCCCACGGGGACTCACTGTCTCACTCACACACACATACACTTACATGTGTGTGTGTGGAAGAGCACACACACATGCGTGTTCCTCTGGACTGTAATGAGAGCAGTATTATGGTAAGTCCTAGCTGGAATCTCTGCCTCAGCAGACACATTTGTGTGGCCAGGGATTTGGCTGACCAAGCACACTTCTGCACCAACCACATCATTATCACAGGATGCCATCTATACAGTATGCTGTTCCATTTTCAGAATTATGTTGAGAGAGGAAAGAATATCTTTTTTTTTTCTTTTTTTCTGTCTTTTTTTTCATGAAATAAGCTCGGGACAATAAAAGAAATGCAACACCGGCCTCGGATAAGGTGCACTTTCTCTAGTAGCATTATCTTTCTCCCAACCCTTGGTCCAATATTTTTCCACAGACGAATCAAAATGAGAGGACTAGAGGAGAGAAGGTCACCCCTCTCCTCTACCCTGTGTCTTTTCAATCAAACCACTGTAATAAACACACCATCCTGCAAGGCTACAGTACAATTGTCAGGCCTAGAATTGCACTTGGAATACTAACTATGAAAGAAAATGTCCATTATAATGTTCAAAAAGACGACGATATTTGTAGGACTGAACACCTTGATCTTGATGTGTTACCCGTGGCCCTGTAGAACAAGGAGCTTTCTTTGAACTGTACTACTGTGTGCGTCAACAGTGTGTAGGGGTGAAGATCCATGTTATCACATTCGAACAGAAAACAGCCTAACACAGAGTTCAGGGAGTGATTGCATCATACTGTACAGTTAATCTAATACTAAACATAAACTAAATAATCCATATTATAAAGCCAGGAGTTACTTCAAACTTTGATATTTATGTTTAAAAATGTAAAGTACAAATGCAGTTTGGACAAAACCCAAATGTTTCTCCTGGTGTCCTAAAATAGACACTATATCAAACCAATCTGACTTTATACACGTGAGATATGGGCATTATTCACTAATTTATTCATTTATCTGCAAAATGAGTTAACTGTCCACAGAGGCTTGCTCTCGCTGATATTTTATTGTTGAAAACATCTGGTGGCAAAAAGTAATGAACATTTACACTGACTCACAGGAGCTATTGCTTATGCAGAAATGAGCTGTATGTAATCAAAATGATACCGCTATACATGGAAATTAAATGACCCTGCCGCTGGGGGCAATAAATCAACAGCCACTGGACTCACCAGCTGCAGTATCATAATTACTATGATAAAATCCCCCGGCTTATAAACTGGAACATACCAGAAATGTGTCTACCTTGCTTGTGCCCGCCCCACCACAACCACCATCACAGCCACTGCCATTTGAATAATTTTTGGCACATCCAGTTGGCAGTTTTCGTGCATCTCTGGATAGATTTGTGCAAGCAAAAAAAAAAGAAAAAGGAGTTGTAGTGTTCATTATATAAAAACGTTATCTTAATTGAACATTCACCTCTACATAAAACAGTCAAGGCCATTTCCTGTTTGCCCTGCTGTCTAAAACAATGGATTCTTACCAATAAGCAAATGCTGAATGTTAATGAGAATGTGCAGGTGCCAGAAGCTGCATACAATAACTTGCTCATTGTCCCTTGTGTTTAATTTGAGCTGGCTCTTGAGTTTACCAAATGCAACCACCTTAGTGATAAGTTAAATAGTGCATGTTGGGTTTTTGTTTTTCGTTTTTTGTTCTATTTGCTTACAGTTACTCAGACATTAGAAGCCATTTCATTAGATGAGATTCTTTCTTTTTGATAAATCAGCTTCATTTTCTCTCAGGCCTTGACACCTCATTTTATTTGCTACACTGCATTTTTTGCATAGATTTAAATTCATGCATTACTGATTACTCTTCATATTTTCAAGCATGCATCTCTACCCTCCCACTCTCATCATGGCACTAAAAGAGTTGTGGGGGGGGGGGGGACTTCACCTTCTGCCAGACAGACTTCTTCTTCTTCCTTTATGACAGCTAGCTGGGTGGAGGAGCAATTAGTGTCACCTGAAAGCATTCCTCTCAGGATTGCAAGGCGCCATGAAAACTCATCTCGCCAAAGCCCTGAAAAGCTCATCAAGATCAAACTGGCCTTCTTTATGACCTGACTTACTCACCCACAGCACAGGCTGATGAAGGTTTCCTTTTGCCTCATCTCAAGTTGATTAAAGGCAGCAAGCTTCTGCTGGCTTCCATTCCTCAGTCAGACTCGTTTCCCTGTGACACATCTGCTGTGTCCTTTGTCGCTTGTGCTGTCTGGGACCCGATCCAAAGAATGGCCTAAACATTACCTTGTTAAAAGACCGCGTGATTACATTCATCAAAGAATTTTAAGAGTGGAACTTTTGTTTTTACAAAAGTGCTGTGACTCGCTTTTGTTGAAAATCTTTCCATCTTTGTTGTGGCACTTCCATCTGAAACGAGCACCAGCGGTCACTGAACGCCAACAAAACAAATTTAATTCCCTCCCTCATCAGCCACCCTCAGCCAGGGTCAATGCCTTGTGCAGTTTGCTTCTTTTGTAAGAAATGCTAGAATTAAAATCAGAGTGCAAGGATCAATACAGCAATTCAACCAGCACTGAGAGGGGCCTGTGTGTCAAGTATTTGTGCCGCTTATTAACATGACTATTGATTGGAGTCAGAGGAGCATGGTCACAGAAGCAGCATCAAATACCAATCATTAACCCTCTAGTCAGGTTTAGCTATAAACTCTTGGCATGCTCTGTAACATCTTAATCCTTAAAGGGGCATTTCATTGATGGTCATCCTTGGCGGCCCTGCCTTCAGTGTCATTCATTAGCGTATACAGCCCTGAGCTAATTAGGTTGTTATTTTTTGTTTTCTTGAGTGTTTTTTTTTTTTTAATTGTTGTTGTTGTTGTTTTTTTCAAGTTTGGTTTTACTTTAGAAGTGTCTAAAACGATATTTACTCCTCTCAGGATGGAAAATAAAAACTTGGAAGTTTTACATTTCTCCACTGAGACTGAAAGCCTTTGATATTTAAGGTTTAATTAAGGAAACAAACAAAGGGCAAGTTTTCTTTTCTTTTACTATAAGATGTGTTTTTTTAAAGCAGACCATTTTTGCTTGGTTAGAGCTGCTGCGATCATGGAAACCTGCAGTAGCAGGCCCACTTTCTATTTACTAACTGTATCACGTTTGCAATACCTATTTTGCACCATACTTTTAAATGATTTTTTTGAATATCATATCTGACTCGTTTTAACCAGCATAATCAGCAAAAATGAAGGTAAAGAACATCAAGTCAGAACAGAATTGATTGTGTTCATAATTATTATTATAGAATTTCTAGGTGTAGCCAAGCGAGCGAAGGCTTGCACTTGAGTGGTCTCAGAATCTCATCTCTGCTTTTTACAGATGATGTGGTTCTGTTGGCTTCTTCAGGTGACAGCCTCCAGCTTGTAATGGAGCGGTTTGCAGCAGAGTGTGAAGTGGCAGGATTGAGAATTGGTACCTCCAAATCTGTTTCCAGTCCTCAGCTGAAAAAGGGTGGAGTGCCCACTCTAGTTAAAGGACAAGTTCCTGCCCCAAGTGGAGGAGTTGAAGTATCTCGGGTTCTTGTACATGAGTTAGGTAGAAAGGAGTGGGAGGTCAATGGACAGATTCAGTTGCATTGATGCAGGCGCTGTACCAGTACGTTGTGGTGAAGAGAGAGCTAAAAAGGGTAAAAGCAAAGCTCTCAATTTACCGGATGATCTAAGTCCCTACCCTCACCCATGGTCATGAGCTTTGGGTAGTGACCAAAAGAACAAGATCGTGGATACAAGTGGCGGAAATAAGCTTTCTCCGAAGGGTGGCTGGTGTCCCTTACAGATAGGTTCAGGAGTTTGGCCATCCTTTAGGAGCTCAGAGGAGAGCTGCTGTTCCTCCACATCAAAAGGAGCCAGCTGTGGTTTGGGCATCTGACAAGGATGGGTCCTGGGACCCTCCTGTGTGAGGTGTTCCAGGTATTTCTGACCCGGAGGAGACAGACCCAGGACACATTGGAGAGATTATATCTCTTGGCTGGCCTGAGAACACCTGGGTGTTCCCCTGGACAAGCTGGAGGAGGTGGCCAGGGAGAGGGAGGTCTGGGCCTCTGCTTAGGCTGCTGTCCCCATGATCGGTCATGATTAACAGAAGAAAATGGATGGATGGAACATCAGATCAACAGGAGTCATGCTAATTGGTTGCCATATTCTATTAATTTACTCCCCTTTGCTAAAATACTCTGAACTGGATTAGACAAAGCAGAAGACAGAAGGAATTAGGAAGGAAAAATAGATGAGAGCAAGGTGGAAAAATAACTGGGTAAAGTAAATAAAAGTTGACGGTGAAAGACTAAAAAAAATTGAGAGTACTGACTGCATAGTAACTCCTGAACATTATCGTGAATGATAGTAGTATAAGCTTGTCAGTAAATGGAAACACTAATATAATCAGACTTCAACACAGTTGGAGAGATTTGCAATTGGTTTATAATTCTAGCAATGCATTAACCAATGGTACTCACACATTACAGCTGCTTTGAGCTAGAATGTAGAATCGGGTATGAAACAGAACTGAGACAACCAGTGCATCGCCTCAAATGGTTTCTGCTTGAAAGCCAGGCAGGTAGTTCAGCAAGCAGAGGAAACAGAGAAATCAGAGCAGGACAGATGGCCTGGAAAGCACTGATATCTAGCTAACCCACTGGATTTATTTGATCAAATAAATAAAAAAAAAGCACCATAACAGATTCTAAGCACTTTAATGCCACAGTCCAGTTCTGGAAAACCTCCATCTGTCCTCCACTAAAACCTTATTGCAAAAGTGCCAGTGGAGTACAAGGGGAGATTGATATAGAGATAAGATGTGCTTTAGATATCACTAATTCACAGCTGAAAAAAAACCCACCTCCACATGTATTTATACAGTGGGAAAAGGGGCTAATATGTTCCTTCCTGTTGATTTGGTAGCATTCGTACTCCATCGGACTGTCTAATGGCATCTGTAAGCCCATGAGTCTTTATTTTTATTCAATATTAAATTAAGTTTGATTCTAATTCTTCCTATTTTCACAACTTGAATCTACAATCAGTTTCAGAGCCAAGGATGGAATTAAACCCATAAAAAAAAACTTCTCCCTAGTCCCTAGTGTTGTGGCTTTAAAGGAATTCATCACAGCTAACCTCATAAAATAGGAGTGAGTGTCAGATGGAAATCAGTACTTTACATCTCATATCCAGCTCATAGTTTGCACAGGCTATCATCCTGTACATATTTTCTGTATTTAACTATTGAATACCAGGCCAGGACATAACAATTAAAAGCTGCACCTAATGTCAAAGTGTCCTGCCCTTTTCAAAACCACTTTTAGGTTTGGTTTTTGGGTTTGGGGTCATTTTTGTTTGTTTATTTGTTTGTTTGGTTTTGGGTGGGGGGGTAGTGACTAATAGTTTAGATTAGTGCTAAAAGGCATGTTAGAGCAGCTTCTTAATATTTGCAGTTATTTTGCAGGAAAAAAATCATTATATGTTCAGAATCACCAGATGGGGCGATGCATTATATTCTGTTAGCCGTGGCAGAGGGGTTGAACAGTCAGGCTGGGGGCAGTAAACTCTCGTGATGCATTTTTCATCCTCCCTCTCTCACAAGAAGCCAGACTGCTGAAAGGAATATTGACTAAATACAGAAAAGGTTTGATCTTGCTTATTTATTCCCCACCAATTTCTGCGGGATTTTTTTTTTTTTTTTTTCAATGCTGGTAGAATTCAGTGGGGGTTTCTGAATGCTGTTTAGATTTTTTTTTCTCTGAGCCATAGGTACATAACAGCAACATATAAATATTTATCACAGTCTCCATATTTGCCCTTCAGATTATTTCCTTCATCTAATTTTCCTCCCCTGCCTTCTGTACTGATGGCTACCTTCCAGAATAGAGGCCCCTTCATGATAATGTCTCTACTACAGCTCCTCTGGAACAAAGTGCGGTGCATTCAATCTGTGTTAATGGTTGGTAAAGTAAATTGTATCAGTACACAGCCTGAAAAGTGGGCACTAAGAGCTTTTAACCCAGGTCGGAGTTATTTTGTATGTTTCTAGCAAACCAACAAATCCATAACCTAACTGGAGAAATTGAAGGGAAGGTGTGATCCCTTCACAGATCAATATGTAATTATTGCAAATAGGCTCATCAGAAAAGTGAAAGCAATCAATTGTTTTTTGACAACAACTGGTAATTTAATCTATTTCATCCCTGCCAACATGGGTATGTTTTTGTCTGTTTATCTGTTATCAGAATTACTAAAAAAAAAGGAAGGATTTCAAACTTTAGTAGAGACCAACTTTATACCCTTCCACTTAAACAATCAACTGTTGATTTGCAATGATATCTTAGTGAAAAATCTCCCAAAAACCTCCACACAAAGGGCTGCGTACAAAGAAGACACCTGCTGTTACAGAACATGAAAGTGCTTGAAAATCTTAATAAGCATTTTATTTGATTATACTCCTGTTATTAATGTTGGGCCAAATGGTGGCTTTTGTGAAACCCTTTGATTTCCAAGTGTTTTTTCCAGGAGAGTGATTAGATGAAGTAACTTCTTCTTAAGTAGTTTCACTTCAGTTTTATTTATATAACCCCAAATCACAGTCACCTCAATGCATTTTATATTGTAAGGTAAAGATCCTACAATAATAAGTGAGGTGGGAAATGGTCTAGTGGTCCACAGTGGTCCACAGAAAATTTCTGAGGAATTTTGGATCTTTTACTTTTATTGCACAAAAGGATGAGAGCGAAGTGCTAAAGTGCAAACTGCATTCAGGAAAGAAACAAAAGTATACTGCCAACACATCATCAGCTTTTGCAAGGATCTCCACTGACAGCATGCTAACACAAAGCTAGCAAAGCAGCCAGAGTGATGTTAAAGCTCAGTGTATACTGATACCAGCCCAGTAGCCAGAGCCTGATCTTCAAAAGGTAACAAAGGCAGTGATAAGAAGACAGGCTTGTACCATTTTAGCCTCCATTTCTACCAGTACTTTTTGGGCTTCAACTTTGCTTTGCATTCAGCTTAGGGTTCAACACTTCAGCTTTGGCTTAAACACTTAAAGAAGGCTCTATTTGTGTTCTAACTAGGATTGGGAACTGTTTTGGGATGCCGGACTGTAAGGTGTTATTTATATTGTCAGCAGAGAAAAGTAATTTGTCACTTACTTGTTACATTACTTTCTTGTTACTCTGTAAAATGACCTGAAATGCAATGTCTCACAATTACCAGTTAACAATACAAACCTTAGGGTACATTTCCACACACCAATACAAATCATACAAATCTATCCTAATGAGGACACATTAGGCGCTTTCTTTTAGTTGTTATACGCGAACACAAAGCTGACACCACAAAGCAAAGCTCAAAGTATCATCATGATGATCCTATTTTAAAAACATGAACAGGTAGAAAGGGAGGCTGTGACTCGATTGCTCATCACTGCCTTTTTCCCCCCATGATTCAACAGTTTTTATTCATTATCAGGACAAAGACAAAAACAAAACAGAACAAACCAAAAAACAAAGGGAATCACATATATTTAAAGTCATTACATACATTTACAATTATACATGTGGAAAAGAGAGATAAGAGAGAAAAAAAAAGAGGGAAAAAAAGGTATTTACCATCTATTTACCCACAGATTTAAAAAAGAAACAACAAGAGTGAACTCCCATCCTTTGTGCTCACTTGCTAATTACCTAGAAGCACCCTAAAAACAACCAGCCTCTCTCAACAGTTGGGACAGAAGCGAAGGAGACCAAACATTGAGGAACAATATTGTGTTCATCACTGCCTTTGTTACCTGAAAAAAGTTCAGCATCAGGCTGTTAGACTGGGGTTGGGATGCCCTGAGCTTTAGTGCCGCTCTGACTTCTAGGCTAGCTTTGTGTTAGCATGCTAATTAGCAGTCATTTATTTAGTTAGCAGTATAATACACTTGTCTCTTGTCTTTTTGGTTACTAAAGATAAATGTAATGACCGCTCCAGTATTTTCCTCTTCCACAGATGAACTGAAATCAGGTAGTGCAAGAGCATAGGGAGACAAAAAGCATGTTTGTTTGATGTTTTTCTCCTCTATCCTCCCAGCATGCAGATAATTGAAGAACCTTTGTGTAATTTATTAATGGAATTTAAACAGTGAAAAATGTAATCTGGTTACTGGTAACATGTTATGGAGTAGTGCAAAAAAAATGTAGCGAGTAATGTAAAGAATTACTATTATTATATTATTAATGTTAAATATTCATATTTAATTTTATATTTTTATTAAGTAGGAATAATTGCATTCAATATTTTTCTGCTTCCTTGCACAAATTACTCACAAGTGAAAAACTAAAACAGTTCCAATTTTGGGTTATATTTTATGGTTTAAGGTTGTTCTCTTTGCATATGATTGTATGAGGACACTTCTACTCCACATTGCTACTTTGTGATAATCTTTTTTTTCCTTTTAAAACCTTCCAAACCTTGGATAGGCTCCCTGAAGAAAAGCTTCACACAGTGCTGATGAAAAGGCATGGCATGACACATGCTTGATTTCAATCTCTATCTCTCCACCTTCAGTCACATGCATTCCCAAGGAACAGGGGCCTTGTTTCCTCAATCTCTTCAGTCGTGCCAAGCAATTGTCTGTAAGTTTGCCATCAGATCACTATCAGCTTGTCTGCAGGAGGGAGGGGAAAAAGTGGCCCCCGTCTGCTTGCATGGCGGTTTGAAACGCATGGCTTCATCTTATTTCTTTATCAAGCCCGACTGATGTGTGAATATAAAATGTCTATATATTTTAGCTTTATAGCCTTTCAGTTTAAGAAATCTTCTGCCAAAAGCACTGGAGAAGCTGTGAAAGCAAAAAGCTGATACATCAAATGCCTATGTGGGTATGCATGCACGTGTGCGGGTGAGTGTGTACGTGCTTATAAGTGCTTCAAGATTTACTTAAGTTACCCAGAGGAAGCTTTCAGAAAAAAAAGGCACACTCTCAAACATATACTCTGTCAAGACTTATCTTCGCCCCCCAGAGGCAGCAAGACAAAGCTCACACATTTTATAAAGTCTCCAATGGTAAATGAGGCGTTTGAAGAATTGCAAATGCCAGGGAACGCATGCACTGACAGTTAATTTTTATAACCTTTTGTGAAAAGACTTACCAGGCAAACATTCAACCTGAGACAGACCCCGTCACTTGTGTCCCCATCCACCCACTCACCCCAGTAATTCATTGCATTTCTATCTCTATCAACCCACACAAGACCAGAAATTACTGTTACTGCTTAAACTAAACCAAAATATGTCACTGCTCTTTACTGGTTTAATAAGCATTTTATAAAGCATCAGAAAGCACAGTTCAGGTTGAAATGGCTATAATCAGTATTTTTAGATTAACAATAGAACATGTTTTTTGGGTCGCTCTGACAAACCCACAAACAATTATGCATTTCCTCCCAGCTCCCATGAGCTTTATAGCCTTTTTCGGCTAATTGTTTTGTCAGACTGCAGAGTTAGTATTTTGGTTCACTCTCTCCAGACACTGACAGCTGTTTTCAGTATTAAAAAAAGTTTAGTGGGGTTGGGGGGGTTTTAAAGATTTATGACATTTTGATCTTTGTGTGTATATGTTAAAAACTGGGATTTCCTTTTTACATGATTCTATTGGTATCCCATTGTAAACCTTGGTTCTTGTGATTTTCAGTCTAAAGTTCCTGATATTACTTTATTTTTGACCTTCTAATGAAGTTCAGCTTTGGTAATCCAGTGTTTTGGTTCACATCTTAATTAATATTTATATTTTTTGTCTTCCTTCTCTTACCCCTCCCTAAGCCTGGTTCTGCCAGAGGTTTCTTCCTGTTGAAAGGGAGTTTTTCCTTCTCACTGTTGCCAAAGTACTTGCTGATAGGGGGTCATATGACTGTTGGGTTTTTCTCTGTATGCATTATCGTAGGGTCTACCTTACAATATAAAGCACTTTGAGGCGACTGTTGTTGTGATTTGGCACTGTATAAATAAAACTGAGTTGAAATTGAATTATTCTTGATTGTAGTTCTGGTTCCTTTGTCTCTTTCCTCATGTGTAGTGTGAGTCTCCTTATCTTTCTCTTAGGTTGGCATCTTGAGGAATGTTAGCATTCATTATATTAGTCTTCTCTCGCTATTTCCTGCTTTACTTTGAAAGTTTATTTTCTTAGTTTTACTTCCTATCTGTCTCTATCTGATTGTCCTGATTGCCTTCACCACTCTCCTATCTGTCATTCCCTAATCAGCCCTCTGTTATAAATAGTCCCGTCTTCCCTTTAGTAGACTGCAGAGTTAGCATTTGTCATAGCATTTGTTATTTTTCCCTTGTCTATTCCTCATGCACTGTCTTGTATTTTTCCATCACCTTTTGTGGTTTTTCAGCCTTCAGCTTCCTGCAGTTGGGCCCTAACCTTTACGCTCCACACAACCTGACAATATCATTAGATGTCACATTTTCAGACCTCAAATTTTATCCCAAAGTTCTCGCAGTGCTTTGGCTACAGCTGGTTTTAGCCTGTTCTCAGTTAGCTGCTTAATTGAGTTTTGAAACTTACCAAAGAGCCACTTCATCAAAAGTTCATCAAATTACTAACATTATAATTATTGTGAGCCTTTAGCACTGACCTGAACTTCGATGCCATATCCCAGGTAGACAGTAATCAAGTAGTTACACTCCACTCCCGAGTCAACTTGCTGCAGGATTTCAATGTTACCCTCAGGGTCAGTGAAATTCAGACTACACGGCTCTGTGGAAGAAAGTAAAATGACAAGTGATTCCCTTTTTCCCGGATCACTGATCTTTCTGACAGCCCACCTGTGTCTCCCTGGCCCTATAACCCTCTAACTATCTCTGCAGAGATCCTCTCTGACACTACTCATCTGGGCCTTCAGCCCTCTGTGGCCAGTGGGAAGGGCGGGCAGGACACATCAGGAAAAATCAGATTGTTTTTGACACATGAGCAACTCCGTTATCCCTGATGGAAAGATGAATAGCTGTGTGCAGAATGCAAAATGAACAGGAGTAATGCTGAGGATCTGATGCTTAATTTTCTTTTCCTCTGGGATACATGTGTTATATTTAAGGGTAAATGTCCAGCTCAGTACAGTACATCCTTGAAGGTCAGAGAAAAAGAAAAAGAATATTACTCTGCCTACCTGATGTTTGCATGGTGGTGATGGTGGTAGTTGTGGTAACAGTCGTGGACATTGTTGTGGTGTCTTTCTCTGAAGAAGCCGGAGTGAGCTTGTGGAGCTGATGACCAGGGCTGGTTTTGTTTTTTAGTGCAGTTTCACTAGCTTCCCCCTTTTCCATTTTCCCCGAGGTGGCCTCTTCCGGAAAAGCACCCAAACTTTGAGGCTGACTTCCTAGTGAAGATGAGGGATGTACTCCGCTGTTTTCACCACCTGAACCTCTGTTATTTGGTGTCACCTGGGTGGTAAGTGAGTGTGTTGTTGGCTCGACCTTGTCTGTCCCCCTGGTCCTCTCCTTTGATTTCTTTTGAGGCATAGACACGGGCAGTGCTGGTGTTGTGGGGGAAAATGTAGTCAGCGGTGATGTGGCAGCCACAGTAGCAGTAGAGGCAATATCTGAAAAAGCTGGAGCATCCTCATGGGGCACAAGTTGACTGACAAGGTCTGCTGCATTTGGAGCAGACACAGAGCCTGGCATGGTGGGATATGCGGCCACAGAGCCATCCTTCCTAAAAAAATGCTGGTCCCCCTGGAAGTCCCTTGTAAGAAGATGCTCATGAAGCAGCAGCCCCTTGAAGACTGGCTGGTGGTTGGGGATGTTCATTGGTGAGACGGTAGTGATGGAATGGACTTCACTTTCTGTGTCCTGCATTGATGAGTGTGTGAAGAGGTCCCTGTCTAGGTCCAGTGTCCTCTTACTGATGCTGTTACTGTCTTTTGCAACTGAAAATTAAAAGAAAAAAGAAAAAAAAGTAATATAGTTATATTAAGCAAAATATTACAGTCCAGTGATCTATAGAAGCAACATGCAGTATACGAGAGTAGTATGTCTTTTTGACAGTTTCATTATAGAATCATCAACTCTGCCAGCCTATAATCTTGCAAAATTATGCCTAATGAGGTGAGAGGCTCTCCTCCTGTATAATTCTTCCACACTTTCTTTTTTGCGTTTTGCTATTTTTAATCAGTTCATTATGCATGTGTGTGTATATGTGTGTGCGTGCGTCTGTGTGCAGTGAGGCTGGAGAAACTATGACCATAATAAAGTCCTTTATAAATTTATTCACTACCAAGTCAGTCTAATAGGTTGACATAAATATAATATATAGTGTGCATATTACTGTACAGAGGGAGTATTTAAACACATGGAGTGTATCCATCTTCTATGTTAATGTAAAAAACTTTTAGTACTTAACATATTAGGGTATTTTTAAGGCCATGAACACAATTAATAAGGTAGTATCAAAAACAGATTCCATAATTACACTGTCCATTCAATGAAAGCTTGGCGTGAGACTGAGAAGATGTAGTCTAGCTTTTGGATAAACAAGAAAAAAAGTAAAAACACCACCAAATGAAAACAAGCTCTCTATTAGTCAGTCATGGGTAAAATCAGTTATCATCAACCAGTTAAATAGTAATTTTGCCTTTCTGATACTGGCACTTCTAATATTAAAAAAATATATCTAACTTTCAGCATTTGACACGTCAGCCTGGTACTATTTCGATAATATGCAGGGTTTGTTAATGTTTGCAAGTTCATATAATCTTCTTTTATACACATATGTCAACATGAAACAATGCTGTCAGCTTTGGCACTTTAATTAGCTTGCATTTGGGGTGACAGTTTGTCTTAATGAGGCAGAATAGCTGCCGGCACACTTTTCACACTTAAAGATGAAAGGATGTTGTTGACACTGTGGCAGCAAATCAATGAGATATCCCTATGTGAGTGCCTCTATTACAGCACTCCAAGAGCATGACAGAATCTAAGTTTGAAATCAAAACCAATGGAAGATTCCGTTATATATTTAGGGCTTCAGTCAGACAAGCCTAAAGGCCTGTCAGCAACCATCTGGCAACCACCGGAACTGAGAAAAAAACGTGTATTCCCCAACTAGTTGTGCGCGGTTGCTGCAGGTAGCTGCTGTGAAATCAATTGCTAAAGCCTCCTTCACACAGGTCAAAAGAGTGGTCAGTGACTCCAGGTAGACATGAGGAAAAATAAGTATTCTGTGACAGGCTGATGAGTGACAGATCATTTGTGTGAAACTGGTCACAAAGAACTATACAGTGATGCACCTTGCAACTGCTTTGATTGCTAGCAGGTTGAAAGTCACTATTGGTATTCATGGAGGACACTGACTTTTCCACAAACATAAAAAGGTTTACAGCTTTATTTCAGTTTACATGCACTGCTACTATCTTGTATTGTGAAGTTGGGGATGGTGGGGTTTTTCCGACTTTCCGAATCTGAGTCTGACTTGAGGGGATTTCTGGCTTTCCACTACACAGCATCAAACCACATGCTCATTGACTAACAACTTGTGATTCACAAGCCATTTGTCAATAAGCATGTGGTTTCATATAGATAATTCTTCATTTCTGGAAGACGGTATGACAAAGATTTACAAAATAGACTGAGTAAGTATAAACTTAATAGGTAAGTGTTTACAGACCTCAAGTCAGAGAAGTGTTTTCACATACTGTAGACTTCTATAGGATTGGGACCCTTTTTGCAACCACAACTCTTGCCATCTGGTCACTTTCAGTTACAGTGCATGTTGAAGCTACTTCTGCGATGGCTTAATTTTTCCAACCTGGCTGCATCTGTGTTTTATATTGTCTGGATAATATTTAACTATAGTGACCAGAGGCTGCTAGGTGATCATCCACTGGTCTCTAGGCCTTTGTGATTCACTTAGAGGTCATTTGCACAAAAAATGTTGAGTACATAGATACACAGCGCATTAAATAACAATGCAAATAATGCTTATTATGTGTTTACAACTGTTTGTGCCTTGAAATTCTAGATAGGCCTGTTTCTGAATTGTACATAAAATTATAACATGATCCTCAGTGTGAACTCTTACAGAACTCTCTGTTTAATCCTCTTTCTTCACATCCAATTCAATTATAAAGCTTTCATATTCTTCAATCGACCGACACTTTTCAATGAGTTGATTATAAGATCCCGTCACTTTCTTGCATATGAAATATAGCATATACTTCAGGCTCAAATCAGCCTCCCAGTTGGTAAACATTCACCCTGCAAAGTCAAATTTGAAGTTATTGATTTCCTAAGGATCTCCACGACAGGAAACATACATTTGGGTTTTTAAAAAAGAAATAGTGTCTGAATAAATGTGAAAAATTGCTGTGCCAAAGAAGACGCTCTGCTTAGCTCATAAACTTTGAAAGAAGTTGTAAGGCTCTATAACATTTTGCTGATGCAGAGTACTTTTTACCACCATCCGGCACATTGATAAAACTTTGATTGGGCTATTCAAGAGGAAGAGTAAACAGCTTTATTACAAAGCCTCTCCTAGGCGGACAGAATTGACACATGGTTTTACATTTTACTGACAAACACGACAACGCCACATTCATCTTTTGTGGCGACAGAAGCAATTCAAAGACCTTTTGATGTTCTAAGATGGAGGAGAAACATTTCCTTGTAGCCTTATTCTGTCACAACAAGGGGAGCAAGAATGGCTCTATAAAGGCAAACTAAGCATATTTGACATGTCATTCTAGCAGAGAGAATAAAGAGTCTAAAGGGGGGGGGGTCTTCATAAATGATTGAAGTATATAAGACTGGCCTTCCAGAATCTCAAAGACACACACACACATACACACATACTGCATAATAAATTGAGAGGTTTTTTTATTCATTTATTTATTTTTATCATAATTACTGTAATTGCTCCTTGTGACTGTTAAACCCTGCCTCCTGCTGTCTTATCTTCCTCTCCCTCTGTCTCTATCTTTGTAGCACAGATTTCGACCATCTATTTTCTGCCCTCCAGTCAGAATATTGAGTGAATGTGGAGAGTGAGGATGGAAGGCTGGGTTGAACCAGAGTTTCTCATACACAGATCAATAGAGGATCAATGTGTACAGGTTGAAGACCTCACTGTGGTGATTACAGAGAGGCACTGCTACCATATTGTTCTAATCTCCAAACTTTAATTGGCTGTTTACAGCTGAGGTTTGGAGCAACAGGCATAAACTGAATTTTAAGTACCATTTCTATTAGTATTTATGCATTTTAACATGTATTTTTGCTATCTCAACAAATTGGACAGTTAATCAATAAAATAATTCTGAAGCAATCTAATCAGGAAAGTAATTTATTTATTAGTTTCAACCTGAAAAAAAAACATGTTAAAAATAGTTATGCTTCATCCAGGTACATCATTAAAATACTGACTGCATATAATTAATTATCTAATGCTGTAATTCAAGCCAAACATTGGCTTGAATTTCCCTTTTTAAAATTCCTTTATTTCAAACTGGCTCAGCTGTCGTGATGTCAAGGATCATCACTTTTAATGAGCACTGGTTTTGGTAGAAGAACCATCTCGTCCAAGTCCCAAGTGAATGCTCAGGTTGAGAGCATGGCCAGGATCATCATCATTTTGTTTTTTTTTGTTTGTTTGTTTGTTTTTACTTCACCTATGCATACGGATCATTATCTAAGGTTTGACTCTCATCATCCACTGGAGCACAAACTGGGTGTCATCAGGACGCTACAACACAGAGCGAACACCATCCCCACTGACACAGCGGCCAGGGAGGCAGAAGAACAGCACATCAAGAAGGCCCTGAGTAAATGTGGTTATCCCAGCTGGACTTTTGTCAAAGCTGGAAAGGCACCTAAACAAAGCTCCAGCCAATCGAGGAGAGAAGGACAACCGCTGCCCAAGCGAAAACCTGTAGTGATCCCGTACGTGTCAGGAGTATCGGAGCAGTTGAGACGCATTTTTTCTAAACACCGGGTCTCTGTGGCTTTTAAACCCCAAAACACGCTGCGCCAAAAACTGGTCCATCCCAAGGATCAGGTCCCCCGACACAAACAGAGTAACATAGTGTACGCTGTTAAGTGCCAGGAGGATTGCCAGGATTTATACATCGGGGAAACCAAACAACCTCTAGCGAAGCGGATGGCACAACACAGAAGAGCTACCTCGCTTTCAGGACTCTGCAGTCTATTTACACCTACAGGCCAGTGGACACTCTTTCAATGATGAGGATGTACACATCCTGGACAGGGAGGAACGCTGGTTTGAGCGCAGAGTCAAGGAGGCCATTTACGTGAAGAGGGAAAGACCATCTCTGAATCGAGGAGGGGGCCTAAGGGTACATCTTTCGCCATCTTACAATGCTGTGATTGCAGCCATTCCCCAACTCTCTGTGAATGGTACTCATGGCCATTGATCAGTGGTCTTTGATCAGTGGGTTTTGGTCAGTGGTTGTTGATCAATGGTCATGGTCATTTGCATAATTATGATTAAGGAACTGACCTCACAGCCCATTGTTCCTTCAGTGGGCTGGTTTCAGTCATTATGCAAATGTACTGTTTATAAGATTTGGGGAAACCTGCAGTCAGCTG
This sequence comes from Oreochromis aureus, assembly GCF_013358895.1. Classification (NCBI taxonomy): domain Eukaryota; kingdom Metazoa; phylum Chordata; class Actinopteri; order Cichliformes; family Cichlidae; genus Oreochromis; species Oreochromis aureus. Next base: position 9,355,647 of record NC_052951.1, on the reverse strand, counting down.
AGACTGAAGAAGTCACCTGGATGAGTGACGAAGCGTTTCTCCCACAAAACGCTACGTCCAGATGAACAGATTCAACTTTTGGAGATTTACTTGCCTGGATGATTGAGAATGCATCAAGACGTTTTTACTTCACCATTTGTGGGGTTCATTTGCCAGGAATTTTTTCCACAGTGGCCTAAACAAAAATAATATTCTGCTTAAGCAGCCTGAACTGTAATTTTAGTCCTCTCTCATACACGTTCTCAAGTAATGCAAAAAAAAAAAAAGCGAGACCAGAAGCAAAGCTTTCAAAATGTCATGCAAATGTTTAAATTGTGATGCTATTCATGGTAATGTTACATTATGAAAAATAACTGGGGGTTTCAGGCAGCATTCCTCATAACACAGACACCCTTGTTATTGAAGTTGTGAAAAAAAGAAAGTAAGACTATGTAGTTGGGAAAAACTAAGTATACCTCATGATTTAGTAGCTTGTAGAACCACTTCTAGAAGCAATAACGGGAAGTGATGTGACCTTTATCAAATCATTGCAGAAGGATTTTGGCCCACTCTGCAGCGTTGTTTCAGTTCCTTTAGGTTTACAGGAATTCTTTTATGCACAACTCTCGTAAGGTCCCACCTCAACATTTCAAGGGTTGAGGTTTGACTGGACCATTACATCATCTCTTTTAATTCTCAGCCAATCTGCTTTAGATTTGCTGGTGTTCAACAGTGTCCTGTTGCATGACATGATTTTGACCAGGCTTTAGCTGTCTGACAGATGACCTCACATTTGACTCTAGAATACTTTGGTATACAGAGAAGTTCATGGTCAATTCAGTGACTGCAAGGCTCCAAAAAAAGCCCAAATTATCATCTCCAATCATCATGACTAAATGTGGTGCTGACCATTTGGTCTTGTCTGCCCAAAAGAATTGTACCAGAAGTCTTGTGGTTTGTTCTGATACAACATTGTAAACTTAAGCTGCGTTGTCATGTTCTTTTTAGAAAGAAGAGGCTTTCTCCTGGTAATTTGCTTGGATTTCTACTGCTGGGGAGATGGAGTGTACATCCCAGTTTAAAACTTTACTTTTTTTTTAAACTTTATAGTTAGAGCAGCATCAGGTTATTGTAGCATCATCTTAGTCATGCTACAATAGGTCTAGGCTGCTGAGGGCTTCCCGTGATGCTTGAATCTTTCTTCTTCACTCTTCCCGCTGTCACCAAGTGCTTGCTCATGATGGGTGTTCTGATTATATATATGATACAGGTTTCTCTGTATTAATGTTGGCTCTTTACCTTACAATATAAAGCACCATGAGGTGAATGTTGTTGTGACTTAACGCTACATAAAACTGCCAAAACATCTGCTGTTATAGAGGCGCTCAAACTTTTTGATGATCAGTTCATCAAGTGCATTTGGCTGGCTGCTACTTACCCTCTTAATTCCTATGGAAGCACTAAGGGTGTACTTAGTTTCTATTTCACATGACTATGAGGTATATAGTTATAAAATCTCCCCACACTGCCCAGCAGTTTAACTTTATTGTCTAATCATGTGTCGATGTACTCTAATATACTGTTATACACAGTGTAATTTTTTTTTTTTAAAGTGTGACCTTTATGTGTTTTGTTAGGTTTGTGGAGTAGATGTCATGCTGTTGTAAACAGTGACAGGCAAGTTCTGTCAAGTCACGAGAATTGTGACAAGATTTGTTTTAAATCACAAAGCCATAACCGCTGTTATCATTCGTGGAAGCTGTTGTTTCTCTGCACCTCAGGTAAACATCATTTATTGACGTGCAACAGCTAAAAGTAGCAACCATGCTGCACACTAAAGAGGTTACGTGTATAACTGAATCACATCACACCACACTGCAGCTGGTTAATTAGAGCTAATTCATAAATTAAAGGTGGTAATTGCAGTGACAGAATGACGTTACTGTGATATTATTCAGTGCATTAGAACAAGTACAATAAAATGCCATTTATTGTCCCGGGGGAAATTTAGTTAGTGACATGTTTCCTTTGTGAGCACATTCAGTACACGTTTATGAGAGGCACTTATCTGAGAGGAAGGAAACCATTTAAAGAGTGTGGAATATATTCATTTGCCCCTAAAGAAATCTGCTGTGCTCTCTTGCCCCGTTACATCAAGAAATACCAGCTCTGCTGTCAAAACTGAGAAACGGGAATATTAGACTTCGTGATATAAAATAACCTTAACAAACCGAGACAACTCTGCATCCTTTAGATGTCACCCTGATACCGTAACAAATGTTAAATGGTGCAAAATGTTATAAATTTCAACTAGGCTGTGATTTGGTTTTTATCTAGTGAAATCCTTAGAGAAGGCTAACATGAGAATGTAGAAAACCAAGAATATATTTACAGTCCTATGGCCTGCAGGGCCAATTATAATAAAGATTTTCCAGCAATCCTGATTATGTGCATCATTTACATTGGAGGCACACGATCATGCTTTGTCCATGGATCCATGACAATCTCTCAGTCTACACTGACTAAGATGACAGAGTGAGCAATCATTGGGGAACGCTCCTCAAGATGGCAACAGACAGCCTCATCTCTTCAGTTGCATATAAATGGAGTCATCAGTGAACACTCAGTGCATGGAGAGAGCACTAATAAGATGGGACAAGCCACACTTGAGGCAGGCTTCTGATTGACATCAATCTCCTAATATCCAGGGGCTTTATTTCCTTATTATTACAGAGAGCCACTAGACAAGCAAATCAATAAGCCACTTCCGCTGGGCTCAGATACAAGGCCTTCAGGTCTCGCTACGTAACTCCTTCTAGGATTCTCAGTGGAGGTTTGCACTCATGAATTCATTGTAATGCTAAGGCAAAAATTTCCTGTTGCTGACTTTGACTCCATTTCCCAGAGTATGTGCAGATTCTACACTTGTTTGCATAAAACGACTAGGAGAGACCAGAGGAAATAATGGGGTGAAACTGATAAATGATTCCATTAGTCAACTTAATGAATTGATCTTTTAATTTTCCTTGTGGGTGTGACAGGTGCACGGAAGGGGAAATAAATAAACAAACAAAAGGTAGAAGGAAGGAAATGAGGAAAATTAAATTGATTACTGGATAAAACCGCCATGAAAAAAGGGGGTGGAAAAAGTCACGATTTATTTCTCAGGCAGTAATTTATGTCTAAAAACAGAAGTGTGCATCCATGACTGCACTGACATTCCTATTTCAAAGCATCACATTTTCCTTGTACTGTCTGTCTGGCTTTTGAGTCATGAGGATAACAGCATATTGAGATGAGACACGCTCTTATCCTTCATGTGACCTTTGACTTCATTGAGCGGAACCATAACTTTTCCCTTTCATTTATTCTAGCCTCTCTGAGTTCCGGTTCATTGAACATCGTCCTTCAGACAGCCTTTAAACAAACTGTGTCTTAATGGTGCCATGAAGCTCGTAAGGCCTGACCTTTAAGCTGGAGAAGAACAAAAACAGAGTTACACATCACCACTATTTGCATTAAAACCTACTGTAAAGCATTTAAGTTGCAGGTGGTAGCAGGTCGTTCTTAACCAAAGCGGAAATTGAAAAGCTTTTTAACTGGTAATAAACTGTTGCCAGCTGAATGTTATTTGAAAAAAAAAAACCTCTGCTATTTTTTTATTTACAATTTTTTTCCAGCTTTTCTTTGGCCCAAGAACAAATAATAAATGAATACGTGTCTTGTTTTACAAATGCCTGGCATTAAAATTACATCATCTTCCGTAATCATGATAGAATCTGTCTTATGTAGAAGCCAAAGCCTTGTTGCATTTCAATTTACTATTGCTCTGCATCCTAGAAAAATACTGGGAGGAATGTCTGTTTTCACACTTCATTTCCTTCCATTAGTGTAATTTATCTTTTCATTTTCTTCTCATTTACTCCATGGTGGAGTCAATTAAGAAGAGAGCTGTTGGTGAAACAAGAACTACAACTTTAAAATCTGTAGCCAGTTACAGTACAGTGAGAAAATTACCCCACCGTGTCTTAACAACAGTTATTAAGGAAAAAAAGTTAAAAAAAAAAAGTTGGAAGACTGAGTAAAAAAAACTTTGAATTCATTTGCTCGTGTCTGTCAAATGCATCCAGGTATTCAGCATGTAGACGCATACACATGATGAAATGCATAAATAGGCGGCATCATTATCCCGTAAATATAGTTATCTGAGAGAGAGCGCGGTGTACATCTGTGGCTCTTCTGGTGACAGCGCAGACATTACTTTGAATTTAAAAGCTACTTGATTGATGTCACACCCTTTGCCCACGTTCAAATGATTTCCCAAACCTACAGGAAATCCATCAGCTCAAGGAAAACACTACTAAAGAGCCACCCCAGCAATTTTCAATCTCATCCGTGTACTTGTTATAGATCGACTTGCCAATGTGGACCGTTACACCTGTCAATACTCTCTATTTCATGGGGAGGCTTATGTTATAACTCTGAATTAGACCAGACACAAAAACAAGGTTCATTTTAGCCTCAAGAACTCCTTCTTCATCAGATAGTAGAGACCACCTGAAAATTGAAGCCAGACAAAAGAGAGGGGAAAAAAAGCACTTTGTTATTTATTTTGTTATTTTTATGGTTTGTTTTGTGAGATATGTGAGAGTTCTAGAATTATGTTTGAGGTATTTATGAGGGGGGAAGCCATTATCACAGTGTACTGGGGCCAAGAGGTCATGCTCCTGGAAATTGAAGACCTGAAAAATGAGCTGCAGAGTCAAGAAGGCTTGAAAAATCATGAGATGAGTGAGAAGAGGGTAGCCTGCTCCTTCACAGTGGAGGAATTTCTCCAGGAACTTGAGGAGGTAAAAAGGAAGCATCTAGCTGAAAAGCAGATCCTTACTCATGAGCTGACCACTCTCAGAGTCCAGAAAGAAAAATGATCGAGGGTCCAGACCAAGGCCGAAATATTGGAAGCTGCAGTCATCGCAGACAAATTGGAAGACATGCAGGTCTCAGATCAGCATTCGGCTCAGTGCATAATGAAAAAACTAAACACAGTGAATTTATTAAGAGAATCCAGGCAGAGACAAAATATCTCAAACACTCTAATGAAAAAGAGCTGTATCAAAATGAAAGAAACCACTTAGATGAGTGACGAAACATTTAAGTAATTTGATTAGATGTAATTTTGTTACTTAAGTACATGCTATATAATGAGTTCATATCAAACATATTTTCCCTAATGATTAGTTATTTCAATAAATAAATCTGTGATTTTAAATATTTCAGTTGCATTTTACTCTAAATGACTGTTATTCTTGAACAAAAGGTGCACGTTTACAAGGGCAAAGAATCATTTTTAGTTTTTAGTTTGTTTACAGTATGTGTTTTCATTGCTGCAGAAAGTATGGGGAAAAGAAGAGCAAACATCAAACGGAAACCTCTATTTTTTGAAAAATCCCTTAACAATAATCTATATTGACATATTTTGTTTTATGTAGAACAGATCCAGCACTTCTTCCTTCACAAATACACAAATTGTTTTAAATGCACTTGCTTGAATGCACTGAAAACTAAAAATGTTTTCCCCGAGTGTTACACTCTGTAGAAATCTCCTCCTGCAGAGTCAGCTTCCATTTAAATAAGCTTCCTGGTATTTGGAGAAAATGAGATACAGGCTCCATTTAGTCCCGTCTTAAATTCCAACACAGTTCACCTTGCTTCCAACACAGACAAAGCACTGTGTGAAATAGTCAAGAAATTTTATCTATTAATTATTGTTCACAGACATTAAGAAACTCATTAGTCAAAAAAGTACAGTTTGAATAGAGTTCAAATCTCAAATTCTTTTACAGTTTAATCTGGTATTTTTTCCTTTTGCGCTTATGTTGCCCTTTTATTTGCTTTCTGTTCCCTTCATGTTTTGTTTGGATTGAGCAGCAGTCTACTTCAAGTTTAGAAAAGGATCAAGGTTTGGGTTCAAATAGTTAAAAAATTAATAAGAAATATTAAATAATATTATACATAACAAAGTTTACCACTTGTTCCAAAGCTCCATTTTCCATGTTGCCTGCATGACAAGGACTGTGAGAGATGTCTTTAAAAACAGGTGCAGACACAACACTTACTTTCAACACATTCAAACAGATGTATATTAAACCCACACCCAACACTGTTTTGACACTCAGCTTCGACACAGTGCTTATGTTATGATACATAAGTGCACAAGCAGTTTAACTACAAAAGTAGTTAAGGCAAATGGATCATGTTTCAGGACGGTATTAATGAAAGTGCTTTGTGGGCACTTGTTTTTGAAAATGCATTTGGTGTTATAGCTCAAATTGTGGTCTTGGTACTCTGATCTCTTGCTTCAGGCTAGTGCTGCTCATTTCCACATGCTGCTATGAGTAGCTTGTTAGGTGACTTGAATGCTATATTTCATCTGTGATCTTAGATGTGGCTACTAGGTGAATATATTTGGATTACCTGAATTTTAATCTGCCAAGAAATATTTGTTTCTATATATTGTGTTACATGTTTCTATTAAAAAAAAAACACACATACACACACACAGTTTGAATCATTGTAGTGCATGGGTTAGCACTGCCAAATCCCTCCGGCTTGCTCTAACAGTCTAAAGATCGTTTCATTTTTTAATCTAAATTGGCCATAGGTGTGAATGTGAGTGTGTAGTTCCCTATTTGTTAGCCTTGTGATGGAGTGGTGACTGTACCCCGAGTCTCACCGTGTGATAACTAATGTTTCAGCACCCCCTCCCCAAAGAAGCAGAGAATTGTAGAAATTGATGCATGGGTGGAATGAGCATGGATAAGGAGGAAAAATTACAGTATATTTTATGATCCCATGGAGTACTAATTGATCAAAGGATTAAACATGTTTGTGAACCTTAACCTTTTCCATATTGACTGGATTAGGTGGATAGAGGTAGAGAGCAGACCTTTGGACAAAAACAGTTTTGGTTTTTTGTTTCTCTTTTTACTCTTAGATCTGACAAAATCAGAGCATTTTGGACATTTTCTATGTGCACTCTGACTTAGCAAGCGGGTAAAATAACTGATCAGGGTTTTTTTTAGAATAGAAGAGAAAAGAATGCAAGCAGCGTACACACAATGTGGCAAAACTGATATATGTTTTTAGATGCGACAGTTGAATCTCTTTCAAGGAAGGGCAGACACTAAGAAATATCCACAATTAGGTAACTATTCTTCAAGCAGGGTGACAAGCTTACTGGAAAACTGCATCCAAATGCAGAGACAGTATTGATACAAACATAGAAGAGGCTAGACAGCATTGTTATTGTTATTGTTTTTAGCTTTGAATTATTTTTTGCCCCGAAGCTTTCTATTTTAGTGTGTTCAGCATGCTTTGTGATAGTTTAGTCAGCATAGACATTGGGCCATTACATTCGGACAGCTCTAACTGTTGCATTTTATCAACCCTCTTAAGAATGAAAGGTATTTTCAAATGTTTGAAAAAAATTAGCAATTAAAATATAAATTTGTCCTCTAACTGGATTAAGTCTGGGTGACTGCAACATTTTAATATTTCAGAGACTCAATATTTTATCTCAAAACAAGAATGAGAATTTAAAAAATGATAATCAGTAAAGGAGAGGATAAGAGAGTTCAAAAGAGAGAGACAAACATATTTTTGACCAGAAGCATTTTAATATCCCAGCTGCATGTAAAGTTTAAATTACTTTTATTCATTTTGGCAGGTGGATGCCAAAGAGCAAAGTCAGGTGAGGGCCTGTGAGTACACAAGTCTCAAAACATAAGCGCTGTAAACCAAAACACAAGCTGCCTATTGGGAGGTGAGGGGAAACAATATTAACACCGACAGTGATGGATGGTGTTGCTTCCTGTAGAGGTCTGATGGATGGAGGACTCTTTACAGGTACGAAGCACTGTTTTCTAGACTAAAAGGGGCCTTTTGTGTGTTACACGAGTAAAATGTGCGTTATAAAAAGTAGGTGTGCAACATTAATGTATTTCTTTTGCATAGATATAGACGGTGTTTTCTGCCATCAATGGGTCCATTATTACATATATGCTTAAATATTACCAACAAATAAAGGTGAGATATTCCTAAAAGCTCTTTCCTAATGTGCAGCAGTGCTTGCTTTGTCTCTAAAAGCAAATTTTTGCCTCCACATCTTCGCTTTTTGAAATTGCACCACTCTTTAGGTAAAGTAAATAGCTAGATTACTCAAAGTTAGTGATCTGCAATGTTTCTAAAAACAGTCAAATTTATGAAAAAAATATAGCAACAACAAAATGCACCAAACACTAAAGACCAGTATGTATTATGGCACAGTCATAATAAGCTACTGTGTCAGGTTTATGTGCATTAGTATTAACTTCCCTTTCCTCAATAGTGTCACACCTAAAAACAGATCAGTTTACTGGCCTCAGACAAGAAAAAGAGCAGCTAAAGGTCAAAAACCTCCTCTCCAAAAACAATGTTATATTATCTGCCTCTGCTGCACTCAGCAGATAAAATTGATGTTGTTCTTCCCACTGCGATGGTTATATTTGAAATCAACAGCGAGACACTTGTTGTAGTTTATGTTTGGACTTTTCATATTCTCTCTCTACATATGGCACTGCCAGGCTTTTTACAGCTCAGAAGGCAAAAAGGTCCTGAAAGGTAAAGGAAACAAAAAGAAAATTACATTAATTAAAAAGAACAAAGCACTTATTCATCATATCGCGTTAACAGTCACCCACTTTACAGTAGCAGGATGTTTAAGCTAAGAATAGCTCTTTTGAGCAGCTCCGTTGCCAATCACAGCTGCTTGTAGCTTATTGCTTTAATAAACTGTTGCTGCACAGTGCACTCGCTCATGACTGAGAGACACCTGATATTCAGCTTTTATTTTATTTAACAGAAGGGGATGTGGTGCAAGAGCCTGCTAGGTTACCATCCCAGGTAACCAGAGAACATCGACAGACCAGATAGTTGGACAGATATCCTGGCAAACATCGCATGAGCACTGGTGACAAAAACCAAACAGAACACCTATCCCTGCACTGAATTTGAAAAGTTGCTCTCTTTAGGCTTCTAAGTAATGAAAGGAATCATTAGAGTTTGTAAACTTTTTATCTAATTTTTTTTTTTCTGTGCTTTATAGCTTCACCAAAATTGGATTTCAAGCCTGGCTACCCTAAGAGGATCTACAAACACACGTGGTGCAAGAGCAAATGTGTGTGGAAAAGCACCGAGTGGAAAAAATAAGGGTTGAAATTAAAGTTGTTTAGCTTGAATGGATTTAAGGGCATGAAAAGTAAATTTTAGTGCCCGGTAATTACTCTTTTTTCTCACTGTTGAAATACATTTTTAATAGGTTGTATCTGTTTCAACAAAACAAACCAGGAGGGTCAGGGTGTGCTCCTCTCCCTCACTCTGTTTTATGCATCTGAACTGATGTGTGGGTCATTGCATCATTAATCCAGTCTTTAAACTATAGGTCCCAACAACCAACAGATGTCATGAGTTTCTACTATATACTGTAAGCAAATTACCAAAACATTGGTGAGCACTGATGCTTTAACTTAACCACCATGACTCAACACAGTGCAACATTCTCAGTATTTGATGTTTAAATAATTTATTTGTAATCCCATGGATTATGTTTCTTATAACAAAAATTTTTTTGTATTGAGTTAAGCAACAATATAGGACTCTATGGTCGTCTACTTTTTTCTGTATAATAACTAACTAGTAATTAAAAATAATATGATGAGCACAACCATGCCCTTAGGATTTTAGGCTTATGCTACTAGATCAACTGCAGCTACTTTCTCAGAGGAGGAGCAACCTGAGCAGTCTTTTATACAACAACACTGAGACACTAAGAACACTAAGAATGCATGAAGTTGTAAATTCCCAGCCCTTACCAGTGTGCGCTATTACATTCTGTGATCCTTGTGATGTACATGGTACACATTTTAAGATTTCCCATAAAAAGCCACCGAACTCAGTGGCAGGTAACTGCTGAAATAGTTGCAGTAATACTAATATATAATATGTACACCATTCAGGCATAACATTATGAGCAGTGACAGGTGAAGTGAATAACACTGATTATCTCTTCATCATGACACCTGTTAGTAGGTGGGATATATTCGGGAGCAAGTGAACATTTTGTCCTCAGAGTTGATGTGTTAGAAGCAGGAAAAAAATGGTGAGGATTTCAGAGTCTGAAAAGAACCAAATTGTGAGGGCTAGACAAATTGGGTCAAAACTGCAGCTCTTGTGGGGTGTTCCCAGTCTGCAGTGGTCAGGATCAATCAAAAGTGGTCCAAGGTAGTAACTGTGGTGAGCCAGCGACAGGGTTATGGGGCATAGATGACCCACCTCCTTACAGTATTTAAAAGAAAGATGTGTTGCTAGGACCTATGTTGTGTTTACACCCTTTTTGTGAATTGGAGCTGATTGTTTTTCGTACTGCTGTGTTGATGATACAGGATATGTAAGCAGTTTTATCACCAAATTAAGCATCCATCTTTTTTCTGCTTATCCAAATCACAATACTAAACTGAACCTTTTGCAGAAAGGCTACCTGCAAACCAAACTGCACAATATGGACAATTATCCTGTCTCATTCTGGAAGAGAAAAAAAAGGGAAAGCATCAAGTTCATATTGAAATAGGGCTTTCAGTGTAAATCTGTTTCTTTTGTTAGCATAATGAGCTCTGTGTCTGGATCCCATCTAGATTAAACTGAACTAAAGGAAGCTGGAGGAGCATTAATTGGTAGGTGACTGGCAACACAACTGACAATGTTCTATCAATGATGGAACTCTTCTTCTCTCATCTGCCTCTTTCATGTCTCTTTTGTATGCTCCTCTTTGAACCCTCTTGAGAATCTAGCACAGCTCCTCAAGGTCTTAAAAGACAGCAGGTGTTCACCACACCCACGCCAGCACTAACCCTTGTGCTATCACACTTGCAAGAGACATACATCAAAGCTAATGCTCACATCTGCAGCTTTTTTGTTTATTCTGTAGCTCTGCAGCAAGGAGATGAAGAGCTCTTGATTTTAGCATCCTATTTAGCATAAATACACACACACAAGTCCTGCACCATGATCATCCATGTTGCGACATCAAACTTGCCAGCTGCAAAAAAAGAAAAAGAAAAAGTACATAACAATGGGATCTTTTTTGCCCCCTGAAAAGGAAACATAGTTCATTGCCATGTAATCTGTTTTTGTCAGCTGGGTGGTTTTTCATGAATTTCTAAAATCCCAGCGTACACAGCTCACATATTCTTTTGAGATCTTGACTCTGTCCACCAGGAGCAGAGACAGATAACAGCATTCAACCTAGTGTTTATGATGTTAGCTGCTCAAGATGTAGGCTACACACATTTGACCTGTTTTGATATATTCTTTCCTTTCTTTTTTTACTGTAGCGTCACCAGGCTGAAGCAGTTCTTTAAAACTATAAACTCTACTCAGTTTAAACTGTGATACATTTGAGTTGAGGCCAGTATCTCCTAGAATTTTAAACAGTTTTGCTCATATTTTAAAGAAAGATTCAGACTCTAGCAGGAACTAAAATCTTGATAGGACTTCACACAACCATATCCGCATGACGAAAAAAAAAAAAGTCCACCACAAGCCATCATCACTAATCAATATCCTCTGGAAGCTCTCACAAACATGATCCAACAGCATTTCCCTTCAAAGTGAAATATACTGACAGCAGCAATATCATGCATGATCAGGGTGAATAATTCAATGTATTTTTTTAAAGGGACAAAAGACAATTGGAGGATGACAACTTGTCAGCAGGAGATAAACTGGGCAAATGAATAAGACATGAAGAAAATAAAAGGGAGCTAAGAGATGTAAGTAACTCACTGCCATCCACTTTTCTGCAGTGTTCTTTAATATATGTTTACGCTTCTTTTTTTGTTGTTTTTGTTTGTGTATGTCGTGAAAAGATTTCCAAATTTATTCCTCTGAATTTTTTAGTGCAGATCAAGGCGTTGTTCTACAGTTTAAAAGCAGACTCGTCGAAAGAGGTGAAGAGATGTTTAATGGTGACTAACGTTAGCTGCCAAACGCCTTTGGCGACTCAGTGACTCACCATCAAAGTGAACTCTGACCAAGTGTTTCCAACGTGGCAGCCGTGCAGGGCTGAAGGGGAGAAACACGGACAAGACAGGAAGGGAAGGGTACAGAGTGTAACTAAGGGAGCAGCTGGGAGGCAGGTTCTGCTATGATTTGACAGTTTATGGTCAGTGCATTTATCACAAATGTCATCCTTCATCACAGCCGAGATCTACCACGTAGCCTGCATTTACTAAATAAATGGTAAAGGTCTAGATAAAGCCACGAGTGTAATGGAAAATGCTGGCAGTAAAGGTATCTGTTAAGATTTTTGATGCATACACAGTCACAAACTTCAGTCTGAAAGCAGTCTGAATTGCCAGGGATACCAGAAACCCAGAGTATTATATGACAATCGGTGAGGGCTGCGGCAGAAGAATGCTGCATAGGCTCTACTTGTTTGGAATTTTATTGATTTGACTTTTAAACAGATGTGTATGTGAGGCTGTATTTCTATAGCAATCAAAACCTATCAAACCCGAAACGGCAGATTCTTTTTTTTCTTTTACTATGCAGTACAATAATGCGGCATTATTTCGATCCAAAGGCTTCAGCCCAATTTAAAACTTGAGTCTATCTAAACAAGAATAGTCAACAAAGCCCATAGTACTGGTTCAGCATGCTACCATATGTGATCCTCTACTGTTGAGATAGAGCTCAGAGAAAGTATCTCGCCACAGTAATTTTTTTAATCATCAATAGATAGGCTCTGCATTCAGCAGCAGAAAGGATTTTCAATGCATGCCCATTCTGTACTGCATGTCTAGCCACTTGACCTTTAGGGCAACATAAATCATGCATTTCCATATTCAGTTTTCCTGTTTGTATTCATGCTTAAGCAGATAAAATCAGATATTCAATGTCACCGCCTTGATGTAGTGAGTTGCAAGCTGATTTAAAGCTCTGCCTCAGCTACTCAGCAGTGCTTTCACAAAGAGAAACATTGCACCGCAACCCAGCAAGCAACAATTCATTATATGTTATTAACAGCTAAATGCCAGGAGTAGAAATGAAACATTAGAAATGAAAAGCACCTACTGTTATAAAATGATCTCTGGCATGAAATGAAGCACATTAGTTCATGAAGTAGTAATTAGGGAGCCATCTCAAGAGCTAGCATTATGAAACAGCTATTATCTTGAGGAAAAAAATTGTTCAAAACCCCTCAATTAGCCGTGATACCACTTGTTTCATCTTTTGTAAGTACAAGGCAATTAGACCTAGGTTTGTCCTGCACTTCCTGTGCTTATTTTAAATTACTCATACGTATGTAAAGAATTTGCTTAACTCCAAGCACTTAATCACATCTTATTTTTGAAATATATAAAGTGCATATTTACACTGTATGGGTATACATTTACTAAGGAAAGCAGTACTAAGCTCGCTATCCCACAGTAAGATGGTTAATCTGAGTGGAAAGCTGTTGTCACAGCAGTGCAGGGTTAAGTGGTCTGTAGCACCATGGAAAATGCAACCCTTCTCTAATCCCTTAAATTTTGGCAGAACTACCAGCTTATGGGAAGCCAGCATTTCTGGAAACACATACTACGTGTTAGACATTGTCACATTGTTAAATGTTTGATTAGCTGGGTCTCGTGTGAAAAGAGCTTTGGTCACCTGCTGTTTGTTGACATGTTTAAATAAATGAAATGGACAGATTTCCAACCGTGCAGCAGCCATTAAAAACACCAATTATCTTCCTTAATAGCATAAATAATACTTTTTAATAAATTATGTATTTTTATATTTAATTGTAGTGCTATTTTAAAATTTGGTGTTCAAAGTTGACATTTTTTGACTTTGCAGTAAAATGTCATGCTGGCATAAAAAAAAAAAAAAAGCCCACCTGAAATCTTGGTGGAATCGTCAACTGAGTGTTAGTATGTTTATATAATAGAAAGTCTTGTTTAAGGCTTTTTACATAATCAAATGTCATCACTACAATGTCAGCCAGCCACCCTCACACAGTTTAAGCTACCTGTCTGCTCTGTCCTGTGGGAAGGTGAATAAGCAAGCAGTCCAGCACATCAGAGTGTCAGTGCTGCGAGCTGTGCCTGCCACAAGGTTAAAAGGACAGCAACCTATATGTATGACTGTCCACAGAGAGGTTAGGTAATTCTGATCTTAACTGAGATTGTGAGACTTGTTTTCTTTGCTTTTTTTTCATCTCCCAGCGATATCTCATATATTTGCATGCTTCTCCCGAGAAAACAAAATAAAAGTAAAAGTAAATCAGAGATTTCATCTGATTCGGAGCCTGAGAGCATCAGGCATTGTTACCCGCATTTTAATATTCTAGACCCAAAACACAAATACAAATTCCTCAACCCTTTCGGCCGTGCTTTGAGATGTTATAAAAACAAAAAATAAAACAAAGGAAAATAATAAAAATGAGCATGCAAATGACTGAAAGAATGATGAATCTAAATTAAATATTTACAAACAAAGGTCTGTAAGTTAAATGACCCTGAGGTCTTCTGTGCTCATTTATTTGTTAATCAACATGGTGCATTGTTTAGCTCTTATTATGAAATAAAACCTTAAATGGTTCATTAACAATTTTCCCCACCCTTCCATATTATTTAAATAAACTCTCCTGTCTTGCTCATATTGGTATGCACTTGCTTTAGAATGTAGCAAATTTTCTGTGGTAAAATCCGTAATCCAGACAACCCAGCTGCTCACTCCACTCCACTGTAGGTTCTTCATTTGATGTTCTCTACCATGCCTTATCTATCAAGCTCAGCATCAATAGCACTGACGGCTGACTCGCTGGGGTCTTAGGTCTGAGAATGAGAGACGTGCCGCACAGTGCCAGAGGGATAATCAACTCACTTAATACTTGTGAGAAGGTTTATCCAGAGAGCAGAAACAATAATTATTATTTTTTGGCAGGTATTGTTGTTGTTACTGCTGCATTGCTCTTCACCACATATAACTGTTCAAAGGTACTTTATAATTACAGCAAAAATTAAAAAGTTAAAAGAGCAAATTTCTGATAAATACGTGCTTCAGTGGGTTAAAAATAGCTGATTTGCCACCAAATACAATCTTAATGCAATTGTATTTACAAAACTATGCGCCCCATGTGTTCATGTCCTTTTCCTTTTGCTTCATGGTAGGATGCAACCACGACCAGCCATCAGGCCAGTAAAGTGCTGCTCTTATCATCTGGGAATTTATGTCAGCATGTGTAGTGCAATAGCTACATTTACAGATAAAAAACCATCTATCTCTCGCTGTCTGATGGCTGAGGACAGGGGGGAGTCTAGGTCATGTTCCTGCTATAGCAGAAAGATAACCGATGAAGCGATGACCCTACGATATTACAAAGAGTGGCACAGGCAGATTTTAATGGAACAGAAAAGGTCACCAAAGCTGTAAACAAAATCAGGTTCCCAATAAGTGGGCAAGGTTGTTGATTAAAACTTAGAAATCTTGCACATAATTCTTGGAGAACTTACAAATGGGACACAGACTCATCAATCAATTGTAAAAGGCAGAGACAAAGGGTAGTTCGATAAGGTGATAGAGCCGATAAACAGATGACATTTGAGGCAATAAGAGGCAAAGATGGGGCACGAATAAATTTAAACTGACAGGAACGATGGCGCTATATCATATAGTCTGAAAAATGGTCTGTCGCACAGCTTACGAAACAGGGCAGATTACTGTCATCAAAGATCTTTCAAAGAGCATACTGCTGAGCTTCACTGAGTTGGCACCATTGCCTTGTGACAGATTTAGATAAGAAACTGATTGCTTTACAGTATTTTTATATCTGTCACTTCTTTGACTGCTGTCATTCTAACAAGACATGAAGAAACAGGTCTTTAGCAAAACACTGTCACTTAGTTAAGTGTGTAACTAAAAGGAATGAAACCTGTTTCTCTGTCTGCATAGCTCCTGTTTCTCACCCAGAGATTTTATGCAGGAAATGAGTTTGATATAGCAAATGGAGAGGTGTGAATAGTGGAAGAAACACTTTTATCTCCCAGAGCTCTCTCCTTGCCAGTAATCAGCTGTTTACACAAGATTTATGTTTCTAATATGGCATGACTTGAAGTAACTGTATAATCTTTAGGCAGCAGATACTATTGTGACAGCAGTGAGCGAATGATAAATAATTTCCTTACAGATACTTTATTGTATTGTATCTTTAAGAATCAAAATCATGGAAAAAGGTATGAATTTATCTCTTTGTTAATTTTCCTCTTTCAATATAAACAACACATTTCTTCAAAATGAAGACAATAGTTAGATGTGACAGTCTGTATATTAAATTATATAATACATACAGAGTGTATCAGATGGAATCATCTGATTTGAATGTGCTTTTATTCCACAGCCATTCACCCGTAACGATCGAAACATGTACTGTTTGAAAAAGCGGATTCGTAAATTTCACACGATAGCTAGCAGGTAGCACAGCAATAGCAGTGGCTAGAGTAACTCCAGACATGCTGGGCAAAGTATGGGACCAGTTTGATATATGCTGTGTGTCCAGAGGGCGATAGATTGAGGACCTGTTAACATTGTAAGTTTTGTATGTAAAACTTTATCTTCAGCCATCTTTTATATGACAAATAAAATAGCTTCTCATGATTTTGTCCTTTCTATGCTCCTTAATTTATAAAGAGGAGGGTGGAAAGGTGTTAACAGGAACATGTTTATTGTTTATATTAGCAATGCCTCAACGTACTGTACTTGTTCTACATACTAACATTATCGTCATATTAGTTTGCGTGTCTACTTCAAACAGACTCGTGCTTTTTGCGAGTAGTGTGCAGCTAATAGTGATTTAGTGTGTGACACCACAGATAACAAAAAAAGCTAAAAACTAAAGTTTTACTATATGTACTTTCTTATATCGTAAGACTGCCAGAGAACTGCTGTAGTATCGGCTTCTGAAGATTATTCATATCATTTCATTAGGTTAGCTTAACAGCTAATAAGCTTAATCAAACAGCTAACTAGCTACTTTGTGCTATGACTAACAACCTTCTTCGAAGTAAAGAAAATCTGATTTAACCTGGAAAGCAGATTTATAGGGAACCAAGCTAAACACTGCTGGTGCCATTTTTCAAGGGCTATTAAGAAGAAAAAACACCACGGATTTCATGATAAAGATGTTAAAGAAAAAAAAACACACTGTGGCTGTAAATATAGTTTATATACAGTATGTGTCTTTAAATAGGGTTTAAGGTGACCTTTTGCCATAATATGTCCATAAAGCTGTATGGATAGAGAGGGACAGAGCCCATGCAAAGGTGTCTGTTACTTCATTTGAGTGAACTACAAATGGAAGGCGTCAAGTTTGGGTGTGAAAATTATAAATTACTGGGCTGTTAGACATTGTCAACAGAATTTACTGACTTTGCATAATGCTGATGTTGCAGAGAGATGCACAATGCCTTTCCCTTCTGTCTGTGAGTGAATATATGTGTGAAGCTATGAGCCGTAGTGTCATAAAGAAAATACATCTTTATTGAGCAAGACAGGCAGTCTCGGATAACAGAAGTTTCTTAAGCCGTAGTTCATTTCTGGACAGCATCACTATAAGGCTGCATAACTTTTTAAGGAAAAATAAAATAATAAAAATGGTGGGTTTATTGGGAAATTAGCGAATCCAGATGCTGCACCCCACATGCAACGCATGCTATCAAACTTGGCGACCTCTAATTCATCAGAACTGCTAAAGAAACAAAATCTTTCATTTCTAGATAATACTGTATATAACCATGATCCCAGAGATAAGATCTAAAGCCGTTAAAGTCGATGGCTGCCATTGGCAATCTCTGGCTTTATTTCTTGAAAAGGCCCTTTGTTCTTTCTGCTTATCATCCCCTTAAAGACAAAGAATGACGGCAAAAGGCCTGAAATGTATTGTAAGAGACTAAAACTGCTGTGAGGGACAAAAGGACAAAGACAGTAAGAAAGACAGTGACTGATGCTTGGAAGCAATGATGGCAGGAGAAACCCTGGCCATCCAGCAGAATTTTAATTAGTGCAGGCAGCAGCACTGCTCATAGATTAATCTTTTCTGCGGTAGGATTTACTATAGGAATTACTGATGCTGACAATGTGATCGCTCAGGTAAAAATATAACACTGTAAAAAGAAAATTGAGAAAATGGTGATGAACAACACTGCCTCCACAAGGCAAGGTTGCTTTAATGTTTGTTTCACTAAATGGAACCGCATATTAACAGAATGTTATGAATTGTTATTATTTTGCAAAGACAAATATATGCTTTGTTTTGTGTGCCTGTGTGCGAGCGTAATGAAGAACAATTGATTACATTTTCATTGAGGGGAAACTATTGCACTAACCTCTCATTATCAAGCAGTTTTGTTCCAAATCATTTGAATAAAAAAGTCTCACCTAGATAACAAGTGTGAACTTTCTCAGCAGCAAAGGTTAATGCCATTTTAAAGTCATTGTGAGTGGGTAGTGATAATGATGAATTCTACACTGGCTGTGATTTCTAAGACATTCCCCTCAACCCCTTCTCCCCTCTTCCCCGTTCCCCTTCCTGACATTTGTATTATTGAGAAACAGCAACTCCAGGATAGCTGCTGCACTATATCCACTTCGACTTAATCCTCCTGGCATTTCACTAGCCTCCTCTCCTTCCTCACACGTGCCAAACTAAGCAATATAAAATCCACTTTGGAAGGGATTGCCAAGCAGTGGGTTAGTTGAAAATTTTGGCAGGGTGCGACCTTATCGATGATTATGATGCATAGCAATTTTTCTCGTATTTCCCTTTGGCTATGAAAGGAGATGTCAGTTGATTGTTCTTGTTGAGTGTGAACAGGGATTGATGAGAGGTCTGTGTCTACAGAGAGAGCTCCTAATGAATAAATAAATCAAGCATCTCTCTCTCTGCAATTGAGTCGGCTTCTCTGTGCCTGGATCTCAAAGTCACACCACATCAGACTTGCTAAAGAAGACGATCAAGGACACTAATTGAATTGCAGTATATGCGGACATACAGTGCAGTATGACTCTCCTCTGAACAACTAGAGCTATCACCTCGTGGGGTTTTTTTTCTGTTTTTCTTTAATTTCACAGCCTGAAGTCAATTTCACAGCCCACAATCTCCATATGTTTATCTACAAAAATGTAATTTCTGTTATTAGTGACAGTCCCTCGGCCACATGTTCGACTGTTCACACATGATTCATACACGGCGAACACACACACACACATTTTCCAGATACAGACATGGTGAGAATGAACACACAAACACCCACGAGGTTTAAATGCGGGAGCTAAACATCTTGCAGATATTCAGAAAATCTCATTTTTGTTTTCAATGTTTTCATTAAAGCTGATGAAGGACATTGTCTCCAAAAAGACACAGACAACTTTGAGTTAACTAACAACTAATGGTTGTCTGTCTCTCTGTGTTAGCACTATGACAGACTGGCTACCTGTCCAGGGTGTACCCCACCTATCGCTCCAGCCCTCTTGCAACCCTGAATTGAATAATCAGAAAATAACAAATGGGTGGATCTATGTTGTGGAGGTATTTCCCTACATTTTTGACAATCTAGGTAGGTGTTTGTCTATAGGAAGGCCTGCTGTTAGTCCGACAGATGGTGAGGAAGCGCATGATCACTGGAAAAATCAGGATATAGTCTTGTGTGATCCAAATAAAAGCAAGGGCCCCTCTGGGGGCTGCCTAAGAATAGAAGCAAAACATAAGCTTACAAATCATGTGAGCTAAATGCACTGATAGAAACTGAAGACAACTGGTTTCAAAGCATTCCACAGTTAAATATCTCAGTGTGATAAAACTTGAAACTTTCCAGTAATACTGTATTAACAAAAGCGCACTACATTTGGCTTTTTAAAATATGTATTTCATTGACATCACATGTCTGTGCAGATTTGCTTCTGTCAAAGCACATCTCGCAAAACCAAGTGGAATGAAAAAAAGTAACAAAATACAAAAAAAACACACTAATAACTAGAAGTACAATGGAAGTATGGTCCTGCTGAGGTTTATGTTCTGTGCTTCATATTCCCAAAAATGCCAGAGTTAGGTTAATTTAAGCTGAAGCTGAAGCTATTCTTCTGCATGCTTTAGCATTTCTTTTGTTAAGATACCAGACTTAACTCCATCCTCTAATCTTACATCTTACAGTATAAGTTGAGTCAGTGGGAGCTGACTAGTGGCTGCAGTAATGTGCAACATCAGGCATCGCACATGGAATTGGGAACCTGTAGGAGAGGGATTTAGATTTGTTGCCAACCAGCCTATGCGATTATTGAGAAACTGTATGAAAGCTCAGCAAACCACCATGAAGAATGAGATTTGTAATGTAGAGATGTGGACTCAGTACAACAACACAAAATGTGGGAAAGCCCACTGGCCTCGTTCCCTGAGCTTACTTGTGATAAGCTGCAGCTATCTTGTCTCGAGCTGCCAAGTTGGTGTGTAACTCAGCATCATCTGGCCCGAGCAGTGGGCTATGACATTTCACCCCTCCTGCCAGGAGGATCCTCCTATCTTTTTTTTTTTTTTTGGCTGAAACCCCCGTGGTCTCTGAGAGTACCATCAGCGCTCAGTAGTCAGCTGATGGTGATCGAATTAATTGACACGAAGTAGATTCTGCTTGTTCAACCTGCTGCACAGATAAATGCATCAGTGACAGACTTTGAATCCAGGCAGTTAAAGTGTGTCTGATACAAGCTTTCACCAGGACATAGCGGCTTAGACAGACATTAATTGTGTAATAATCATAATCTTTATTTATGGAGCACTTTTCAAAATCCACTTTACTAAGTGCTTTACAAGGGCAGCAAAATAAAACAGACGAGCAATAAAATAGTCCGTTTTTGGAAAAAGAAAAGAAAAAGCTACTTTCAGCTGTTTCCTTATTCACATAGGGTCACCACAGCATATTTGATTTGGCAGATTTTTATGCCAGATGTCCTTCCTGACCCAACCCCAAAGGGATTTGTGTCTCTTCCCAGGATCCAACCAGGGACCTTTCGTTTGTTAGGCAAAAGTGTAAACCACTACAATGATTACAAAAAAAATGTGCATGAAAATGTCAGTATGGGAAAATAAAGGGAGATTTCTTAAATAAATAAATAGCATTCAAGCTAAATTAAAAAAAAAAAAAAAAACTTGAGTAAAACTCAGAGACTCTTTCCCAAGTATTTTTAAAGAAGAGACCAAAGGAGGTCACTGACTCAGCTGATGTGATTTCCTTGGGCAGATCGGGGCCCTGACTGCAATGTCCCCTTTAGTTTTTCAGCTGGGCCCCTAGACCAGGCCAAAGACCTCTGCTCTCTCTGTTCTCAAAGAATATCTGGTGCTAAGAGGTCAGAATATAAGTAGAGAATCAACACCACGCTTCACTAATATAAGCAGTAAAATCTGAAAATCTTTTCTAAAACATACTGAAAGCCCGTGGAAAGGGACTTTTAGACTGTCAGACAACAAGCTTGTCCCATGGAGTCCTGTGCTCTAGCAAGCCGAAAGCCATGTACACTGTACAGTGACAGACCACATGCTATCATCAGCAGCCATTAAGAGATTGTTGCTGCTTCTTGAACCCTTATGGCACTTCTCAGAAATGTTGCTTCTCTTGGCTCTGAGGTTTTCCTTGGCTGCTATTTTTTCTCTAATATTTTTTGGTAAATTAGAAATGGGTTTAGATATGTGTGAGGCAGAGAGGGATCTCATTCTGTTTCTTTCGGGTTCAAGAAAGCAGTTTTAACATAACCAAAGACAGAAACATTTGACAAGCAAATTTAATTGCCTACAACTTACAGACATTTAAAATCAATAGTAGAAACTGTAAATGCTGCATTCGGGGGGATGGAAGATGTTTTCTAAAAAGTTTCTTTTTAAAAGTTCAAATTGTAATGCTGGTTCAAACTGTCTTGATGTGGACAGAGGACATCAGAGAGGATCTTATTGATTCACTCTATCAATAAACTAGGATAAACAGGGCAAAAGTAGAGCATGGATTTACCACTGGATGGGCGATCGGAAATAAAAATATAGGACTATGCTGATGGATAAAAGCTATGAAAAAGAAAAAAATGTCTGTTCTTGTATTCTTGTTATATGGCAAGAATGCTACAATAATGGCTCTTTTGTAGTTTTTTGTACTTGTAGACATTTTCCATTTGTTTTCTACCTTCCAACGTTCCCTTGTACAGCTGCAAATATTGTTGTTTACCCAAGACTACATTCTTTCCAAGGGCTAACCTCAAAATATTTGGTGAGGACAAGCAAGCAGAATTTAAATGGTTTTGGAATATTTCGTCCGCACGGCTTAAAAAGTAAAACTGCAGAGCTTTTGACAGATCTTGCTCTTTTAAGATGCAGCTGTATGAAAAGCGGGGTGCTACGCTATTAATACGAGATGATTTACAGTTCACAAAAGCAATGCATTTGAAATCTGATCTAATGTTGCATCCCCTAATTCAAAAGGGGTTATTTTTTTTACACCCAGTGAAAAGACACGGCCGTTATGTGTCAGACTGCACGCATACCAATTACCACCACAACAGCTTACGCTGGGTTGCATGAAGGAATTATAGCGTGGTGGACGGAGTTTCATTAATAGTTTGTAACCAAGATTCAGTTAAATATAAATAAATGCATCATAAATAAATCATTACAACTGAAAGCCTTCCTGGATTGAGATCACACACTGTAGAGCCATTTTAAGTGCATTTGTGCTGGGAGCTGAAATTGATTCGTCCAGATCTTTAATAGATTATTAATAATCCTCTGTGGGGTGTGTATCATGCTATAAAACTGGAATGACTGTAAAAGAAATCAGCTCTTACCTCTGGCATGATCTTCAGGGGCTCTGAGTAAAGTTTCTTGGTTCTGCACCGCATCAAAGGCAGAGCTGATTGTTTGACGTATATGTGTATTTGTTTCCTAGCAATGGCCAGTGGTATCCTAAGTTTAAACAAGCAGCCTTGTTGTCTGGAGGTTACCTGAGGAGTCTAGGTTGTAGAAATTAATGAGAAGAATTTTTCTCTGGTTGCAGCAGGCAGCCCTCAAGCATGAGTTAATGCAATTCCAAGAACTGCATATAATCCTCCCTTCCCCACACAGCTTTTTGCCCCTGGGATGCAAATGAATGGGAGCTATAAGTCTGCATTACTGCTAAAATAAATGCAAACATTGTGTAAATTCCACAAGAACAACAGAAAAGAAATATGGTGCTGGAGTGCCACAAGGAGACCATTGCTCTGATCAAAATATTAAAGAGCATGAATAGATCATTAGAGCAACTGGGAAATCAAGTCAGAGGAGTTGTAAAAATGGACTGATAAAGTGTTTCAGGGTTGCTTTCAGCAGTTTCCTGGGTGTAATGTGGTATTCTAAGTGTTTTTGTTTTAGATGCCATGTATCACAATCCACAGTTGCAGTGACAGATTCAATTTTCTGTGAAATCTTCACACAAGACTCAAATACCACAGCTTATTTGAGAGTTACTGACCCAGATGCCATGGCTGTATGATACTGTACAATACTAAACACACTAATCTGCCTCTTCTCTTAATTAATGTTGCTGCACGGTGTACTGCAGATACCCATATTTGGAACAACACTGTAAGATGAAACATAGGTGTGGTTTGAGCCTCGGGGACTGGCTCATTGATTCCCTTTAGCCCTTGAGGCTGGCTTTGAGAGCAGGTTTCAAGGGCTCTCATTACCGACACGTACATGTAAAGCTGTTCAATGCCGCTCGGAGCTGTCTGCACAGAACCCCTAAATTGAGCACCGCAGTGAGGATGATGGATAGTCTTGTCCAAGATACAGATGGCTCCTGCAGGGGGTTTGCTTCCCCTTTGGGACAAGTCAGCTGAGCTGAAGACCACATGTTGACAGGCAGACCCTCTTTGCAGTGCAACATGCAGCACCACAGAGTCATCCATAACAGCTGTGAGACCATGCATGTCCCTCTGATGTTCCGCTACTACCACACGATCAATAAAGCAGCCAAGTGTAACACTAACAACTCCCACATGCATCCATTCTTGACTGTACATGGTGTGTGATGTTTCCCTTCTGAAAACTAATACCCCCGTAAATCATTGCAACGGAGTGTCATACTTATACTATTGTCATATAAGGATAAAGTAGGTTTTTGTTTTTTAAAACAAGATTTTAGATCTAAATATAAATAGCAGCATATCTAAAATGGCCTGTAATTGTTACCAATGACTAATTAACTAGGATTATCATTATTATTTTTATTATTAATAATAGTAGTAGCAGTATTAATATTAAGAATTTCAAAGGCTTTTTTATAAATGTAACAATATGGGTGCACACAGCAAAGTCATTGTCACCAAAATCCCAAAGAAAAAGAGTCACGCAAACAATGTAAACACTCACTATTAATTGATCCCGGTAGACAAACTGTTGCCCGCTGCTTCCTAAGAACTAATTTATTCTTATGAGTGTTCTGCTGCCACGACTTCACAGTGCACAGCAGCAGCCACATAAATAAAACTAAGCGAGCGCAGGTTCTAAAGAACAGGAGGATCTGCACTGTATGTCACTTTGACTGAGAGCAGGAAGGTAGTGGGTGATGAAGTGCATCTGTGTGAGAGCGGGCTCCAGGGTCACATGTCTTTGTGTCCTGCTCTTTGAATGGGTTTTGCCCTCCTGGTCCTTCTGGCCCCAGCTTTCCTGTTGGTACAGGTAGAGCTAATCACAGACCGCAGTACTGGGTGCATGCAGTCGGCGCTGAATAAAACATGGAGTGAAAAATTTAATCAAGAGAGGGCATCTGTGGCTGTCTCTGTCTGCTGGTACCAACACTCGAGCCATTCACCACATGTGTCCTCATACTAATGACAAGCCTAAAAGGAGGCAGAGGGCAACCTCTTTTCATAATCAAAGTGTTTTTATTCATGACATGTCTATTAATTAGTTTGGAATAGTCTGAACCGTGTGCTCAGGAGAATTTAAATTGGCTGAAGAGGATTTGCCCTTTCTCTGTTGAGCCAATGATTTCTTGGCGTGTCTTTATAACCAGGGAGGGATAAAGAGGGGGAGAAAAGGAGACAAAGAGATAGAATGGGTGTGTGTCTATATCCTTCTGTTCCTCTATCTTTTTTCCCTCTCTCTCTAACTCATGGAGCCTATAAATCACTGGGGGCACCAAAATTGAAACTGTCAGCGGTGTTTGCCTTGTTTCACTGTATCTAAGCTAGGTGTGTGTATTATAAAGAAGGATACCTTAACACATTCCAATTTCTCCTTCTGCTTGATTTGATATGTTATCAAAAAATGAGCTGTGAAAGTTAGAAATGTGTTACAAAAGTATTAAACAACCTCAAGAAGGCTGCTTTCAACTGACAGATTGTGTTATATTTTGCAAGAGAAAGGAGGAAGAAAATGAGTGTAAAAAGTCAGTAAAATCAAAAAATAATGTCATGAAATTTTCTCTCATAAATGTATTATGTGGAACAACACTAGGGTCTTGAGAGAAAAACTAATTACAAACCTTACTGCCTTGTAGGATTGTGTGCTATCTTAGAACCCTTCACCCATGTTTTATTCAGCTGTAACAATTGGCATGACTTAGATAATTAAATGCCTTCTCTCTTGGCTTAATCTCTATCATCATCTGTGTCTCCCCTCAACAGAAAAGATGCTATTAACGACCATTTATGTCTGCTGCCATTAAAACATTGCCTCAACTTATGCGACTGTACAATCTGGCTCGGTGGTATTTGTCTGCCTTCATTCCAACTGTGAATCAGCGGCAGGATCCGATTGAGAAGCGCAACAATGGAGCCGTGTAAACAACCTGTGTCTGGTACAGTTAACAAACAGGCGTGCCGTATTGACACTTGTCAAGACATAATCAGCAGTGATGTTTTAGTCATGGTGAAGGATGAAACAGGAGGCAAATTGTTTGCTAATTCTCATTTCACACTCCCAATGTGAAATCAGCCCGGCACACGGAGCGCCGGTTCCTCTACACGCACAATGGCCTGGCTCACTGCATAACACCAAATTATCTTTCCCCCGGCTTAATTATTCATTAGGCAAACATAATTAATTTAAGAAGCTTCTCTCACAGGAAGTGTTTCAAATAAAGGCCAGAAGGACAGCTTTCTGCTTAATCATTAACTGAATGCCGAGCATAGCCAAGAACCTGCGAGGGTCTAAACGCTTTATAAAATATAAACTTAATGTGAGATAATATTTTCTTTTCTTCGACGCTCTCCGAAATGTGCTGCAGCTATTGATTTGGCTGATGAAGCCAGAAAAACCTCCAAAGTTAAAATTCTCAAACTTTAATGTGAGTGAGTCAAATGTGGCCGCCATACTCATATTAGCAACGGGTGAAATCGTTACACAATTTTTATTTTTTTCTTTCTTGACTTAAGAAGCAGATGTATCATTTTCAAGTTCTAATTTGCGCACATCATTTAGCAGACCTCATGTTGTCTCGCAGCGTCTGACAGGGGCCGTGAAGCCTGTGTGACTGAGGGGATGCGAGACCCACATAGAGGGATTTACTTCTGCCGCTTTTCTGAGCAGATCTATCTCCGACCCTACGCATTTACCAGAAAAAAAAACACCCTAATTACACACACTGCATACACAGGCACGCGCACACACACACACACAAACTTTGCCCTCTGTTCTCCTCCTCCTTTATCTCTCCTTCCTTCCCTCAATCTTCCTGACTCTAACGGAAGCTTCTCAGAGAGAAGGAGCGGGCTTTGATGTATCTTCTCCATGATTCTGAGCTTTCAGATCAAGGGGCTGTTTGTCTTCAAGCTCACCAAATCCTCAGACGGCCTGAGACAAAGAGCAAACATACTGAAGTGCCTTTCCAGATCCATTTGCGTAATGGCAGAGCTGTCTGCTGTATGCATGCACTGACCCTTTTTTTTTTTTTGTTACAACCTTTTATGCCACTCTGCTCCAGCAATCGTTCCATACTTTTTGTATGCCGTGTTATTATTTTTTTTACTCTGCCTACTGCTTTTTCGGCTTTGATGAGATGTTTTAATTAAAGGATGAGGGCTCCTTAATGTTTTTACTATTGTTTGCATCCGCTTTATTTCAACTAAAGTTTCTTCCAGCAATTACTTTCTGCAAGCTAACAAGCCACACTCATATCACCATGGAAACAGCCAGATTGGTGTTTTGGGTTGGGTTTTTTTTTTTCTTCCCCCACCCCCGAGGATCTATTAAAACACTTCTTTTCTGAGAATCCATTCATGAGTCAATGAAAGGGTTGAATATGACACCTGCTTTGTCTGCCAGTGTGTGGCTTGGTCAATAAGTTTTGTTTTAGCTTCTTCAAAGCAAACCGTAAAGACAGACAGATCGTTTTGCTCATAATAGATTTTTGCGAGGGAAAAGAAAATTGACTATTTCAAAATGTGTTTGTTTATTTAGAAGGTAAAGGGGTGTTTTCTCTTTTTTTGTCCACAGAAACATTTCATGTTTTGAAATATTTTGTCTGTGCGTTGCAGTTTTAGCTGTTAAACACACAGTGCGTTTAATAGGTAACTTAATCGTGTTTCTTTTTTTCCTGTTGTTGTGTTTGAAAGAAAAAAGATGAATTATGACACTGAAACAGTAAACATGTGAAAGCTGCACTCACCAGTGAGTTAACAGTGTTTTTGTTTTATTTGTTGTTTTGTTTCCTGTAGTATTTTGAAAGCTCAAATGTCAGTACTTCCTGTCTTCCCTCCTTTGTTTGGTGTATTTATAGTCCATGCGGCACCCTCAGTTCGTCTGTGTTTATCTCAGCGTGTGATGTGTTAACCACAGGATTTGTTGTTGCCTTTTGTTGTACTCGTTCATTTGGACTCTGCTCCCACCACTTCCCGACTTTTATCTGGCTTATTTTTGTAACCTTTATTGAAAAACTTGTAAAGGGTGCCTTTGGTTTTGTGCACACTGCCTGCAGTGTCCTGCGTCTGGTTCCTCCCTCCTCACTGAACCGTGTATGCAGTATGTTTTAAAAGGAGTGAAATGTCAACCAAAGATAAATTTAACACATCTTAACCTCAACATTGCAACGAACCATTATAGAACATTTTTTAAGTCGGTGAAACATCTGAAACACTCTGTTAAATAAGATCCAATATCTGTTAACTACCCAAAATACCCAATAAATTATATTTGGTACCATTTGTTTTTCTTTCCTTTTTGATAAAGGAAAGAAAATCAGCTTTTAGGGCTGAATCAGGTGACCCTGCATTGCAATAGGCCTAGGCTGTTGGGGGCTTCTTTACTCACTTCTTTTCACTGTGTGTGTTTATACACCAATTTACATTTAATTATTAGTTATTATTCATCTCTGGCTCTCTTCCACAGTGAGTCTTTATTCTGTCTCCCTCCCCTCAACCCCACCCATGAACTGGCCACGGCAGATGGCTGCCCTTCCCTTTTTCTGGTTCTGCTGGAGGTTTTTCTTCTCGCCGTTACCAAATTCTTGCTCAGAGTAGGTTGTCTGATTGTTGGGGGTTCTCTTTCTATTATTGTAAAGTCTTTACTTTATAATATAAAGTGACATCAATTTTGTGTCTAGTAACCATCTAATCCCTGAAATCCCTATGTTTGAACTCAAATTTGACTCTCAATTAGTCTGTATATTTCTCTTTATAAGAATTTGAACTGACTGTAGTAGGAAATGCTTATTCATCAGTCCCAGTGGTTTAAGGGGTAACCTTTCTCTTTCTTTTACAGTTGAGTGCATTCAAGTCAAGTCTGTGGTTAACTTTGTTAAGAGTTTCGAAGGTTAAAACAACAGGGTGGTAGGTTGCACAGAGCACACTCAGAAATGGCAAGGGATGCTGAGACATAGCTCACATACAGACAATGAAAGGAAAAGAAACAGAATAAAATGACTCCAAAATCACAGCAGAAGTTTAATCCAATTTTCCTGGCAGTCAAAGCTGTGCAGAAACCACTGTGGTTTGTCCCCTATAAAAGCCACAGGGATGGCTATATGCCATCCAAATACCATCAGGCAATCCCGAATCACCAAAAGCAGAATAAATCAATAATCTAACAAGAAAGACCGATTTAAAGGGAATCCGCTGCACACGAAAAGAAGTAAAAATCGATGTGACCAAGTAAAAACAGGCATGGACTGAAAGGAATGAAGCAATCTCCCTTTTGTTCCAGGGTTGATTTTCAAGTTACATTGTGGATTATTATTCAAAAGCAGACCTTTCTAGAGTTGTTCCCAAAACCTAAAAATATAAATACACAGAAAGAAAACACAGATCTCAAACCATTAGATCATTATTCCACATTCGTCATGCTAGTAAGGCATTACATAGTTTTGTAGACTAACTTGCATTACTTAAAGAGAGAGAGAGCTCCTGAGGCGGTGTGTATGAACATCCTGCACAGAAACTGTGGCAGATATAAACTGATATTTGTGAAGGGAGAAAGCTCAGTACAAATGTACACATCTCACGCACAATTCAGACCATTCTTACACAAATATTTTTAGGCAAGTCAAGCCTGTTACGATAAAGTGGAAATGGAAAAGCAAAGCAAGACAGAATTTAACTTGAAACAGGCAATTTCACAGATCTTGCATTTAATATATATTTTGTTTTCACACACACAGTCACACGCACTCACAATCCCATATTAATATCTGCAATTTTTCATATCGAATCTGTATTTTAAATAATTGGGATGAGCGTTTTTTATTTTAAAGCTTTGCCCTTAACTTCCAAAGCTAAAGCCTTTTATTTCCTGTCCTGAGTTTTTGTTCTGCTTGTGATTTCAAAACACCACCAGAAAAAACATTTCATTTCAGTATTTCACAACTGTCCCCAATTTGCTGAAATCACATTTCTTCTTTTTTGCTGTTGTTTTCAGCACCATGTCTAATAGCATGTGGTGCAAATGGCGTTTTTTACATACAAATGACTAATTAAAGGAGCATCCACATCTGTCTGATATAGGAATGGAAACCAGGCTAGTGCACGTGCGTACTATTTCCCGATTACTGAGATTTATAAGCGGACCAAACACACGCACGGCTTAATAAATCACACGAATAGAATAGTTTTGCCCATTTCTGCCTCTATGCGTACACACGGCTTTCATCTGGAATCTACACAGAGTTTTAGGCATCAGGTCCCTGGACCAGAGCCAGGGAGCGTCCCTACAGCCTCTCAGCAGAAACAGCTTTGTCAAACTCAGTTAGCCGCCTCTGAGGGGAAACACCTCTTTCCACAGTAATACACCAACTATTCACATCATGTCCCTGCCTCTGCCTGAGCTACCTCATCAATCCACACAGCAACAAAGGTAAACAGCCTCACACCTTCCAAACAGAGGCCTGTGCTACTTTGTTGACACAATGTATGTGCAAACCGCCTGCACAGAGGGTAAGCTTCTCACAGGACAGGCTGAGCTTCATTTACAGAGGGTAATTGCACTGGAGCCAAGTGGTGCACTTTTGTGATGAGATTTTTTTTTTCCAGCTTTACTAAAACCTTCTAGAACCTCTGGGTTTGTCTACTCGCCAAGCGAAACTATGACAGGGGTAAACAACAAATTCAGCTCAACGCAAACATGTCACCTACGAGCTGGAATGGTCGCTGACATTGAAAGGCTATTTACCAACTGCCCTGCTGCTGTGTACATGCACGAAATGACATTTTCAGCTTTTAGTTATGTTGCCTGTTGCTAATTCAACACGGTGTCTTTGTTATTGCTTACCCCAACAATATTGCCAAATAATAGCTGGGATATCCTAAATTTGATATAAGAAAATAGATGTTGGGGATCCCCCATTACTCTGGCTTATTTTTCCTCCATGTCTTTGTAACTCTGTTCCCAGTTTTGCACCCTCCTTGTCAAATTGTTTATTACCAGCTATACCTCAGGGGAGCCAAGGCCCAATCCTTAGTGTGAAAACAAAGGATACACTCTAACAGCTTTGTTCTTTGAAGATGTTCTAGTCTTCACATTGAAATATATGACTTTTATGCTACACTATATATGAGTTCAATGTCAGCAAAAAAAAAGAAGAAAAAAGCAGAGCTACCTATGCAAAAAGAGAAAACAGAAAAGAACAAAAACGGAGAATGAGAAAGACAGGATGCACTGGAGAGTCTAACCCAGTCATTACTTCAAGAGTTGCACTCGTGTGTTGCAAATTCCCTTTTTGCTCCTTTTGTCCTGGTGAAAAATATGTGGCTGTGGAAGCATATTCCATGTAAAATAGAGCGATAGAAACAGCGAGCTATGCGAGAGTGGCTGGTAGTAGCATGGACACTTACTCATAAAAATACCCCGTGTGAGGATTTTCTTTGCCTTCTTCGAGGCTGCTTGCAGATAAGCATCTTGGTATTTTTGTTTCTGCAAAACAGGCTTCACTGAATTCTATGCCGCTGATGTTGATATTCAAGAGAGAAGGTCAGCCAAGAGCTCGTCTGCTTAAATGGGGGCAGGCACAATGTATGTGTATTAATCATTTTGGAAAGTTGCTTGACAGCTATGGAAGTGTTATCAGTGGTGGAGTGGCTAATGCAGAACTTTGACAAGTGAAAGGTTCCTGGTTCAATTCCAGTCAGGCATGCTAATCTCTTCAAACATGTGGAGCTACTTGCTGTGGCATCCCCTTGTAGCAAGGGAAAATCCCAAAGTAGCCTCATTTTAGAGATTTGGAGTGATTATTTGAGAGTGACCACAAACATCCCTCTAGGTATTAATCTGGAGCACTTCATTTCCTTGCTATTATTTCATATTTAGAGAACATTTGTCCTTTGTCTTTCTGCCATTTTCTCCTTTGAGCTAAAAGCTGTTAAGTCTCTCCAAAGACTTCCTGCCAACTCCTAATTCCTATAGTCTCACCTTAGGAGTTCTCTAGAGGACTAAGATGCTTTGTGATTAACTTGTATCTTTAAGACGACCTCAACCTCAAGGGGAATTCTTCGAAAAGGTCAAAATTCTAATAATATTATCACCAGAGGCAACTCTTTGTACTAGAAAGCTTTTCAAAATATGAACTCTGCTTTGTTTCCCTTTCCAGATTCTGCCCAAGAGTATTTATTCAGAGACTCTGAGATATGTAACAGCTCATTATGTGCTTGCCCCGGTGCAGCAAAAAGACTCACCCATAGGGTGCTTTTCATTATGCAAACTTATGCTTCCTCTCTCCTCCCATGATTCCGCGTATGCCATCATGGAGGATCTTTCAATCCTTTAATTGCACTTTGGGAAGATGCTGTGCAAGAAGGAAGTGAAGAAGTTCAAAGTCGCTCTCCCCTGTAGAGAAATGTTGTATGTAGTCATATGGACATGTAGACATATAAATGTAGACCCTCCACATGTTCATAATTAACTGGTATGACTTTAGACTGATGCAGTGGAACTAACAGTTGACTCATTCAGCAGGCAATTCAGCTAAAGTTTTCATGTATGTTACATTTTCTTCATTGTATCAACCATGATGAATGGTCAGAGGTTTGACATGTTGCAAACTGCTTTAGCTAGCACAACTGCAGTCAAAGGCTAACCTGTCAACATACTAGACAAATAAGTGCATCATGTAGTACATGAAAGAGTATTCAGCACATCAAAACATCAGAAAGATCTCACTATTCAGAATTATATTCCTTTTCTAGTCTTTTCAACTGCCCGAGTGAGTCAGAGTGCACAAAAGGAATCTGCACATCAATAACTTTATTTTTACACATGTCAAAATGTCTTCAGTTAATAAACCTGTCCACAATGTACTCAGTGTACAAGAACTGCGTGCATTCACAAGGGCAAATAAAAAAAATGTGCATACAGATTCTTTTTTTCAGATTTATAAAGCGTTCAGCGTTCAGCCCCTGGTGTCCACACTATTCCACTAACCTGAGCACCTGTGACTCATCCCCTAACCGGCTTTTTTGACCTGCTGCTTGTGTCCCAAGCTGCATCTTCTTATTTTTCCTGCTTCCCTTATCTGTTTTACAGCTGTGTGTCTGCCTGTTTGATTCCCGTTGTTACCTGTTTACTGCCTGTGCTTTCTCTGTTTTCTAGAATTTTTTTTGTTTATAATTTTCCTGTCATATCAAGTCCTCTTCCTCAATCTCTACCTTCCTGTCTGCATGTTGCAAGTTTGATTCAACAAAGCAGTCACCATCTAGGCCTGATGCAGAATCGTGCATGAACAGGATTGCAATGAAGCAATGTTAAATCACCGAAAGTATTTGCATTTGTAGAAATTCTACTTGTTAAACTTATACACATTATATTAATGGTATT
Organism: Oreochromis aureus; assembly: GCF_013358895.1. Lineage (NCBI taxonomy): Eukaryota > Metazoa > Chordata > Actinopteri > Cichliformes > Cichlidae > Oreochromis > Oreochromis aureus. The sequence goes on along the minus strand of NC_052951.1, from coordinate 9,322,277 downwards.
TATTTTTTTCATTTTCCTGTAGCCAAAAGGTTGGCGAGCACACTAAGCTCCCAGAGGAGCTGAGAAATCAAGATAGTAAGTAAAAAGACATAACGATCTGATTGTAGCAATATTCAAACTATAGTTATACATAAGACATTTACATTACAAGCATGGTTGGGTTGATAATACTGTTTTGCAGTATATTTCAATAGCTCACTTCCACAATGGGATCTTTTCAAGCAGGTGATTTTTCTTTTATGTTCTTATTATATGAGAGCATGACAGAAAATGTGATGTTATCTGGATTACAGTTAATTTACAGCTGTTCTCATAAAAGGAATGATGTTAACACTTTATCACAAGGGAGAGCACTCCAAAAACTGGTATAAAAATATCTGGCTTATTCCCACCCAGCCAGATCTTGAGCACTTTGGGGTTTTTGTGTATACACTATGTGTGAGGTCTTGTCTGGTCATTGCAATGCTGATCGCCTACTGTCAGATTTCCTTCTCTGTCTCTCTTTGCCTTAATAATTCAGATTTAATCTTTCAAAATACACGACAAGGCCTCATGGACTGAATACATACACTCCAAGCTACTAGGCTATGTTAAAAACGTCTAGGTCAAATGAGAAGTCAAAAAGGAATTTTTCATCTTAATGCAAAATGAAAAATTAAATAAAGATAAATTCACAGAAGAAAAACTACAAAAGAGAAAAAGAAAACTATTAAACAAATATACTAAGAAAGCATAAAAAAAGGCAAAGAGGTTATTTTTTTCAATTAGTGTCATTTAAAATTGAATAAAAGGAGTCATCATTTGTTTAAAAACTGATTACAGGTATTAGTTTTATGCCTGAGTTAGATTTTATTGGGGTATAAATTATGTTTAAGGGATTTAAATAATTTAAGATTCACATCGCATGAAAGCACAGGCCTTATAGGGCATCAGGGAATCCACATTTAAAAGGCAAACGTCTTAACTTAACAATGACAATATGTGCATAGACATATCCCTCTAAATACACTTCTATTTCAATGCAAACACAATGGATTCACTAAATCAACATGCCAAAAAAAAAGAAAACAGAACCGTGAGCAGTTGAATGCAGGGAAATCACATCTTAATGCCATTTGAGCCGAGAAATCTCCAACAAATCAAATGCGGTGAATTCTTTTACAAAAACAAATGTAACAGGTACTTCAGATAAGTCATGTAGCCTGGACATTATCTGTGGTTTAATACTTAATGAGTGTTCCAAGTTATGTCTTTATTTCATGTCTTTGGAGAAAAAATCTGATTAACAAAAAGAAATGAGATATGAAAATAGTCACTCAGTGTGCATTCAGCATGGTAACATTGCCACTGTGGTAATTCTAACATGGAGGTACAATTTGTTTTTATTGTATTTATCTATTTATTTTATTTTATTTTTGGATCCCTGAATTAAATAAGCTGAAGGATTTACTGTTTCGTGGGCTTGCAAATTTAACTCGTAGCTCACAATTTCTAAAAATAAAACATGTCTCTTCTATTGTTGTGTTGACCATGAGTTTAAGTTTATACAGAGACACTGATGTATATGATTGGTAAATGACTAGCCAATGCAGTGCCATGTAGAACTGGGCTCCTGTGGTCAGTGAAGCAGTAGTGTGAAAGTCTCCATTCCCATGTCCAACAAATTTTTGAACTAACAACCTGCCCTGCAGTTCATGCTAATACTTACATGTTGCTTCACAAACAGAGGTGTTAGCAGGATTGCACTGTGCACACACCTCTGTAAATACATCAGCAATCAACAGTTACACAATGGCTGTTGGAAAATGTTACTATATTGCCCAAAGCTATTATTCGGGGATTCACTAAGCATTTGTCCCAAATTCCATGCCAATGCAGCTGAAACACAAATATGCATGATAAGCAACAGAATGCAGAATGCACTGTAAAGGGGATTGTTGAGTCTGCAAAGCTTTTCTTTTTCCACTAGGACGCTACTAACCTTCTATTTCACACACCATCTAATGTCAGAAATGCACAAACCTGCTTTTGCAGCTAAGGGCTACAGTATAGTCCAGCAATCAATGACATGGTCTAACAGAGCCCCGGCTGTTCCCCGCTAAGTAATCCATTTTTAAGGGTGAGTATTCTTTTTAAAGACTGCCTTACTGCTCTGACAGATGAGAGCGACCACAATCACCAAGAGAGAACCAAAGGCAGATGACTGCCTTATAACTGACAGCCAATTGCCTGACCACCAAGCAGCAGCTTGGACCGAAAATGTTCGATATCTGTAAATTATACACAAGGTCCTCTGGGACATGACTTCAATATATCTCAAAAGGCTTACAGTCAAAACGTGGCCCTTTCCTCCGTGTTGTCTGTATTGGAGATGTCACCGCACATATAAAAGTTTTAAAATGTATGCATGGCTGCGATACTTTATAGCACTCAGCGATTCAAACTGATGGATGTTATTTCCACTAGAAAACTGCTTGGGTGAGCTTATAATGGCAGTTGAGAATATTTGTGCTTAAAATGACAGAGAGGAAGAAATACAATCAAAATCATTCCCTACCGTAAATGCTGTAACTTTTCCCACCGTCCTACACACTTTCTTTGCTTGTGTTTGTCTTTGACTATTTTCAATTACTTGGTGAGCAACTATCCCCTTCCTGGATCTATCCACAACATTGTTATCTTTCTCCGCTCCTTCTAATATGTTTACTCATCCTGATGAATTCAATTACATCTTTTCATAGGAAATTACTGTGGGGGTGGCTCAGCCTGCCAGAGGTCAGCACTAACTGTGAATACTAAAACTACTCCCCCAAACACATTACACAGCCTATTAGCTGCTGCTTTCCACACAGCACTCTCCGACCCTACATAAGCCTTTCCACTGCCACAGATGAAATGCTTTCTAGATGGGATCTGGCGTGGAGAAGAGGGGAAGAGAGCTGGAGCTGTCCCCAGGCCTAATCGTTTCGGAGAGCCATCCCCACTGCAGCCGCAAAACACGCCAGTCCTGATTAGGGAGGTGTGTACACAGCCAGGCAGAGTGTAAAAAGGTGCAGAAAGGAGGCTTGGCCTGGTGGTTGCTATTGCTATTGCGCCCACCAATCCATCCCATCCCCACCCTCCAGTGTACAACTGGCGAAATCGATAAGGCACAAGGCCAAAGGCAAAACAGGTACAAAGTAAGCCTTCGATGTAGTGCCTTGACAAAGTGGTCGACATCTCTTCATTTAGAGTTTTGCTACAGGGGCACTATTATTCACTTGATATAAATTAGACATGGATCCCCCTTCCCCAAATTAGCTCCGTACAGTTTCCTGCAGGGTCCTGCCCAAATCATCTACTGTAAAAGGGAGCATTCAGTCTCAGACTGCCTGGTCCCGCTCCGGAGGAAAACTCTCTCCTTTGCCGAGGATACGTGTTGACAATTTCATTGTAAAAATGTTACTTGAACTCTCTTAAGAGGTGATTGTGTTAAGAAAAAAAACCCTCTCACATAATTATCTAGATGCAGGAACCCATTTCAGGTCTATCCAAACTGTCAGGCTGATTAAACAAACAGACTGTGAAACGCTATCAGCAAAAAAAGCTAGTCTGAAATATAGACATATAGATAGATTGCATCTGATTGGGGCTGAAATGAGATCAGCTGCTATTAGCTGTAATGCTGTATGTGTGAAAAATGGTGGGTTAGTAATGTACAATTAGTAGATAAATAAGTACTATAGATAGATAGATAGATAGATAGATAGATAGATTGGTATTAACTCAATTTATACCAATCCTGTGAATTTCATTTGACCAGATGCAATTAAATTTATCATTTTAATATATTCATTGTACTTATGTAACAAACTCACATGGAAAATTTACATGTAAATTTGGGCTGATTTTTTTGTGTAGTGTAGATAGATAAATCAAATTGCATTGCATAAATCATAATTGGTTAATACTGTGCCTGTATTCTTTTAGCATGCTAGTGTGTATGTGATAATTTCCTTGTACAGGACTAAAGAGCAGCTTTGCTCAGTGCTTAAACTGCACTGGTTCTGTTGCTAAATTGTTTAATGGCCAAGTGACAACTGATGTATGTTAGTGCTGATGAATATTAAAGCAAAACACACACGTGAGTGTGAATGTATGGCAGATAACATTTGTTTTCTTAGCTAACACATTAGTGCCATTGTATTGCTTTACACAGGTTAAGATTTAGAATAGATTAGTCCAATCCAATCATTTTAGTATTAATAGAACCTGGCCTAAGGTGTGTTAACCACACAGTAACAAGATGCTGGGCAGTTAAAAACATGTCAAGTCATTTACACAGTTTTCATCTAGATTTGAAGTGTTAGTCACGCTATATGAAAGGCCTCATTTATTAAACAATCTAACAATCAGTTTTGATCTTAAGGACAAATTAAACAGATGAACTTCTCTCTCATCCCTTTCATTGAAGTCAAGACTTCATGTAAGCAATTATGTATCCATCCTTCATTCTCATACACACATCAGTCACGGTTTTGTGTTTCTACCCATTCACTACACCAAAGACAGACTCTCAAGCCGCGTGTTATGCTTTGTTTGTCACCCCACGACTTAATCCACTGAATAATATGTTACCTAGCATTACCTCTGCCATTGCTGTAATCTCATCTTCCATGAAGTTCGCTTTTCTGTTTTGGTTTATGGCTGTTTCACACTAAACCCTTATTCGTGCAGGCATTACATCAGGAAAAATCGCAAGACAGCTGTTGTCACTTTAAGTTGATTGAGATTTATCGATTCATAAACCTGCTTAACCAATGTTTTTTGGTTTGGGGTTTTTTTTATGCTCAGCATCTTTCATGAATCAAACATGAGCACGCTACCAGGAATGATCTTAAGACAAGTATAAATCTGAGTGCATTTTTATAAATGAGTCTCCAGCTGTTAGAGAAGTATCCCAGCAATACGGCGATGAAATCCAAAAAAAAAAAAAAAATCCTTCCAAAAATAGCCATTTGCCTTTCACAAATAAAGCCTCCACACTTTTTGAGGAAGAAAATATATGAGGCAATGAGTCAAATTAGGATGCATAGAACATTCTCACAGAGCGAGAAAGGCATTTGCACATGAAGAGTTGAAAATGAGTCGCATTCAGCCAAGCTGTGAGCTCCACCTAGGAGGCAGTGAAAGAGACTGAGACAGGCACAGAGAGGGACTGAGGCAGGCAAGCAGGCGCCAAGCCTTGAAGAGGGGCATTCTGGCATAATGACTCTCATTTACCATTGACAGGCCTTGGGAAAGTTAAACTAATTATGACAGCACACAGATGCTGAATAGCCCTTGATGAAGTTAATAACTGGCAATCCAACAAACAGGTGTTGAATGATTTCTGTTACCTCCCCTGGAATTATAGGATGTTTGGATTTTTTTCCGCTCGTAGCAGCAATCTACCCAAAGGCAGAATTATGCCACCTTATAACCATGATCTTGGCAAACTGTGTGAATATGTGAATGAGAACAACACATACAGCAATGGAAGACAGAAAGCTTGTTCTGTAACCTGTACCATTAGTATGACAAACAGGAAGAATTGCCACCGAGTTGAATGAGCATACAAAAAAAAATTGCTTGAAATGAAAGGCGCTTCATTGTGCTGTAGTGGTAACAGGTGTCAGCACAAAAGCATAAGCACGGAAACGTGTTTCATCCTTCCTGTGAGTCCAACATTTCAGTATCTGGCGGTGGTTTTAATATGCATCTCATCCATTATTAAGACCAAATAAAGACATTTTCATTTATAACACACATCAGTTTTAGGGACTACAGCAGGGTAAATGTTAGTGGTGTTGATGTAAAATTGTTGCTTTACATTATCTAATCTCCCATAAAGTGAATAATATTATTATCAGCCTACAACTGTTTTATCGACAGAATACGTGACACTTAATATTATATTTTCAGACAACAAAGATTTACAAAATTCAACATACATTCTTAAAATCAACAGCGGTGTGTCAATGAGAATTCTGTCTGCCAGGAGGAGATCGCCACTGATTTAATGAACTTCAGAATACATAAAACACATCTCCTGCAACTCCCAGATCACTACAGATCATTATTAACAGGCAGGGATAATGTGCATGCATAAAGATAATAGGCTCAGCTGAATGTCATTAAATTGTGTAACACTTTAAGTTTCACACCAGGGCCAACAGAAACTTTGCACACTAAATGACTGCACAATGAGCTATTTAACATCTGCGGCATCTTATTAGGCATACTTGTTTGAATACTCTTGGAAAAAATTCAGTTATTGCTTTGTTTTTGTTGGTAATGACTTTGTAACAAGTCGAAATATAATATGCTTTTTTAGTACATTTTGATTTAGCAGACTGGCTTTTTTTTTAAGTAGATAAAGGAGGTTGTCACATGTGGGCTTCTTTCTCTGGCTGCTTAGACTTTGTATGCAGTGCACTCCTCTAGCATTTCTTGCATGGCCTACAATGAGATTTGACCCAGCGCTAGAACGCGTTGTCGATCAGAGGGTAAATTTGATTTGTCACTGAATAAAAGTTCAAGCTGTTACCTTCTTGTTGTCTATCCAAGTCAGACCAGCAGACTTGTGTATTAAGGCAATCAAAATCCTGCAGAGAGTGTAAGTGAGCACTGCATAGGGCTTGTTACCCTTTGACAACAAATATGATGAAAAATGCTGCTTCTTGTATTGTTCTCACGACACATATGCAGTAGTTTATAAAGTATGTTTAAATTGCAATCCATAAATGGCATTTTAATTATATTCAATATGATTTATAGATTTTTTTCTGCTTGTCTATTTATGAAGTGAGACTTTTTCGTAACACAGTGTCGGCTTGTCTGTGTTTAAGATGAAGAAAATATAAGCATGGATATCTAAGTGTATATGTAAGTGTAAGGAAACCATGCAGAGTACACACAGAACTCCTGGAGATGTTTGAGGACAAACTAAAAGTAAATGCCTAATTAAAAGCATAGGATATATACAGGGGCTGTACAGGAAGGCTTTCCTCGTTGTTTTTGCAGGTAATGGTGCTTTTATTAGCTGGGAGGTTCTGGTCCGAATTTTAGCGATCCTCCCTCTGTCTCTCTCTGCAAATCACCCCTTATTAATGTGACGAAATAAAGGGCAGAGTAATACGTTTCCAAAGTAACATATGTAGGTGGATGATTTGAGTGCTGTTCGAAGGCCAGCACAAATATGTTTGGACTGATACTGTAATTATTATTAAGAGTCTTTTATACATCTTTACAATCTTTACGTCTACTGACTGAAACATTAGAGTCAAGCAAAAATCATAAATTAAATGAAAGTGTTTCATTAATAAATACCTGAGATTGATTTTTCTCTTGGAAAAAAAAAAGAAATCCAGTTCAGGTGGGAAAATAATGGCACGGTTCCAAAAAACTTGACAACAAAATGAATGGTTGTTTTTGTGTTCCCCCTGCAAGGTAAATTAATCAAGTTCATAATAACAAGTCATAGCACAAATGAGAGATTGGGACCTCTTCAAAACTACAAAGTCAATCATTCCTGTAACTGAGTACGCATTCAAAACTCCTGATAATGGCAAACTTTCAAGAATTAAAAATTGATATGCCCCACCTTGGAGAGTTTACTACAGTGTGAACATTTGCTGGGTAAGCAACAGCAGCTAATGGAAGCTGTTAAATTTTATTTTGCTCTAAAAATAATGCACCCTGCATTTCTCACTCTCCCTAGAGTTTCGAGCAGCGGGCGAATAGAGCAGGTGTGTGCCTGGGATCTGTGCAATCGTGAATCCGAAAACAGTCAAAAATTCACACATCTTTCAAAGCGGCATTGTTCTGTGCTCCACCACTGAGTGTATATTTATTCACATGCTAATTAAGATTTAAACGCTCTAAATGTATTTCAGGTGTATCAAAAAGATCAGGATTTGAACTCTTATTATATAAAAATCATAAAAGGTCTATGCTGTCCCGTACAGCACACCTTTCTCCCACTAGATATTCAATCAGTTGATGTTTTGTTGATGGTGTAAAATATTGCTTCAGGCACTGGTGTGGAATTGCAGTTCAGTTTTCAAAGGGCTGAGATGTAATGACTGAACCAGCCCAGGCAGTATGAATGCACTCTCGCAGTTATTGCATTGTTTAGTAATCACTATTTGCTCGTGAATGTGTTCATTTTCAGCACCAAACGGACAACTTTCATAAAAGGCTTCATCACAAGAGGATGTACAGGGGCATTCGATTTGCCGGCATCTGTTTGACCCAGAACTTTACATGTTGCTCGCATTAGATAAAAATGGCAAAATAACATCCAGAAATCCTACTTTTATAATAAACTCATATGCATTTGTTTCACCTTGTGTTTTCTGTGAGTTGCAAACTCAACATTCACTATTTCTGTGGTGGCTCTTGTCCATATCCAGTTACTTGAACAATAATAGATATACATCATTTCCACAAAAGAGGGCTGTGTGTGAGAGAGAGAGGGGGGGGTGACAGTAAAGCTGTGCAGACAAGCGGAAACACAGATAGTGTCCAGCAGAAAGCATAGATGATGAGAGGGCAGGCCCACACTAGAGAAATAATTAGGACAAGGCCACTGTGCATGAATCCGTTGCAGCTTCCCACAAGCACTCATCTGTGTCAAACAGCTTGGTCAATAATCTTCAGCAATTCCCAAGGATTAGAGTCTTATTACCGAGCACCGTCTGTCACACAGACCTCAGCGCCCAAACAAGTCGCTTCCTGACTGCTTACTCCCACCGAATAAACATCCTGCTGGAAAATTGATCATTAGGTTCAGGTTCATCTTTGTTGGTGTTTAGTTTTTGGTTGTCTTATTTAGTTTTCCTCTTGCCTGGTGGTGGTAGTCGTGGTTGGTTGAGCTGGGGAGAGAGGCTGTTTTCATGCTATTTATGTGGCCACGTGGATGTGTGTGTGTGTCTTTGGAACAAATTAAAGCCACTTTGTGTAAGTTGTGCTGGACAGCCTATTGTTATGTGACTGACTGTTAAACGCATTTCTCCAGTGATGCGCCATAACTTCTAATTGACCACGCTCTGTTTGCACTCATTTATTTGCCTCTCGCTTTAAATTCAGATTCCACTCCCCTCTACCGGTAGTTTACAGTGTACAGTAGAGAAAACAAACAGGACTATCCTCTCGCAACTTTTAGCCCAAGCAGTGCTGTAGTGCAGTACGTCATAAACTTAACAAAGGTAACGAGTCATTCTGGAAACATTAACACTTGTATCACACTTGTAGATCTGAGAATCGTGAGCCCGGTGTCATTGAGCTCTGCCTTCGCTTTGTAGCCGACAGTTTCCCCCGAAATGAGGGGTGAAAAAAAAAAACAAATTCTCCAGAAAAGTACAAAAGCACCAAGGCGCAAGTTCTTACCTTGCCCGCGGATTTCGGCCACGGTGGCGGCGAGAAGCAAAACCGTGCAGAGGGTCTGAAATTGGCAGCCTTGTTTCACGCACATGTCTACTAAAGTCGAGGTCGCTCTTCCCGTATCTACGGAGCACGTCCTTGTGTTAAGAAGAAGAAGAATACTTCCAGGGGAGGAAAAACAAAAAAAGAATAAAAACAAGCAAGGCGAGGACTTTAAACAAAGGCTCGCGGGATGCTCTCGCACTTCCTCAATAATTCGCCGACTGAAGACCGTCGAGAATAATCAAGTGAAATGCGGAGGTCCCTCTTTAATTTGGACGCTCAGTAAGCGGATTGCTGGCTGTGTGAGCTATCGGCACATGGAGAGGAAGGGGGGGAGAGAGAAAAAGGAAGCCGAGGATTCAGCACCGCGGACAGCTCCTAGCGTCTGCTGATGGAACAGCCTCAAAGTTAGCTGGAGGAAGAGGAATAACTGAGCTCAGTGCGTTTTCATTGAAGTCGTTCTTTCGGTCTTTGGAGCTTCTTGTGATGATGTTTTTCTTTTTAACAGCCTTCCTTTTAATCATCACAACAGCCACGTTCATGTTCAACAAGAGTATATAAAGATGGCATTTTTAGGGTAGCCTATACCAGACTTAATACTTGACTTATTCTCAGACTTCTGCTGTTGTTGTTGTTTTTTCCTTACAAGAAAATCTATAAATTCACTAACTTATGTATAAAAAGCAAATAACCTGCACGTGTAAACTCATATTTTAAAGCTATTTGCAAGTCATTCTATTTGGTTTTGGACACCCAGAACCTCTGTAAATGTTTTGCCTCCAAAGACACTGTGGTGAGTCAAGAATGAAGATAGAGTGCAGATTACTGCAGGCCTTAAGGGCGAGTGAGAGGTACATGTACACTATCTTTAAAAAAAAAAAAAAGAAAAGCCTTCTGTGTGAATCTTGAGCTTCAATTCGCTGGTCAGTTTACACTTGTATTCCACCCTGCATTTGCTGAAATACATTGCTTTTCTTTTTCTTACCCTAATTTCAGCATACGCTTCCCTGACTAGTTTTTGTGCCCACAGGAGTCAAGAGTGGAGCTGAGTGGATTTTTTTTTCCAGTCCAATTCCCTGTAAAGCTTAGACCCTGCTGTGCATGACAAGCCCTGAGGTGAGACGTTCCTCAGGTGCTGGAAATAACTATGCCATGCTCTGAGTCCCTTAGGTCACTTTTTTTCCCTCTCTTATCCAGCTATAGTTTATGTCTCAGGGCTGTAAGTATTTGCCAATGATGTCAGTCTACCTACTTTTGGCAAGAGACTTTAACTTTTTAATGAATAAAGTGGGGTGCTAAATTGGTTACCGGGGTTACTTAACTTGTCATTGTGCTGGGAAAAACCCAGAGCAAGAATGTAATGAACAATTCTTTGGGAAAACTTAACTTTAGTCTGTGTGCAGGTAAGAAGATGCTAAACTGGAGCAAGATGCCAAAGTCATAGGAGCATTAAGGGCTGCTTTTATGTGACTTCTCACCTCTGATTCTGAACATGGGACAAGACCACATGACTTTGAATGAGTGCAGAGTAAGGCCAGCCATCACGGATTCTTATTTAGCAAAGTAATTATCATAAACTATGGTTTCATTCATCAGTAATCTAATTTACAGTCCAAGTGTGACAAAGAGGATTATTCTAAAATGACTAGTTAGATAAGCTTGTTGAAATATGCTTTCTTCTTATGACAGCTAACCTTTCAAAAAGCATTTGTAGATAGTATCTACTATGCTTATCATTACACCCCCTTTAGTTATCTAGGCCATTTTATTATTATAATTTCTGCCTGCTATATCAAAGGGCTTAATTTAGCCAGTAAAATAATTGCTGTGTGCCCACATTCTGTTCATCCAGTCAGTAACTTCTGACTTGACGAACAGAACGTGGGCATGTGAGTCATGCATGAACAGGAATGGCTAAAATTCACGAATGGTTCAGAAGTCTACGCAGGCAAATAAACAACATGCACATGCTCCTCCTCAGGACGGTTTTCTGCGTAGCTCTATTGTCACCTCAACGGAGGAAGGCACGGGAGGGTGGCGTGCATTCACGGGCTGTCTGCTGTGCAAGAACACAGTAAAACGGCATCAAAATAAATGCAGTTTTAAGGCATGAATAGAGATGGGGCTGAGGTTGGGATCATAAAGGTACTGGGGGAGAACCAAGGTCAGTTTTATTGGAGATGCTAAAATAATATAAATAATGGGCAGTTGTTTGTTTGTTTTTAAAAACAAGACCATTTCTTCTAAAAAATTTTATTTTATTTTATTTTATTTATTTTTTTTGCAATGGAGGCAATAAAAGGTACAGCAGTCCTTTGAGCTGTACACATGCAGCATCTTAAATTAACCAGAGTGTGTTATCATTAGTCGTCTCACTTTTCTGTCACACCTCTCTGACTCGACTGCTGGGAATAAACAGACAATTTATTTCACAAATGTCATGCGTGTCATCGTCATTACACGCCAGCTCATTTTGCACTGTCCTTTTCTTCTTTTTTTCCCCTCTTTGGTCGGCTTTTCTTCCAGGTTTTATATGACTTTGCCTCCGTTTGCCTCTCACTTCCTCCTCTATTTAAGCACCGACGTCTCTCTCATTTTCTTCTAAATTTATCTCTGCTTCCCCTCTATATCCCCCAAGCATGGGACACTGTCCTTGCATCTCTCCCGTCCTCTCGCTGGCCTGCTGCAGAATAGGCTCTAATAGTGCAACTTTCCCTTTAGTGAAGCTCAATGGAGCCATAAAGCAGCCCTGAGGTCTAGTTGGCAGCCAGATGGTTGCAGCCGAGCTTTCATTCTGCTAATGGGTAGGGGGGCAGAGCAGTTAATGAAAATCAGACCCTTGAAATGAAATGACCAATGTCCCAAGGTAATGAGGCACAAATCGTCAGCAAGCTTTTACAAGCACTAAGGTAATCTTAGATGGCAGGATTATGTAAAAACATCTTATGATGACTGTTCATTAGATGGCTAAAGACTGACTGATTATTATACCTCATGTTCAGCTGACAAACACACTCCTATTGACTCAGAGCACTGGCTGTGATATTTAGATTGACTGGCTTGGCTAAGTGCTTCATCCAAGCAAGGCTGTGTGCCAAATGCTATCAATGAGTGTCTACCCACGCAGCATTACAACCTACAAATTACAGCCCATGTTACAGTCATAGGCAGCAACAACATCACAGTAACAGGACTCACAAATGCATGCGGGGCTAATCTCCATGCATTACATTCACAGTTCAGCATTCTGACCCCTTTCAGCCAACAATTGCAATTATAGTGCTGTCCTGAAATCTGCTCACTGTTATTTACTGCTATTTGTATTGAATCGGGCGATGCCAATCAGATGTCAGCTGCTGGAAATGGGAGAGATTTCAGGTCTGTAACTGAGGGATAATGTCAGACTTTGAGTGGAAAATAATATTTATACCTGAATCAGCACAGTTAGCAGCACATTTATGACGCAAGTCGAGCCTTGGATGATTGTGTTTGTTGTTCGACCGCATTTCTCCGCAGTCGTTATGGATTTGAGCATTTCTAGGAGTTTCAGAAGAAAAAAATATGTAGCATTACCACAGAAGAGCCGTTAATTATTTAGCCACAGAAAACATTCAAAGAGGTTTGATCACAGGGAACAAAACAGCCCGTAGTGTTGTGCGTTTTGTCTGCTCAAGATTTTCAGGGACAAGTATTGATTTTCTCTAAGAGCGTTTTTTTATTTTAATGATTGCTGAAACATGTATTTTGGATTTTTTGGTGGGGAGGGGGAAGTCGATACCGTTCAATCACAGCAGAGAATTTTATTTATTTATTTATTTTTAAGGGGTTTTTTTAGGGGGGATTTTGCACTAACTTTTGGAATAAACAAGACAAAGTAGAAATTAATTAAATCCCCTAATTTTACTTAGAATGCTGCTGCTGACAAATATGAATGTGCTGCACATTCTTTATATAATCGCTCGATGTTACGACTATACTGCTGTCTGTAAATAAAATTTAATGACATTTTAATGACACACCCTTTCGTGACAGTCTGTGAAAATTTCACCTCACTGTGTAAACAAACAGCAGCAGCAGAGCAACATAAACAGGCTGAGAGTTTGAAGCATATAATCCATATCCCCGATGCTGAGAGGCAAACTAATACGAAACAGAATCGACTCATTCTGTTCCCGTCTTACCTCCAAAGGACCTCTGACCTCTTTCTGGATTAAACCATTTTTCTTCCTAGCTTCTACATACAGTATTTAATAGACTATTTTTTTTCTAGGAATGATGATGCTACCCGGTGAGGAAAGTAGCCAATTTCCTTATGTTGTGATGTGAAATGCTACGTCTAGTTTATTAGAGTATTGTCGATAATTGCTATGTTGAGTTGGCACAAATTACTACCATACTCAGTTCTGACACCCATTCATCAAGACCAAGAGCATATTTGCATGTTAAATAACACCCACTTAAAAAGGAAAAAAAAAAGAAGACATAAATAATTCAGTTTTGTGTTTAATTTATTGCTTAACTTGCACTCAGTTTACATCTTGGTCTACCTGAAACAGTGATCAGTTTCCCCACAAATATTGGGTTTCTTCTTAACAAGCTCATGCATGTATATGGCGTAAATACTTCACTGCAGTTTGAAGCATTCTACAGCTTATGACCCCCATTCCCTTTTTGTTGTGCGCTTCCTCCTTGAATAGCTCAGATAATTGCACACTCCACTATGTACTGGAAAAGAGCTCTTTCTGAGAAAGTCAGCTGTGGTAGGAAAAGACCTTTCTGTATACATTTATTTTATTTATTTGTTTTGGGGTTTTTTTTTACATTTTTATAGGAGCAAGGGCGAGGGAGTTATATGAAGGTACATGTGACCCTTGACACAAAAGTCTGAAATTCAAAAATCTTCTCATGCATTTGTAACTTGTAACTTTCTATAGGTGGACACATTTCTCTTAGCTGTTAATTTTCTTGTTTCCACACCAAATTCCGCGGAAGCAGCGTGAACCATCGCTGTGCTTACTCTGCTCGGACTGAGTCCCGACAGTGGAAATAGATTGGATGTGACCCCCAAAGACGGAGTGGCATCTGTTAACCCCCCGATCATTGCTTCTGCCTGACGACTGGGCCGGAGCAGCGTCTGCCCAGTCATGCAGGGCCCTGTCAATAGATTCAGCAGACTATGCTAATGAGCCTGAAAGGATTCCCAAGCTCAGCGCTGTCACTTTGATGACTCCGAAATTAACAGTGCACTAGAAATTCTCCTCACCTGCTGTAATAACATTCAAGATAGAAGGAATGTGTCTCGAGCAATACAGGTACAAGAAAATTAATGTAACCCCTCTTGTCAAATGTAATTAGAACCATAGTGGCACAGATATGGTGCAGTGAGTGTTTTGAAAAGGGTCCAGAAGGGAACTATTTTACCCCAATAATGATATTCTGTTTGCATTTGCCGACTTATGCGTTAAGGTGTAGTTTTTCTTTACGTGCTGGGCTTGAACACCACTAAGTACCCAATTGTTCATTTGGAGGGAAGCACACAAGGATGCTAAGGCAGGAGCACACATATGAGGACTCATTCAAAGCTAGAAAATTACCATTCCGGCTCTCTCACGCGCAAACCTTTTATGAAGAGTGTGACATGTTGTTCAATACCGTTTACACTCACATCTCTCTTCACCATTCCTCCTCTTCCTCTTGCTGTACACCCCTCCCTCTCCTTGACCTTCTCTTTTCATTAGTCAGAGTGTGTCTCATGCCTCTGAGCATGCTGATAGTGCACTGCTCCAAGGCTGCATTTATCAAGATGATAAAGCACTCTCAGACAACAGCCAAGTATCTCAAGGCTAGTGGCCACGGTACCTGACAAGTGACAACAAGTCACACAAACAACTCCACCTCCATCCTTCCGGTACACCCCCACCCCCTACCCTCACGCTGCTAGTATCAGCCATATAGCATGCCTAGTTGGTCACAGGTTCTCGCCATATGTCACATGAGCCCCTAATGAGAAGTTAAGTGCAGATGAAGGCGGGTGACTGCACATGACGACAGATATACTTTACTTCTCTTCCACACAGAAACTGCTAACAGCACACACACACATACACATACACACACACGGGTTCAACAACATCCTGTTAAACCATACAGGCTCCAAGCTACAGAAATGCAAGTCGTGCCACTTAAGCTGCAGCTTTCATCTTTGCCCACTGTTCACCTCACTTTCTTCAATTCAGTGGCTTTTTTCACTCTCAGCCATAAAGTTTCTGTCTGCCTCCAGAGAGCTTCAGCCAGCAATCTCCATTCAGACCTCAGACTCAAACTGGCAACTTGAGATGGCGGTGAACTTGTGTTGTACTCTTCAAAAGATATTAGCAATTGCTTTAATGGGAGGCAGTGGGTGAATCTGACTTTTATTTTCCCACCACTGCTTTTCTAGTCACCATTAAACTGCATTTGAACGTCATTATTATATTCAAACACGCATTCGGTTACAACGGTTACAATTAAAAAGTATATTGTTCATGGGAAGTCATTTCTATGAAAAGGCTCAAAAAGACAATTTTAACTTTATGGACAGTTTGATTTCTTTTGTTATTTCCAACTAAAATATGCTTCCGTCGCTCCTTTTCTCCCTCTTGAATTCGCCTGCGCACACACATTTATCTGTGATGTGCCAGTCTAACTGAACCTTCAGATACGTAAAAGACATTTTTATACTCTGAGCTGTTCTCAGCTTATCAACATTGTTATACATTACACTGAAATACACACACACACACACACACACACACACATATACATGTACAGCATGTATTTTAAAAGTTAAAATATGGAAACCAGAATACAATTAAAGCTGCTACCAAGCATTTTCTTTAAAATATGTGTTCAAAAGGGGGGAAATAACATAAATGTAATAGTTGTATTAAATTTACATAGCTGTAGCATAATTTCTAAAACATAAAAAAGGACCACAACCAGTTGGCATGCTATAATAATACCCATCTTCAGCAACTGCTGTGAAAGGCAACTACTTGAGATTGTACTGCTTGATGGAAATGGCAAGAGTTTTGAGAACTTAAGTCTCCTTGTAAAAGCACATACTGCACCTTACATGATAACAGGTACACAGAGGTAATAGGGTACCTTGAAGTGTTTCATAAATAACAAATGTCAAATAGAATGGATGGTCATTCTGTTATTATTTTTTTTTATCTTCTCCAGGAGCTGCTAGTTTAACAAACCATTTCCAAAAGTACTGCTGTTTCGATGATGGCTATATTATTTTTGATTATTTTTAAAGCATGATTGTAAATTGTGACACGGGGAACCATCATACAGTGTAGAGTGGTACTTGACATTTATGAAAGATAAAGATATTGCTTTTGCTTCAGCCAAGGACTGTTCAGGCTATCAAAGGTCCTTGAACTGTAGAGATTGTCCACATTTGTGTACACACACACACACACACACACACATATGTGTGTGTGTGTGTGTGTGTGTGTGCCATATGGCCTTGACAGTGTCTCCCCTATACTCTTTCTAACCTTGCTTTTTATTTGCTTGATTTTCTTGCAAGGTTGTTTCTGTATTCAAGCTCACGTCTCATTATAGATCCTTAACCCTGACTTTTGTCAGTCCCTCTTCATGCGCACTGTCCACAAATACTTTAAAGCCTCTATACAACAGCCATATCTCATGGTTGGTGACCATTGCAACGTGTCCTTCATATTTTCTCTTTTATCGTTTGCAACTCTGTGTACTCCACCATCTGGACTTCTCTCGAAATTCTGTGACATGTCAGGAGAAAAATATCTCCTTCCTTGTGGTGGAGTTGTGTACTTGGTATTGCCAGCTGCATTCATTTGTTTCATGCTTCACTATTTCCTTTAATGTTCCATGACTGTGTGAGTACTTGGATTCTTAATGGTCGCCTTGTGTTAGCCTAAATGTAACAGTCAACACAAGCATGATCTTAACCCTTCTCTGTGTGTGTGTGTGTGTGTGTGTGTGTGTGTGTGTGTGTGTGTGTGTGTGTGTGTTCCACCTCTTCTTATTCAAAACATAAAATAATATTTACTCAGTTTGGATGGTGCTGTTGGGCTCTTACTTGGACCGTATTCGTGACATGCTAATATCACCCACACCACTAAATAAGGATTGTTAGAGAAAGCCTTTCTTTCAATAGCAGCTAACATATTCAAAAGCTGGCAAAAAATAAATAAAAAATAAAGAGATTTCCACTGAATAGTTTCCTATTTCACAGTGTAAGTGACCCCATAGGCCCAGAAAAGGATTAATATTAACATAACAGCTAAAATGTCATGGTTCCTGTCAACACAGGAAATTATATTTCATATCCAGTGGTGAAAAGTTAGTTGTATCTCAGTTTTTTGTGTTTCTTGTTTCTTCTTCATTCACCTTAAGCATTTTTTTTTCATAGCTTGTTATGATAAACTATACTGCATGAAACAGCAATGTCAATGATTGATCTTAAAGGTGACGTAGCGTATATAATATTAGCATTACAACCTGGAGACATGACATTTGCAGCATTTGAGTTATTTTGTGCTGTGGCTTGTTGATTTTCTCAGAATGTTATGTGCATAATTCTCTGCATAAATTACATTACAGAGATCACGTGTAAGTGACTGTTGTCTGCAAATGACATTTTACCTGTGCAGTGTTAGGAAACACATTGGTTAAAGTTTGAATTTCTCCCTCAGCCGCCAATATCTACGTCCCCTTGAGCCAACCACATTATACCCAGTTTCTCTAGAAGAACTCCAGAAAGAAAGAAGGTTAAAAAAAAAAAGTTATTTTACTTTATGTTATGCCTGCGTCTAACTGATGCTGCCTGGCTGAGGCCGTCAAGTTGACTTTGACCTTGCTGAGTGGCCTCAGGTGTGGAGCAATGATGAGTACTATCTGGCGAGAAAAAGCTGCTTATATGGGCAACTGCTCTATTCTTGCCTGGCCTCACTTATGCTGGTATACCAGGAAATATGTAGCCCTGACCTTAAGGGGCTTTGGCCAGATTTATTCATTAGGAGTCTATCTATGTTTGCCTTCACCTGTTCTCAAAGAGGCCAAGACATTTCTTTGGTTGTTTTTCTTTTCTGATCTTTACTCTTGCTTCCCACTGTTTCCACTGCCAGCATCTGTTAATATAGGCTTCTTGGGCACATTAAAACCAATGAAGGCCCCAGCACTTGCAGGTAAGTATATAATATATCGTATGTGTCACAGCTGCAGAAAAAATAGACATTCATTAATTTTAGAGGTTTTAAGGGGCCAGCAACTTAAAAGCTTGCCTGCACACCTGCTTTTTTTGTTTTGCTGAGAGATATTAGAAACTTAATTCAGTTTGCTAGAAGCTTGAAACAAATGACTGCTATTCAAGATCGAATTCATCCAAAATCAAACAATTAAAATGCTAACAGAACCAAAGTAATTATTATTAAAATAACTACCCTTTATCCTCGCTCTCTCTTGAAAGTCATTCAGCAACCCTTTTATATTTTTATACTTTAGTGATCAAGTCATTGTGGCTGTGTCAGAGTCATCTGGAAGACTTGGTAAAATGAATAGCTTCACATTATTAAGTGAAATGATGCCTTGCTATATTTAGCTCTTTTACTCAAAGACCTTCAGCCCAGTCCCACGGCAATAATCAAATAGTTACAAATTGCATTTAACTTACATGAGCACAAACTGTCCTTAATTATTGTGACTTTGAAACTGGTATATTCAGTTGGAAGTATATTTAAAGCCTTCATCACACATGTTATTTTTTATGCCTAAACCTAACCAAGGGTTAGGTGAGTAAAAATGAATAAAAATAAACATGACTTGTCTGCAAAAGTAATTAATTAGTAAGAAATTCATATACTGACTTGTGTAACTGACTTGCTTTGCCACCCATCCAACGTCCAATGTTTTTTTTTATTATTGTTGTTGTATAAGTTTCAAGACCTTAATGTTGTGCCCATGTAGATGTTAATCAGAAAATACATTTTTGTCAGTATTTCATGAAATTCCATTGCACTGTGTGATATGTATTGTTCATTTGCATGTAACCTGAATGAATAAATAAATAAATAAATAAATAAATAATCTCCTGGAATTGACAAATTGAAACTGCAGGTATCTATTCTGCATTGATACAGACGCCTTTGTTAGAATGTGTAAAAACGATAACAGGAAAACAAAATAAAAATGAAGGTAATAAAAATAGAATCTGAAACTATAATAAACATACAGGTTTCTTTCTATATAAGTCAGTAGCCTTAGGTCTATAAATAACTGGATAATGACATTCCATCATTTCAAGCAATTTAGTTTCTATATGCCATCAGAGTGGATTTTAAATGAAATAGTCAAGATGTTATTTATTTGCAGACATTCTGCTTTAATTTAAGGGGTTTAAAAAAGTGTAACATTAACTGTTTAGGAAGTACAACTATATATATATATGTATGTATATTTATATACATATAAATATACATATATATATATATGTGTGTGTGAAATCATATATAATAATAATAATAATTATTATTATTATTATTATTATTATTATTATTATTATTATTATTATATATATATGTGTGTGAAATCATATATAATAATTATTATTATTATTATTATTATTATTATTATTATTATTATTATTATTATTAAAGAAAAAACAAACATGAAAAATATTAACCCTTATGCACATAATTTAAAATCCTGCCTCGAATTATTGACTTGACTACTAAAAACAAAGGATCTTGTATCTACAGAAATTAATGTATGGAGGATTTTTGAGGAGGCTTGAAGTAAATGCACAAAAAAAACAGTGTCAAAAAGTAATAATATTTGTTTGAATCGTGATTTTTACTTGCAACAAGCTAAATATTTTTGCATGCTGTCAGTTCAACAAGGCGGGATCACCTGAAAGAATTGAACAAATTGAGATAGAGAGATTAATGCATTTGGCGATTACACTCCGATGACCCATAGACTCAAAGAAGACGAGCAAGAACATGATTGGACTAATGATGAAGTAATGATGTCAATATTGAGACTGACAACATGGGAAAGCAGTAGACATGTAAACAGAAAAGCAACCGAACACCCAGGAAAGCAGACAGATGAGTGATTACAGATCTTCCTTATTGAACTTACTCATACGTTTCATGTATGTTCTACTGGTGTCACAGACAGTATCACAGAAATAAACTTCTATTACACTAAACTGTATGATGTAAATAACAAACAAAACACATGATTACAACTGGGATATGTTCTATATATGTTAATACTAACATATTAGTAATATGTTCAATGACAATGACTATAAAAATTAATACAAAGTATGAATAATGTTAACTATTTCTTATATTAAGTTGGCTCTATCATTAACTTATTCAAAAACTAATTATTAGATAAAATCTATATATAGTGTTCTGTATTATATCTGTTAAGATATGATTACATTGTGGAGAGCCCACATTTATATACTTTCATTTTTAATTCAATTCTCTTTACATAGCAACAAATCACAACAACAGTTGTCTCATTGAGCTTTGTATTGCAAGGTATAGATCCTACAATTTTAGAGAGAAATCCCCACCAATCAGATAGCTGCAAATCTTGCTCAAAGCAGCATTTTGCTGTCTTTTTAGGAAGAAACCTGTGGCGGTCTCATGGAGGGGCAGCCATCTGCTACAACTGGTTGGAGGTGAGGGTAAAGAGAAAAGAAAAAAGGAGAGCACAGGGAGACAAAGACAAAGCACACAGTATGGGAGAGAGAATACAAATGTTAATGACATGCAGTAGTGGCATATAAACACACTGGGAGTGAAAAGAGTGAGAGGAGAAGAAACGCTCAGTGCATCACGAGAAGTTCCCCAGCAGCCACAGCCTGTAACAGCATGACTAAGGGATGGTTCAGGGTCACCTAATTCAGCCCTAACTATAAAATTTATCAGAAAGAAAAGTTTCTGCCTAAGCTTCAAAGTAAAGAGGGTGTCTTTCTGTCTGCCTGGTTCCACAGGCGAGGGGTCTTGAGCTGAGAGCTCTGCCTCCCATTCTACTTTTAGAAACTCTAGCAACCACGAGTAAGCCTGAGGGAAAAGAAAGATAGTATTATGCCAAAAAGTCTTTAAGATATGATGGGGCATGATTATTTAAGACTTTGTATGTGAGGTGGGGGATTTCCAATTCAATTCAATTGTAGATTTAACAGGGAGCCAATGAAGAGAAGCCAATGTGGCAGAAATACGATCTCTCTCTCATCCCTGTTAGTACTCTCACTGTGGCATTTTAGATCAACCGAGGGCTTTTCAAGGAGTTTTTAGAACAGCCTGATAATAAGAATTACAGTACTCTAGCCTCCAAATAATAAATGCATGAACTCCTTTTTTCCATTTCTGTGACAGGACTTTTCTAATTTTAGCAATACTGATCACATGAATGAAAGCAGCGCTACATGTTTGTTTAATGTGTGCAGTGTGTGTGTGTGTGTGTGAGAGAGAGAGAGAGAGAGAGAGAGAGAGACACATGTCCTGCACAAAAATGACTCCAAGATTTCTCACAGTGTTTCTGGAGGCCAAGGTAATGTCATTCAGAGTAAGTATCTGGTAAGACAGCATTTTTCTAAGATT
Source organism: Oreochromis aureus (assembly GCF_013358895.1). Lineage (NCBI taxonomy): Eukaryota > Metazoa > Chordata > Actinopteri > Cichliformes > Cichlidae > Oreochromis > Oreochromis aureus. The sequence continues at coordinate 9,300,177 of NC_052951.1, read as the reverse complement.
TTTTTTAGGGTCAAATAAAATAACCTTAGTTTTATTCAAATTTAGAAGTATTCTGAATTTAGAGCACTATGTCATATGTTTATGACTGTTTTCTTCCTATAAAGGTGCATTGTCATTTCTGCTCAGTGATTCCTGGGGCATCAGTTACCGCCATTTAGTCAAAGATGTTGGTGTCTCAGAGATACAAGGTTTCCACCTATGTGGTGGGAATTGAGAGACAAGTCACTCATGTAACTTGTGTTGTTTTAAACCCAAATTACACTCTGACTGATTTGCATTGGTGCCTGAACCTACGAGCAAACAGCAAGTGAAAGTTAAGCTAAGCAGAAAGGGGAGCAATTATGACTAATTATCTTTTGTTAACAAAAGTGTTCACAGTGGTCACCTTTCTGTCCTGATCAGGGAGGTCTCTTCCAAAAAGACAGTGCTGCCATCCATGGAGCTCAAGGCTTTACTTGTGAAGATGAAAATGATGAAAATGCAATTCATATGTTCTGCAAACACGTATCAGGAGTTTCAAAGACTGACGCTAACCCTGTCAGAAATTCAACTAGAAAAAAAAAATCAATAAAGAGTGGGACAGTGGCATTTTGAGCTCAAGGCTTAACACTGGGTGGCTATGCATGGTGCAGCCAGAAGCTGAGAGGTGAGTGGGATGCAGCAAAAGGCAGGTGGAATAAAGTGACCTAGGTTGAGAGCAGAAGGGGGGGTGATAATAATCCATGTGAGTGACTCAGAGTGATGGGCTTACCTGGCTATGAATATTTCAGACAGCACTGAGGTGTGTTATTACGGCTCAGTGGGAGCACTCACAACATGGGGCAAGACATGTGCTGTCACAAGATAGGACCAGGCAGACAGGCGCACACAAACAATGTAATTTTTTTCCCCGAGTGTTCAGAAAGAACACAAAATTGCTCATCCATGTTGAATAGCTGAGTGGCAAAAAATGTTTTCATCAACAAGCTAACAACAGAATCTTCCACAGACATGCTCCTTCAAATCAATATACCAACCAATCAATAAACAGGGAAAGATTTACACCAATCGGAAGCCTAGCTTCGCAAGTGGAGAGAGTAAAATAAACCCATGTGCAGCATTTACTCGAGTTGGAACAGTCCCACTTGCCAAGAAGACGATTAAATAAATATTCTGTTTACATGAACTGGCTGCCCAGGGGTCTGTAAACTAGTCTAGCAAAGCAGCCTTACTCAGCTAGCTAACAATTCAGAGCCTCTGGCCATACTCATATAGTTGCTCCATTATTTCACCAGCCTCTGCCTCTCAAGCCACCATCTCTTTTACAAAACAGTGTCTAGAGATGAAACTCTCAGAGCACTGTGATGGAGAGGCATGTGCTGGTGTGGAGACAGTAGATATATCCATGATGGTGGGAGTATCATTTTATATGGACTAGGGTCCACATCAAATGCCTACAGCAAATACTGCACAGCACAAGCACAGATGGAGCTTATAGGAAAAGACACAGTAGCACTACTACAGTTTTATTTTTTTAAATCGTGAACATATTTTTGCCCTGATTTTCCAAGTATGTGTACTATATCGACAAACAAAAGCAGCAAAGCTATTACTATATTAGCATCCTAAGCATTACCTGTAAAATCATGAATTCCTTTTTTATAGTTCAGGTCTTGTGTACTTGGGAATTATTTCTTTCAAGTCATAGCAACTTCTAGCATGCTTCCTGCATGGACGCATGAGACAATAGCAAACCCCCAAGCAGAGCACAGCTAGTCTGATGCATTATACATTACCCTTAGTCGTTCATCAGAGAAGGGCGGGGGTGCATTGACCTGTGTGCAAACTTGAGAGCAGCATTAATATTAGCGATGTTTAAGAATTCCATATCCAAAAATAAATGCTGCTGAAATTGTAATTAAGATGTGCCCCGGGGTTTTGTAGTTGCATTAGCTTGTTTATATTAGCTTATATTAGTTTCACATGCTCCTTGTTAGCCCGCCTGTCTTTGTCAGTTTCTGCGAGTCTCCTGTGTACTTCCTTGACCTGTGTCCCTTGTGCCTCCTCTAATTTCTCGTAAGTGCATTAGCATTTCTATTTTCTAGCTTTTCCTTTGCATCCTGCCCACTTGCCTCCATTGTGGCTACATTTGAACTACACTTTAAAAAACAAAAAGCAGAAAGAACCATAAAATTGACCTAGCTCACAGCAGACATCTTCTGGAGGAGCATAAAGAGGTGTGCTTCAGTCTTGAGAGATTACTCTTGGATATCCAAGGCTCTGTGGATATTATCTGTATAATTTCTGACAGTGAAAACAGTTTGTTTGGGCCTGAGCCCAGACACTCCATTCATGGCTGAGAACTTCATAGCGATTGCTTTCCCCAGGAGAAGCTGGCAGCCTTTCCTGGATTCACCGCCTCTCAACTTAGGACAAGGAACTCTACACCCCTGTCACAGTTGAAACATGAATGACTTTTCCTTTTTCTGCAGCTCCCTTGCAAAACCAAGTAGGCTGATATTCGTCCCACACCAGAATCTGAGTCAGCTGAAAAATTCCCTGTTATTAAAACGCAGTAAGCTTCTCCTGTTTCTCAGACTGTTCATGAGCCAACAGACCTTTCTCCCTTTTTCTAAGTATAAATTTAAGATAGAGACAAAGACTGTCAGTAAATTGTCAGTGCATTCTCTAATCCCAGAGAAGGCGCTGAGAAGAATTATCCCCATAATTCTCCCTGGTTCTATCCCGGCATGTGCCAGTGTCTGCTCTGTTCCTGGGTCTGAGTCGACTAATGGCTCCCCTGAATTTGATAGTGCGCATATCAGTCGATGTGTCTTCAACCTCTGGGTCAGCAGTTCTTTTCTGAATTGGTCTTGCTCATTGGGTTGATTTTTCAGTTGACTACCAGCCTGTGGACAACCTTCTTTACTAGCCTCCTCCCATAGCCTAAGTTAGTCATTTCTGTGAGCTCTCCTGCACAATAAGAGCATCTGTCGACCCTATCTGTTGATACATGTCCAGTGTCCCACTAGTCTGGTTTTCAGTGTTCTGCATCCTGCCCTTCAATGTCCAGATTGCCCACTGCTGAGGGCTCACCTCCACCTCTGGCTGCATGCCCGACTGATTCTGTCCTCACCAGCATGGGCTGCCAACCCGCTGCCCTGCATCCCGAAGAGTCCCAGCATCACCGGACACCTGTCACACACCAGTTGCCCCAAAAATTGAAATCATAACAACCATATGTTCTTCAAACCAAATATATTAACACAAAAATATGCTATTTGGAAACAGCATTATTGCACATCGTTGCATTGAATGCATAATTGTGTTTGAAATATGATGATTGTGCTTAAGACTTCAGATTTAGCTGCACTCGTGTAGTTGTTATTTTTGTTTATTAATGTATTCAGAGCAGGCAAAAACAACCAGATGCAAATGTTCATGTGTTTGTAAATTATACACAGCAATGACTGTGCCTTTTACAAGGTTCATACATTTTCAAGAAACCTGTGCTTTGCAGCATAGTTTATATATTATAGCGTGATGTTCTGTTGGATGGTGTAATTGAGCTTTAGATACTCTGTTTGATGATAGATAAAGGATAGGGAGAGTGTTTCTAGTAAGTCCAGGACTTGATATTATTTTTTGAAAAAACTTCTAGGCTATGCCTCTGTTTCACAAAACATTTGTGTGGTCAGGTGTGTATTGCATCAACATAAAATGATACTACTGAGATTCAAAAAAAAGACACTGAATAAGCAAATTGCTGTTGCTGCAGCAGCTATTTGTGTTCTCATTGATGTTACAGAAATATTTATATCTCTGTGGAAAAGTACAAACTCAATATTTTACCCAACTGCTTTAATTATTCACTCCATTTCAGGCAAGGCAAAATGATAGCTAGAACCTTGTCAGTGCAGCAAAACAGCAAGGAAGCAATGCAGTTCTATGGCTGATTCAGTTAGCATTTGGATTAGCATGATGAGGTTTCTGTCATGCTGGCAGGCGCAGGACTTATTGGCGTGAAACTGGGTGGGTGTGGGGGGGCCTCGGGAGGGAGCCGCAGTCTTCGCTAGCACAAACAGCACCTGTAAAATAGCAAAGCAGGTGTGCAATCAACCTGTGTGTAGTGCTCTCACAGGGCAAATTTTTTACACCTGCCACAGAGTAATTTGGGGGCAGCAGCAGGTTGTCTTGCAGTTGATACACAAATCACAATGTCTTTTGTACGTGTGTGTGTGTGTGTGTGTGTGTGTGTATGTTTGACCTTTCTCAACAAAACAAACATTCTATTTGTGCCAAATTAGAAGCCACAGTGTATTTTACTTGAAAGTTTATAAAGTTTGCTATTCTAAATCCTATTTTTAAAAATATCGCTTTTTCAACTCTGGTCACCATCTGCCAAAAGAACTAAATAAGCAAGTTACAGACCCAGAAATTCACAGAGCTGCACTGGGTTTCATTCCGCACACGTGTCTGCTGTTATTTTGGAGATTAGACGAAAGGGTTGGAAGGTGAAAGGCTCCCAACCTCCATCCATTCTGAAGTTTTAAATTATTCTCAGCTGATCTTGTGTGCACAACCCTTACACCGAGGGTTTCACTTGGCAAAGTTAAAGCAAAACAATTCAACATCATTATTACCAGCTATATCCTGTTAATACTTAAATAGTGTGTTTTATACTGGCTTTCCTTTGTTACTCAGAAAAGAAGATAGAGGTCACCTCTAAGTCAGGTTCCTTTGGTAAAAAGGAGACCTTTGGACACCGAGGGAGACTGGAGGGAAGCTGTACACTGAATATTATGTTCATACAAAGAAAAAGTTTTATAGTTCACTTGAAAGAATTGAAAGTACTGATAGCATTCACATACAAAAGATCCACATTAATAGCATATAACGTTTAAACTGCAATTTTAGAATTCATACAGCTGATGTTGTATTATTTCTTTATAATAGACACCTGCATTTGGTGGATTGTGTGCGTGTGTGTGCAAACCCTGACGAAAACATTGGGTCTGTTTTTTTCATGCTTTGAAAATGTCCTCGCGGAGCTTCACAGCACATTACAAATATGCTTTTACAGATTAAGCAATATTCCTTTTTACCAAAGCTGACCTTCATGTTTAGTGAAGTGCTTTTAAAGAATTTAGCAGAAGTGAAGAAGCAATGATAATGAACATCAAAACCCTGACAGTACTTATAATGACAGTTATTGGAATTACTTTACGAAAATGATGTCAGTGTATTTGGCCAGTAAGTGTGCTTGCAACTGCACTTACTGTATGGCGTATCATATTTTGGTTAACCCATGAGCTAAAAGACTAAAAGAAGAAATTGAAGACAGATACCTAAAATGCTTCCTATGTTAGATGAAAAATAGGACTACTCTAATCTCAGTGGCAGCATTAATGAATCATAGCACTGATTAAGGAAGCAAAGCTTCACTCTGTCATTTTGCATGAAAGCAGCACCTCAGCATTAAGAGCAGCATGTGTTGAATGGCGTGGTACTTTCCTTCACTGTTGCCAAGGGAGCTGAAGTGGACATACATGAATAAGCTGGAAGAGCTGTGGGCAGAACTTTATCCTCCAGCAGTGCTACCAGCTCTGGACAAAGTTGGGGGGAGTGCAGAAAATGCCGTGAAATGCACTTAAGCAGTAGGAGGAGAAAAGCAGCGCCTCATCTAGCATTAAGTTATCTGAACAAAAAATTCAGCTTTAACACCAAAGAGCAATTTTTCCTTCTTTTTCATTGTTCAATCAGAGTGGCATCATAAAAAGGTTTTTTATATTTTTCGGCCTGAGTGGTGTGATTAGAAAAAAAGACACGACACCTTTCAAGATGTTAGTTCTCTAAGAAATTTGCACATTTTTCAAGCCAATTTTTGTGTTTCTGTGAACTTCCAAAAATAATCACAAGTTCAAGATTTTAGCTGCAATTCTACCCTTACATGTTTGTGATATTTTGTCATTAGTTTTCATCGTTGCCTTAAACGATCGGAAGCGGTTAAGGTAAACGGTCAAATTCGTGAAACGCCTCACATCAGCGTTTGAGGTGAACTGTTTATTTTGAGCTGGAAAAAAAACAACACAGCAGTTGCAAAGTTGCAGATCCCCAGGGGGAGAGTTGAATGACCTGCCAAATCTAATTTCTCAGTGTGTGTATTTACCAGAGTAGCTTTAGCGGGGGAAAATGTATTGTGTCAGCGCCTGGCAGTTCTCTCTGTTATGGAAGTTCAGTGACCCATTATGTGGTGGTGTGGTATGTACTGCAGTGGTGTGGCATGCACAGTAATAGCAAAATGCTTCAAATTACTTGTTGGCATGCTGAGATTTACATATTTGAGTCTGGCGCTGGTATAAGCAACAAAGGTTTAGACAAAAGCTTGAGTATGTTTTTTTGTTTTTAAGTTTGACTTCCTCACAGGAGAGACGTGGTTAGGTCAAAACGCTTTTATTATTCATGCAAAATGTACAAATATTTTAAGAATCATATTGGTTACGCATAATATGGCCTGCTTCTAAATGCGTAATTCCCCAGTAAGTAAATTAAATTTTAAAGTATTTATATTTCCCTACACATACTTAAAGGTCATTTTAAGTAGTTTGTCATTTCATGGTAATTTGGTGGAAAAACTAAAAAATATTTCCCCATCTTACATTGTCAGTACGTTAATGAGCGTGGGCAATATCATGGAGTGGAGTATACCGAGTCGTTGTTTATTTATATCTAGCTGTTTTTAAAAAACTACACTCATTTTGAAAGCTGCCTTTGAACTGTGATCTAAAATATATAAATATAAATAAACAGGCAACTGAATAATAGAACATCCATCATGCACATGACCTTATGAACATTAAATCGAGATGTGAAAAGGCAAAATTAAGCCATGCCATAATAAGGACCTTTAGTTATTTCTTTAAAAACCTAAATTGTTACTGCTCTATTCCAGTGTATCTATCTTTACGTATTTGTAGGTGACTATAATGACACTGGAATTTCAATAAAATTTCATATAATTACTGAGGAGATACACCTTTATCTATTACCGTACTAATAATGCTGGACACTTAGCAATCAGCACAAACAACAGAAAAAATGTATATAGAGAGAGAATAAACTCCAGCTCTACCAAGTGAGTATGCCGCATTGTGAAGAGAACTGGAAGAAACCTAAGAGCATCTGATTTCTGTCCTGAAGACAATAAGATACATCGCTCATCATCTGCCATGTAGCCCCATGGATCATATTTACACCCAGGCCGCAGACTGGGACTCCAGGGATGAGCTAGGATACACAGGAAGCAGAGGTCACTTGACCAAATTCAACCCATGGAGGCCTGTGGGGAAGAAAGTAACAGCTATACATCACACAGGAGGCCATCCATCACCCGAACTGTTCGATGCGAAGCGGCCACTTTGAGATTTGCTACAGCCATCAGCCCTTAAGGGACGAGATGGTGACAGAGCACTCTAAATATACACTATATGAGTTTCACAGACTAGACACAGGACGGAGGGTAAATCAGGAGGTAAAATATTATCACAAATATTTCATTTAGATTATTTTTATTCAATTATTACATTCTATGTAACAGCAGAGGAGCTTAATATTAAAATAGAATGCAAACTGCATAAACCTGGTGATATTGGTGTGTCTTATATAATACATTTACACACAAAGGGTGGTATATATTTTCCCTCTATCAGATGCAAACATATTGGTATTGCAGTTGTGAGAAAAGGAGGGAAAACCTAGCTGAATAGTGAATAGTGTCCCTAGCAATGATCCATTGGCACAGTGTGCAGACTGAGCCCAGCATTGCAAATTGTCTTTTTACGGTGCAATCAGGAGGAATCTGGCAGTGGTAACAGAAGTGCAGCCTGGTTCTGCAGGAACTGGAGTATTTCTGGATGAATGGAAATGCGTTCAAGAGTAAAGCAGATTCTGATGTTTCCATACGGCATTACATTGAAAGCCTGGTTTTCCTACACCAATACTGAAGGTGTTCAAGGTTTTGGGTTTTGTTTTTCTTTGAAGAAATTACATTAATATTTTGTGAAGTAATTTTTAGTTATTTAACAAGTACAAAGGCCAACAAGCTGTGAACAAAACCAGAGGTGTAAACAGAGTGTAAACACAACACAAACCTGTAAAAAGTTCAAGCAAAGAGAAAATCGTTTCCTAAGCTGAAGTCCATATTAAACACAGTGTAGCAGAGAACACTAAATGTAAGTATTTGTTCCCAATGCTATGCAGTGGAAAGATTTCAAAATACATTGTGAAAAGAAACTGCCTTATAGTTAAAAAATAACCCATTCATTGAAAAAGAAAATCGAAATAACTTTTGCACCACATATGATGCCAAAGCTTCCTTCTGCACTCACCAGCCACTTTATTAAGTACACCTGTTCAACTTCTTGGTCTAAATCTTTCAGAGGTTGCTCATCTACTGGGATTCTTCTGCACAAACTTTTCTAGGGTATGCAGAGAATTTTCAGAAAAAGATAAAACGACATGAAAACATGGATCCAACCTGCCTTATATCAATGGTTCTGGCTGCTGATGGTGTTGTAATGATGGCAGGATATTTTCTTGGCACACTCTGGGTCCCTTCATACCAGCTGAGCATTGTTTAAACACTGCAGCCTTCCCGAGTATTGTTGGTGGCCATTTACATCCCTTTATGACCACAGTGTGCTCATCTTCTGATGTCTGCTTCTAACAGGATAACAAACCATGTCACAAAGCTCAGATCATCTTGAACTCAAATGACCTCCACAGTCACCAGATCTCAATCCAATAGAGCACTTTTGGGACGTGGTGGAATAGGAGATTCACATCATGGATATTCAGCTGCCAAATCTGCAGCAACTGTGCGATGCTATGACGTGTTATCAATGCGGAGCAAAATTTCTGAGCAATGTTTCCAGCACCTCGATGAATCTATGCCATCCCATGAAAAATGAACACAGTTCTGAAATAAGCAGAAGGTCCAAGCTGGTGTCAGTAAAGTGTAAAATAGTCTGTGAGTGCACAATAGACTGCGAGAATAAACGTAGGATTTGGTTAGTCCTTCAAATGATGCAACATTGAGTGCTGGATTAAAATACTTCATAAATGTATCATTATACGACAGTTAATGTATTTTGGTTTTATATTGCACACAGTCGTTTAAAAAAATAGTTACATATATTGTGTTTAGAAATGACTGAATCCCAGGGCTGCTGTTTTTGAGTATGCACACGCACAGCGTAGGCCGACAATCATGTGCTTTTGCTGTGTTTATAGCATGCCATGCTGAATGCTACACCACCTGGTTCTGTCTGTCTAGCAAATATGCTGTCCTTTCACCTTCACCAGAAACTGCCTGAACCTTATTACATCTGAACTTCAAAGAAGCCCATAAGCTATATTTTTCAACCCATGTGTAATTTGGTATTTTGCTGAAAAATGCTACAAGCAATTTCCTTTTAGTTCTAGTTATAGAAACAGCTACAAGCACTGCCTCACAACCAATACAACCAATGCAATCTAAACCACACACACACACATTACCTGCCTAAGACTCAAAAGGAGGTGTGCAACGATTTACTGATTTATATTCACATTGTTGCTGAGAGCTTGCATCTCATTGAAATGTATTGTTTAGCCAGAACAACAGCACCGGAGCTCTAAATCACGTTCGTAGATTTCCCCTGGCAGGAAGAAGTGAAATAAATGAATGTGTCCTTGTACTGTACATACGGGGTCTGTTTCAGGTGGACAGCTGGTGTAGATTAATTTGTGCCACTGGAATGGGACGGATCCATACTGTACAGTATAGCTTGAGCAGTGGCTTGCAGAAAAAGAGAAAGAGAGAGCAAGAGCAAGAGAGGTACTTCACTTTGCACGGCCCTGTATGAGCACTGCAGAGGATGAAGGTGAGGAAATATACATAAACGGATCCACCTGAAGTTCCAGTGATGAAGTCCATTTGTACGCTTGCAAAGGTCTCAGGAAGAAAATAGACCTTCCACACTGATATAACTTTTCTTAACTGCCTCACCTCCTGTGCTGATACTGAATAATTCAGTGACTATTAGTCTACCATTTGTCTGGACATTAAGTCTCCTAGCAACATTGCTAGACTTTGGCATTACTTAGCTACTGCACAGAGACACAAGGACAATATTCTCACACAACCCAAATGCTTAAAAAAATGTAGCTTAACCACAGTATGGTTCACTTTCATCACTGCATCTCTAAGGTTTTATGAGTGCTAAATTTAATAGGTGGATATTCTGAGAATATCTTTGAGTTTAGTTATGTCAGTGCCATGTTTTCATTACATCACTAAATTATTTATTTGAACTTGTGAACAGCTAACAGCCAATCATGAAATATTCAAGTGTCCTTTTGTATTTTATTTAATCTTTATCTCACCCAAAGGTAGTGCTCTGTTATGACCTTGTACTAAAAAGTAATATAATTAAACACCAAAAGCTGCATTAGAGTTTAGAGAAAAAACACCATCAACTGGGGAGGGTGGTAATAACAGTCTATGCAGGGCCATAACATGATTCACTAATGACTCTGACCATCCAGTGTGATCACATTTCAGCACGGGCATGCTTGCCCACACTTTGAGGCCCAGAGATTGTAAATGTCAGTGGCTTGTCACTCAGACTTAGTCCCACACGGACAGTGAGATGGAGCCTGCTAAAAGGGAAGGCCAAATGACAGGACAGACATTAGTATCCTGCCCGACTCATTCAATGTCTGCCTGTCAATCTCAGGATATGTTCCAGGCACCACTTTGCCACTTTATGCATTTTCCAATTTCTATTCAGAACCTTATCTCCATTAAATACCTCACCGTCGGATGTTGATTGGTTCTCATCTTTGAATAACTGTTTAAGATCTCCCAATCAGCTGTGGCCACAAATTGCCTCCCCCAATTTCTCCGGGGTTATAATGAAATGGAAAATAAAATCACGTCTTCAGATTCAGGGATTGGGTTTGAGTGAAAGTGTCCTCCTTTCAATTACTGCAGAAATGAAAAGCCAAAGCTTTGAAAAATATCAGTGCAAACATCAGACATCCTGAGAGTAAAAAAAAAAATTACATTTTAAAACATTCGACAAGTAATTGCAAATGTGAAACGCGAGTCATGGAAAGTAAAGTGTGCAAATAGTTAATTTTAGTTTATTAGCGCCTTTATTTAATGATTGTTAGTCTTGTTTACCAAATGGAAATTGTCATTTAATTCTTTTTTCAGAGCATACAAGTTCCTTGTGAGAAACATTTAGCCCACTTATAGCTGATTGTGACTGTATCATTTACTGTACAGTTCGCGATGGGTTAAGATGTATCCACCACCTGGCAACAGCGATATACATATGTGCTGTGACAACCAACTAGATCTTGTATACAGTCCAGCAAAGCTGTGCACATTTTCTCTGCTCATGCCAAGCCTCAATGACACAGTACCAGTCCAAAGCCAAATGGCCACTAGGCTTTTGTATTAGTTTAAATAAATCTCACTTTGAAGAGGAATATGTTCCTCTGGATATGATGCAGTGTACTCTCCTGGGGTTTGGATAAAGTGACTCCAAACACACCAGTGACTTCCATCTGCTCACTGAGTTATGCTTATAAAGTCTGTAATTAGATGCATAGTTAATTCCTGCTATCTATCAGTTTATAGCTGCAGTGCTCGTGAGTTTGGTGGTAAAGACCACCAAGCTGTCAAGTGCTGGCACCAAGTAGAGAACATTTTATCTCTCAGTGCAATGACTCACGCAAAGACATAGCTGAAGAATTTATTTAAGTGTCTGGTAAAGTCAACACAATGTATTTTCACATTTCCTTTGTAGTTAAAAAAAAAAACCAGCACTCCAAAAGATAAAATAGTTTTACGTTTTTCATGGAGGAAAAGAAAAAAAAATATTCTTGCAGTGCAGGAGATTTCAAAGACAGTGTTTATGGTCAATTGAGGCGTCTTTAGGACGGGGACGAGCTTGTGTGCAATGTGTTGACCGTGAAGAGAAAGCTTGGCAGCAGCTCTCAGGAAACAACATGCAACATGCCACACCCCCCAACGGCTGGAAGTGGGATCTAAAATGTAGGGATTATTAGAAACAGGCCCCTGTTCACAAATGTAGAGATGGGGAAATTGAAATTTAGCATTGTGGTTTCACACCTCCCTCCCATTAACACTGACAGCCTGTAGTACATGAGGTCCACCAATGGCAGCAGTGAACGCCCCTTCCAGAGAGTTCAAGGGCTACTTAGTAATCTATCACTGCATTTATCAGTGTAAGAAAGCAGCACAGCTACACCAGCAGCCTCCTACGCAAATCTCTGTCACCATCCTCGCCCATGTCAACCCTCCCATCTGTTTGGCCACAATTAATATGGTTGATTGAGTTGCTTTTTCACAATAGAAATGAGCTAATGAGGAAAGAGATTCAGGGCATGTAAATTACTGCTGTGTGCATGTCGTCGTTGCACAAAACCAAACACATATGTGTTTAAAAAAAAAAAAAAAAAAAAAAAAAAAAAAAAAAGCGGTGTAGAAGATTATATTCAAATGCTTGCTCCACTCAGGGTATGATGAAATAAAAAGCTTAGTTTTAGAGGTCAGACTGTGGACGGTATATATGAGGAAGCATTAAGATTAAAGCAGGAGTCAAATAATGTGTTTGGCCTGTCAATCCCTATGACCTATGAAATAGAGATTCGGATTAGAGGGGGAGTGTATTTGATTAAGTTTTTATATGTTTTGATTTTATCAACTTTCACTGAATTCTATTATTGTTGGGTCTTACTATATAAGGCACCTTGAGGCGACTGTGGCTGTGATTTGGTGCCTTATGATTGAAACTGATTTTCATTAAATGAATAGCTCACAGAAGGTGTTGCGTATGCAAATCATTTTAGAAAGACATGCAAAAGAAATGCGCAAACCTCAGTCAGATAAGAAATAAGAGAAGACCATGTGGGTATTTGTTCGTCTAACACTTGGATTTAAGGACAACCCTGGATCTGTCTCTGAGGCTTGCAGAACTAAAAATATAATTGCAGCAGAAGGTGAAAGGAAACAAAGGAAATCCCATCACTGTGAAGAACCAAGAGCACAAAGCGTTGGGGAAGCAGCACACTCTGCTAACATTTTTACCACAGAGAAATGCTGTGGAGAAAGAGAAAATGACCATTTGCATTTTCAAATCCCTTAAATGTAGTGGACTGCTGCAGACTACATCCTAAGACTTCATTTCCCTCTCACCCAGACACACACATACACATACATCAGTGGCAGGGGTAGCAACTCTCCTTTGGCAGAGACACTAAGCACTGAACAGTTCTGAGCACAGTGGGAGGCTTTGGCCACCTGCATAGTGTGGAGTGGAGATAGAGAGGGAGAAATCCGACATTGAAATTGGTGGTAGACGCTGCGACATTTTTTTTTTTAACACTCCAAGGATTCCCACAATTTGTTTTGGGGGTTTAAACCGTGCTTAGGTATTAGAGGGGCATGAAACAAAATAAATCACAGATTCCCCATTGCCTTTTTTTTGGTAGGTCCCACACAGGAAGAAAAAATCCTTTAATGGTCCCCCAGGCCCACAGAAGACCTATGCAAAATGTAAACAATGTTTGCGCCTACCTTTGAGCCTTGTTGCAAGGCCCACTACTGCGCCGTGTTCATTAGAGTGGAAATGATATGTGCAAACAAAGAGAGGCGCCCAAGCAGCACACTCTGCTGCTTCTTTTCATCTTAGAATTGCAAATGAATGCAGCCTCCTCACCTGGTCCCTGCAGGCAATGTCCCAGCGCCTCCAATCAGTGCTTTATTGACAGCAGGCATACAGCAGGAAACTGGAAGCACTAATAGTTGAGGATGATGCCTGATAAATATGTTCTCCCGTCTAACTGCACCCCCACATATCTTACAGCCTGGCAGGATGGCCTCCAACCAAGGTCAAAATGTGAAGACGCTCTGAGAACACAGCTGCTTATGCCGATGCTGGCACACAGTGTTATTTAAGAGTCGGTTGTGACCGTGTCTGGCTGCACTCCATCAGCTTTGTCATTTTGAAAAGGTGCATCTTTGTCCATGCTGGCACATAATCTTGCTGGGGGAGGCAAGAAGGTACCGTGAATATTTTGAGAGAAATTCATCCAAGGCGATGCTTAAAGGTTACTAGAAAACACAAATATTCAGATGTTCTACTTAATAAGCTAAATAAAAAGCCTGGCATTCTATATAATTGTATGGGGCACTCTTGTCCAAGGAGGTGCAGCTTTAGACTTCCAGCGCAGCAAATGTCTGTGGCCTAACCGCTCTGTTTAAATAACAGGGAGGGTGGCACCGTAAACACAGACTTGCTTGGCTTTGTTGAGCTAATGACTTCCTGCTCCAGTGGCTTGTGAAACAGTGTTAGAGCCAAAATAAGTAAAATCGGGAGCAGAATTTAATCTGTCACTCAATGGAAAGCCTTTAAGCAGAAACATGCAGCCATCCGGAGGGTGCACGCAAGTGAAGTGAAATTACAGCAAAAGCTCCCTGGCACAGAGTGATGCAGCAGAACAGGTTGTGTATAGGAGCGAGGATTACAGATTGGTTGGATAAATAGGGGGATTCTTTAAAGCAAAAACACACTGTGTGTGAATGTCAACCAAGGTGGTAATCTAAAACCCATCAATCCCTTTGAATCTAGGTAAGCTTTGCCTATGTAGAATAGAGATTGATGTGGAAGGAAGACTATGCTTGCACTCGGGTTTTTGATCTTTCTGAATTTGCCCAAGGCTTGGTTTTGAACTGTGTAGATGTGCAGCAGTCAAATTAACAGCCCGAATGGTAGTGTGAGCAACATTCAGCCTGCCTCCCCATCTACTCGGAATTAATCATTTCTATGAATTGCTTGTTTCCTCTGTGGTCTCCTGGGAAAACTGGATGGGTATGATGAGACACTTCCATGCAGTAGATGAGCTAAAATTAATCAGACATCAGATTTTTTTTTTCTTAAACTAAAACTGTCCTCCTTGCTTTGTAACCATTTCTCAAACTGTTTTCTGATAGTGGTGAATTTCAAACTAATGTGAATCCAAATTATACCTCTATGCAATTACAGTGAGCCAACACTAATTTTTGTAAACAGCAGAATTTATTTGCTAAAAAAATCCCTCTGAGATCACTCATATAACATGTGGCAATCTGTTCAATAATGAAAATAGACAAGCCTTTTAAAAAGATACGATGAAGTGCAAAGTTTTGAAGTATTATCTGGTAAAGTCAGTTACTCCAACTTGGAGGCAATGAAATGTAGGATTTTTTTCTTCTTCTTCTTCATTTAACAAGTCTATTCTGAAAAACTGACATCAAAGTTTCCTGTGTTCCACATTAATATTCATGTCTGAAGCATAGAAAAGAAAACTGAGAAAATAAGACATGAAATGCAGATTAGCCTTTTCTGAAAAAAACATATGCTAATAGTAAGACAGACACTTCAAGCTTTTCTTTGCATGAGCAGAAAGCCCATACATTAAAATCCATTACATCACACTCATCTAAGAATATCATTATCATGGTTAATAAAGAAGTATTCAGTTATTTTCATATGTGCCTGAAAAGAAAAAGATGCCAACAAGAAATGACTTCATACCTCTGTGCATCTGAAATTACATGCAAGTATTAAATTTTATGAGCAGAGTGGTTTTAATTAAAGGTATTTTGGCAGTGCTTTGAATGAAAAAAGTCCAACACAAGGAAAAATCTTTCAAATCCTGCTGCTGATATTTTAACATATGGCTCTAATGATCCTTTAAATTACATTCAAAATGACAGCTTTGAGAAAGAGCCTCAATATAAAAGAAAAAAAATATTATTTTAAGGGCTGCTTTTACAGTCCCAACCCAAACTTTTTAGATATGCAAACATTAACTATTTATAAGAATATAATCCATGTGATATTTGGCACCCTGAAATAGCAAAAAGGTATGGAATTATTTGCGTAAACCAATTTGCCCAAAATGCTCTAAAGATCATCTTCATCGTACACTTTCAAAGTAGTAAAATCAGCAACGGAGACATCAGAACAGACTTCATTTTATTATATATCCAAAAACTGGAATAATCTCCTGTGGAATATATTATTTAAAGAAGCTATATTAGCCCAAAAAATGCATTCCCTTTGAACTTTAAGTAGCACAAAAATACAGCAAACTTCATCTCAATAAAATACTTGTAGCTTTATTCAATTTTATCTGAGCTGCATCTAAAGCATTTGATTCAACATAGTAGATATCCATTTAAACTATCAATGCACATTGAAATCTAAACTTAAATCCATTTCTCAGCATTTCCAACATAGGTCACCTTTAAACCCCTAACAGCTTGGTTTTAGGTTTTTTTTGTTGTTGTTGTTTTTTAATTTTCCTGTCAGCAATAATTAGCTAACCTCACATTCAAAAAATTATGAATATCTCAACTTGCAACAAGAGCCATATGTAAACGGGCAGTGAGATAATTAATTAAAAAGAGGTTAATTCCTCCCACTGTGGTAGTCTACATTAATGGAAAAGATAAGAATAATCTTAATAGTTGGTCAGACCTTCTTGAAGAAGTCCAAAACCAAAGCAGGCTTATCTAAATCCTCTTGGCAGAGCTATCTGTAAAGTCAGAAAAGAGTGCAGAGGCGTGCTTAAATATGCCTGAAAAGCAGCTCTTATAAATAAAGCAGCAGCACAAAGGTTCTTCTGATAGTCCTTCATTTTAATATTCTTTCAAATAATACTTAAAAGAAGCATAATTTAAGCAAAATAATTTTATGATGTTATTAGGTGTGCCACAATGAGGATGATGAAATGCCCAAGCTAACCTACTCAACAAAAAGCGTTCTTTGTGTGCCTCATTTCTGTTCTTGTTGGCTGGGAAAGAGTAATAAAGTTAGCAGAAAAGAACTGTGTCCCTGTTGTGCAATTGGTGTCACTGAAAAACCAAGGTTGACAGGCTGTGGATTATGACGAGCTCTCTGCCAGCGAGCCCTCGCAGTTGATCTGCCTCGGCGCCTGCCCCCCATCTCTGTCCACCTCATCCTCTTCATCTGATCTGGGCAGACTCGCGTCTCTCCGGTGCACAGGAGGGCTGTAGGGGTCAATACACATACAGACACATTAGAACACGATTTCTTTTATAGCCCCATAAAAAAAAAGCAAACACACATAAAAAAGGAAAGAAAAATAAAAAATAAAAAAAACAGCTTTTAAGATATAAAACTCTTAGCTGACTCTTTCCAGTCAGTAAACCCTTAAATGAGCAAGACATGCGTGCACTACATTAGCATGGTTTCCCTCTTTTTGCGTCACAGAGATTCTAGCTCTGTGGACACCAATAAAAAAACTTTATGAATCATTAAAAGAAATTTCTTATTGAGCTAAATGCTTAAGAATTACATGCAGAAGTATTGTAATGGCACCATGTTCAGATATTAGTAAATATGTGCTGTTAGTAGGTTAAATGTAGAAGATATTAAATCAGAACCAACACAGCATTCAATGAGCTTGTGCCTTGCTTCTGCCTCTACTACACTCATTAAAAAGGTTATTTACCTGGAGCCATTCTTAGAATCCATTGTCATGACAACT